>NC_053408.1:552712-917712 GCF_016859285.1 Xiphias gladius | reverse complement strand
CACTGACCTTCCTCAGAAACCTTTAGTCAGCTCGTTGCTGAAAGGTTCTGATTAAAGCAAAAAGCATTTTCTCACGTCCCTCTGGTGATACGCAGCCATGCAGACAGATAGAACCACTATCCGAAGACGCAGTCCCTATGAAAACATCTGATGGTTCTGTGGATGATCCAGCGTAACCGGGAAACCGATGTTGCTGTTAAATGTATTTTCAAATATCTTTTATAGCTGTAAGCAGTGGGTTGTGCTTGGAAAAAACACATTGTCCCTAACAGTTAGTTGGAAAGTACGAGTACCCGGCCCGCGGTGGTACTGTCCAGCAGGATTTAGGTTAGGTTAAAGCCGTTTAAGCAGTGAGAGGAAGTTTACTGATTTCACTTTCCGTGCTGTTTTTCTCAGTACATACAAATAATCAGCACAATGTATTTTCAAAGAATCGAAGCTCCCCCCAGGGGAAGCTTGTCTCTCCTTCCTGGTTGGAACCAGCGTGTGTTGTAAGTTACCGTCTGGTACAAAACAAAAGCCACACTGAGTTTAGTGAAAGTTTTCCTGAAACACTATCTGACCTGAGAACAGCCCCAGCCGCCTGCTGTGTTTCTGTTGTGTTGTCTGTCCTGGAGGTTCGGCTGCAGGTTAGAGACCAGCTCTGTTACCTGCATTAAAAATGTGAGGGGCTGCGTTGATGGAGGTTTATCAGAGCTTCTGCATCAGAGGGCTGCATCCCATCACAGCCATGACCTTTTACTTTGTTATGATTTTTTTTTTTTTGCTCAGTCTGTGATCCCTCTATTAACAGGCTTTCAGCATAGTCACTATTGTCTTCTCTTGGCATGTCATCAAGACAATAGTCTCATCAGTTTCCATGTGCATTGTTCATGCTTTTGCAAGTTTAATGCACAGCTTTTCATCGCAGAGTAAATGTCTTTACGTGGATGGATAGAGGAGATTGTCAGAGTGGGAGAGATCGAAGACGTTGTGAGTTAGTCACATTAATTTGATTGATGCATTTCATTACTCTGTGTTTTTCTTTTTCTCTATTTTGGGAGATAAATGTGTTCTGAATTTCGGAACTGCAGCTCCAGTAATGCTTTTGGCAACACAAACAGACGTATAATGTTTTCATGGTTTCGGTGAGTTGGCTGTGAGCTGCAGCTTCAGCTCTGATGTTTTTGGCTTGTATCTGTTTCCATTCAGTCAAACTGTCCCAGTAAAAGCTGCTGAATCAGCTGAGATCAGCTCCTGTTCTCAGTGCAGCCGTGGATGTTCAGACAACTGTCACTGGATCACTGTGATACTGAAGGAAGCTTAAAAACATCAAGATTCTGAATGAAGTTCTGCAGTTATAGAGAGCAACTTTTCCTATGATTTTTAATTAGAGCCGTGTGTGTGTGTGTGTGTGTGTGTGTGTGTGTGTGTGTGTGAGTGCAGATGGGCTGATAAACTGGACGTCCTCTCAGCTGCTGCCACTCAGGACCCTGAAGGTTTCCTGGGACACCCGGTGAATGCCTTTAAACTGATGAAGAGACTCAACACTGAGTGGGGGGAGCTGGAGAGTCTCGTGCTCACAGACATGTCTGATGGTAAACACACACACACACACACACAGTTTCCCTATGGTATTTACAAAGGTCGCTTATTGAGGCCTTAAAGCGCTTCTGTCCGCCTGTAGCTCAAAGCCGCTAAAATGTCAGAAGCTCGTTGAACAGAAACATCAGTGCTGTGTGATGGATGTGTTTTATTATATCCTTCATCTCCGGTCATGTTTCTCTGTGTGTGTGTGTGTGTGTGTGTGTGTGTGTGTGTGTGTGTGTGTGTGTGTGTGTTCTTCTGTGGTGTTTCAGTGTTCATCTCCAACCTCACCATCCAGAGGCAGCACTTCCCCAACGATGACGACCAGACCGGAGCAGCCAAAGCCCTGATGAGGCTCCAGGACACCTACCAGCTGGACACCAACACCATCTCCACCGGGGAGCTGCCAGGTCGGCACAGCCACCAAGCCTGGACGTCAGGAAGACGTCAGGTTTAACTCTGAAACAGCCAGGAATTAAATACTACAACAGATTATTAGGACCACTGTCGTGAAAATAAGGGATAAGGGAAAAAAGTCAGAACATTATGAAAACAATGAAGCAAAATCCGTAAATTTGTCTAAACCTTAGTAGACATTAAAAATAATGTCTTTTCCTTGTACTAATACAAATGCTGGTGGCACCCAGTGTTTGCCTGCTGTGTGAGTGGATTCCGTACACAGGTTGTATCAGCCTCAGAGCTTGTGACGCCCCCGAGCCGTCAGAAAGTCTCACACCAACAGCAGGGACCTTTTTTGGAGCCGGGAACTATATTCAAACCTTGTTCTTCTGGTTGGAACCCAGCTAAAGATCCTGAGCCCCTGAAAGTGTTCCCGGAGAAGGTTCCTGCTGTGGAAAAAGGTAAATACGGTCAATGTTTTCCCTGTCTCTCGTCTGCCCAGGCTCGTCCTCGGCTGCCTCGCTCCGGAGCGCTCTGACGGTGGACGACTGCTACGACCTCGGGAAGGTGGCGTACTTGGAGGCCGACTACTACCACACGGAGCTGTGGATGGCTCAGGCCCTGAAGCAGCTGGAGCAGGAAGAGACGGCCGGCACCGTGGATGCCGTCACCATCCTGGACTACCTGAGCTACTCGGTCTACCAGCAGGGGGAGCTGGAGAGAGCGCTGGAATTCACCAAGAGGCTGCTGGAGCTTGGTCGGTACCGACATACACACAGATAACACCTCTGCTCTTTTTAAGTATCCAAACAGGTTGTGATCAGATGAATAATGTATTAAGGGGTTACTCCAGACAAAATTCTCAGCGTAGGCTCAAAGACTTGTTGGTAGTTTGGTAGTTTTTGATGTCCGGCGGGGAAATGTCTCCAACAACGAATAGATGTGTGAAAACATGACAAAAAAAGAGGTGGTGGCTGTAATACAGTGTCTATTATACATATTTATGTGTATTCGATTTCAAATCTCAGTCTTTAAAGTAACTAGTAACTAAAGCTGTTGGATGAATGTAGTGCAGTAAAAAGTACATTTCTCTCTGAACCGTGGAGTAGAAGTATAAAGTAGCATGAAATGGAAATACTAATAAACTATAAGAACCTCAGAATTCTACTTAAGTACAGTAATTTTGTAAATGTACTTAGTTACTTTCCACCACTGCCTGCAAGATATAAAGGTGGGAGAGTTTAGTGTGTGTGTGTGTGTGTGTGTGTGTGTGTGTGTGTTCCTGTTCCTGAGATGTCCGTCGCTCCACCATTGTGATCCAGACCAGGGCTGCTGATTAATCTGCCATTAATTTTTTTTTGAGTAATAATTTCATTGTCTCGTCTGTGAAACATTAAAAAGTTGTAAAAAATGCCCAACAGAACTTCCCAGAGCCCGAGGCGACGTTGTTAATAGCTTGTTTTTATCCGACCAACACTTCAGAACTATATAATATTTCATTTACTTTCGTGTATGGTTAAAAAAAGATGGTGTTTTTTTACTGAGGAAAATGACTGAAATGTTTAGTAATATATTCACTCGATCAGTTCTAGCATTTTATTAAAAACTTGACAAAAACCGTCAGCAGCTGTAACACGAGGATGATGACAGAATTTACTGTGTCCTCGAGCTCTGGGCTCCAGTTCCTCAAACCCTGACTGACCCGGATCCTGATGTTGTGTGTTTAGACGCGACGCACCAGCGAGCCAACGGGAACCTGAAGTACTTTGAGTACCAGCTGGCCAAACAGAAAAAGGTGGAGGGGAGAGAGGAGCGGGAGGAGGCTGAGTGGAAACAGAGTAGGGAGACCCGGGGTCGACCTGACGATTACCTGCCAGAGAGGAGGAAGTACGAACAGCTGTGTCGAGGCGAGGGCATCAGGATGGTGAGGGGGGAGAAAACACAAAAACACGCTTGAATCCGTTGGATATCATAATAGTCACTCCGCTCGTCTTTCTGTCAGACTCCTCGCAGGCAGAGCCGCCTCTTCTGCCGTTACCATGACAACGACCGCCACCCGAGGTACGTGATTGGGCCGGTGAAGCAGGAGGACGAGTGGGACCGCCCCCGCATCGTCCGCTATCATAACATCGTGTCGGACAAAGAGATGGAGAAGGTCAAAGAGCTGGCCAAACCCAGGGTGAGTCGAAACGTCAGCTCACGGTTAGAACTGAAGCAGGTTCTGTTAGAGCCTCCCCAGGGAGCCTTTCATGACTAGTAGAGCTATGGAGCAGTGGTCTGAAGACTGGGTTCCTTTTCTGAAAGAGTCCTCCTTGTGTTCTGGTCTGCTCCTGTTGAGACAAACTTCCTCCACGTTGTCTTGACACAGTGGCAAGAAAGAGTAGGTGAAACCTTTGGAATCACCTGCATTTCTGTATAAATGTGTCTTAAAATCTGGTCATATCTTCATCTAATTTACAGTTATTAATCAACACAATCTATTTCAACCAATAACGCGTAAATCATCGTGTTGTTCTCGTCCATGTTGAAAACATCGTCCAAACATTCACAGTGTAGGTTGGAAAAGTACGTGAACCCCTCGGCCGATGAAACCGAAGCTAACTGGAGTCAGGATTTATCAAACCTGGAGTCCAGTCAGTGAAACCAGACTGGAGGTCTGGGTCACAGCTACAGTGACTTATAAAAAACACTCCAACATTTTGAGTTTGACATTCACAAGAAGCTGCTGATGTGACTCAGGATGAAGAGTTTTTAGATACTGATCAGTCCACAGTCTGACAAACTGTCTAGAGATGGAGACGGTTCAGTTCTGGGGCTTCTCTCCCTGGACGTGGACGTCCAGCTGAGACGACTCCAGAGACACAAACCAGAATGATCAGTGAGGTAAAAAAAAAAAAAGAAAACCGTCCCCAGAGCAACAGCCGAAGGCTTAAAGGAATCACTGCCGCTGGTTAACATCTCTGTTCATTAGTCACCATACACTGATCATGGAGCAGGGAGTCCATGGCAGGACATCGTGGAGGAAGCTTTACCAGGTAACTCAAAGGGTTCACATACTTTTTCTTGCCGCTGTAAATTCAGTCCTTTTCCACAGCCCTAAGTCATCGTCTGTAAAACCACAGAGTCATGAAATATTTGGCCGTTATTTGACCAGTGGATGACGGAAACCTTTAACTGCTGCTCCACTGCAATGCTCTACCTGACATGAAAAGCCTGCATGGTTTTTTTCTGCAGTGCTGTTGCTGGTGTGAAATATCGATCATGACAAACTATTCAGCGTAACAAATACTTGACTGTAAACTAATGGTTGCATAGTGAGGTGTTGCACAATTAAGCCTGAAATTCATAATTACTCCCAGATTTAGTCTCACTTACTGCTGGAATATTTATAAAGTTATGATTGATGTCTGTGTCTGTTCGACCTTCGTCAGGTATATGGAAGAGACGGAAACGTCATAGATTAGTTACTTCTCCAGCGGTGAGATCTGGAGCTTTCTCATTTTTATTTAAGTTGTAATTTTCTCCGACACACCTGTCATATATGCAGGTGTGCATTGACTTTTCCAGTGTTTTAGGGCTCCTAGATTTAGTGAAACAGATCGAAACACCCCCACAGACAGTCTGTCAGTAGATGTTAGTCGTTGCATCGGGGAGTCGGTGTGTGTCTCCCTGTAACTGTCAGCCGATTGGCTCCACAGCTGCGTCGAGCCACCATCTCCAACCCTGTAACCGGTGTACTGGAGACGGCCCACTACCGCATCAGCAAGAGGTAAGAGCTGTCCGAGCAGGAGGGACGTCTGCAAGGAGACAGCAGACGGACGGCCGTCTCACCCTCCTGTTCTCCCCCCTCTCTGCATCCCTCACCCCGTCACCCCCCCCTCTCTGTTGGCTGCTGTCCTGGCAAGAGCAAAGGAAAAGGAGAGGCTGTCTGCACACTGAGATATCCAAGCTCCCATGTTTTACTAGTGTAACATTCGGTCTTTGTTTATCCTTCTGAAGAAAATATTAAACACTCGGGAGCTTAGAAATGTTAGTGTGTGGTGGGTTTCTCCTTTTCCTCAAGAGCAGAGAGAAACAGCAACAGGGCTGGGATGATAAAAATGTTGACAAATCCAAATACAAGGATACGATGACCAATCAAAGTATTTACTGGAATTGAAAATAGGGCGAATATATAATGATCTCGATAATTATCACCCAAAAACACAAAATCCCACAATAACGATAATGAACTAATGAGTAACACGTGACAGATGCAGCTCTTCTGCATATGGATGAGCCGTCGTCTGCACCATCACTCTATTAGGCTACAGCAACAGGGTTATGTCTGGTGTCGCATAGACAATGAAGAAAATGAAGATAGACAACAGGACATTTGTGTGAAATGTGTTTGAAAAAGACAACTATAGGTTCTTTTATTTATCGTATCCATGACATTTCCAGTCATCATTGATTAAAGCAATAAACAGTCCCAGCCCTAGATTTCTGAAAAGCTGTCGAATTGAAGTACTTTTACACATTTAATATGAAAGATTTCGGCCTTCTGTTCATGAGGGTACACCAGATTTGCCTGTGGAAAGCTTGGGTCCACGCCAGATAAACTGACTGTGGTTTGAGATAAGATGTTTGCCTTCCTGCTCTTGCCAAGAAAAAAAAACACTTCTCTTTCACTACGAGGGAGGAAAAAGAGTCAAAAGACTGAAATATATGACTCTCGTTGTTTCTTTTATTTGGTCACGGAGGCAGCAGAAGAATCTGACATGGCAGACAGCTTCATATTTGCTGGATCAGGTTCTTTTATAGACGAATCAATGTGTCAACAGGGTGCAGAGACTGACATTATACCTTTTCTAAGAGGAGGTGTTCTTTCAGACTAAGGGCGCTGTTTTAATCGTTAAAGGGCAGCAACCGACACAGTGTGGAAGTGTGGGCGCCTCACAGATTTATCACCACGCGTTCTGCTGCCTTCAGATGCTGCAGAGATTTATTCAACTGAAGGAGAAGCTTTTCATATGGTATAAAGTAGCTGCGGACGACAGATACTGGAAGAATCGACCATGTCGATTAATAGATAAACACAGAAGGATTTCCAGATGTTCCTGTTTAACCACATTAAATGTTCTCCCTCTACTGGTTGGAGGGTGATTCATTAAAGTTTATTTATGTTTTAAGCGTTATTTATTCTAGTTGATAAATCCACCAAAATGGAAGCCAAGTGACTTCTGAGACCAAAGTCTGCTGAAAACACTGACAACTCTCTTTGCACTGCCTTATCTGAATGTTTGTTCCTCTCCGCAAAGACAGTTTTAAGGTCAGGAAAAAACCCCGAACGGTCAGCGCTGTCTGTGTTGTTCGCTGCACTGCGATGAAAATAGAGCCCTAAGTTGTAATGAGTGAGCAGGTAGGGGTTCAGTGTGATGAGGACGAACAGCTGATGCAGAATTTGAACTTTCTGTCCTGAAGCTCCTGTTGTCTCCGTGACTGCAGCGTCTCTGTGTCAGCTGGTGACCTGCCTCTCTCTCCTCTCTGTCTCCTCCCTGTCTCTTTCTGTGTAATATAATGTGATTGGTGAGCTAGCTCAGACGTGCCACGGTGCATGACCCTCAGACAGGCAAACTGACCACGGCCCATTACAGAGTCTCCAAGAGGTAAGAGCTTGGACGCCCGCGTGACAGCAGCTGTCTTAGTGCTGTATCAGTCTGCCTTTGTCCTCTAATGAAATCTGCAGAATAATTAAAACTTAAACAGAAGGGCTCATAAACATCAGAAATAAATCTGTTTGGCTTCTACCTTTTTGATGTGCCACACGAGTTGTGTAAACATTTTATTTAAATTTGCAGAAAAGCAGTTCAGAGCAAATGTGGTCATATCTGTTAAAGGTAAAACAACTGAGGTAATATGTTTATCTTCCCCACCTGTGCCAGTCGTCGTCGATGCGTGTCGTCAAAATCAGCCTAAAGGGCGACACACAACGATGTCTTCAGAAAGTATTCAGACCCCTTTGCTGAATTGTGTTGTAGTTTCGATTGTAAAGATTTTTATCCCATCAATCTAGACTTGATAACCCGTAATGACAACGTCTTTAAAGAAATTTTTGAAAATGTATTAAAAATCAAAAACTGAAATCTCTCATTTTCAAGAGTATTCAGACCCTTTGCTGTGGCTCCAAACTGGGGTCAGGTGCTTCCTGTTTGCTTTAGTTTTCCTTGAGATGTGTCTAGAACATGATTACGGCAAATTTATTTGATTGGACATAGTTTAGAAAGGCACACACCTGTGTCTATATGGTCCCACAATTCACTCTGCATGTCAGGACTAAAACAAAACCATGAGGTCCAAGGAACCTCTCCGTAGACCTCCATGATAAAACTGTAGTGAGGCCTAGATCAGGGCGAGGGTATAAAACCAGCGGCCTCAATCTGTGAAATGGAAGAAGTCTGGAACCCCCAGGACTCTTCCTAGAGTTGGTCATCTGGCCAAACAAGTAAGTGGGCAAGGAGGGTCTTGGTCAGGGAGGTGACTAAAAACCAACAGTCTCTCTACCAGAGCTCAGACGTTCTCTACAGAGATGGGAGAACCTGCCGGAAGGACGACATCTCCGCAACACTCCGTCAGTCAGGCCTTCATGGTAGAGCGGCTGGACAGACGTTTCTGTTAGTACTCTGAGAGCACCAGCAGAGGCTCAAACGTAAACCCCCTAGAACATCTGTGGAGAGACCTGAAGATGGCAGACGCTTCAAATCCAATCCGACGAAGCTTGAGAGGATCTGCCAGGAGGACTTAGATAACCTGGCAAAATCCAAAGCAAAGCTCGTAGAGCCTCAGCCAAGGAGACTGGAAGCTGTAACTGCTGTCAGAGGGGCTTCTACAGAGTCTGAATATTTTCTAAAGCCACTGTAGGCGGCTAATGGGAACATGTCAAAGCATCCGCACCGGCAGCGAACTGACACGAGTGGACGTGTCTGGATACGTCAGTGTTTCGTTAGCATATACATCAGCATTTTGACAGCTTTCCTCTGTCTGTTACGACGGCACGTCGACTTCTGTGGTCTCGTAGCAGAGCTGCATGAGCCCCAGTCCCGGCTTTTAGAGATGATATTAAAAACATTGGCTGCCACGTCACAGCTGGAGACATCTGCTAATAACACCCACATCCTCCATATTTGTTTTCTGATTATACTGGACCTTCTAGTCACTAGTGAGGCTCCTCGTGATGTTATCCGGACATTATGAGTAACCACCAGAAATCATCATTAAACTCCAGTTGACGTGTTTCTAACACGGTTTGCCAAGGATGGGTCGTCTTTTTAAAATGATGATGTTGATGATATGTGGCCACAGGCCAATGCGCCCTCTCATGTTAACTCCTGACTCACTCCATTTAACCAGCAGATGTACTCAGATCATTGGCTTCAGTAAAAGTAGCAAAACCCCGCTGTAGAAAAAGCTGCGAATGCAACATCTTACTTAAGTAGAGGTATTATCAGGAAAATGTACGATCGGTGTAAATATACGTCTGAATAAACCTCAGTCTAAGTAAATTAAATCCATATCAGTCACCTCTTCTCCTTGGCCTCCGTCTCTTTCTGTTTCCCTCTGCTCGTCCTGCTTTTCCCACTAACTCCTCAGTGTCCGGTGACTTTACTGTGATGTTGATGACTGCACAGACACTGTGAGTTATGATCCTCCCGTCTCCTCTCTCAGCGCATGGCTCGGCGCGTATGAACATCCAGTGGTGGACCAGATCAACCAGAGGATCGAGGACATCACCGGCCTGGACGTCACCACGGCTGAGGACCTGCAGGTGACACCTGGTTATATGAATGAATGAACCAATTCCCTCTGCGTGTGCTTTGGAGACACCACAAATTGGTTCAGTTCAGATCCAGGGTGCTGTGTCCTCGTACGCTCCTAATAAATGTTTCGAGTAGCACATTTTTTACCAGTGTAGTCTCTGATTTTTAACTGGCTAAAATTTCTTGATTCTGCAAACTGAATTTGTACTTAAATCAAGATAATTCGGATGATCATATAGAAAATGGGAATCAGTTTTCACTTCACAGATCTCACATTGTTTTGCTCCTGAATATTTTTGAATTAACGTTGGTTATATTTTCTTTTTCTTTAACTTTTATTTACTTTTTGTGTCTTCCTATGGATGCAGGTGGCTAACTACGGCGTCGGAGGACAGTACGAGCCTCATTTCGACTTTGGACGGGTAAGTATGAAGCTTTTCACTTTTAGAAGTTAAAATTATATGTTGCAGATTTTTCATCAGTTGCAAACAGCTTCCCTCTGTATTCAGTATTGAATATGTAAGCGTGACGTTTGGTGGTCGCTACATAACTGGGCTCGTTCAAACTGTGATTGAACTGTAAAAAAGGATAAATCATTCATCCCCAAATCAGTGCATGCTGCAGCATTAAGTCCAGACCAAACCGGGAAAAACAGACCCCGTATACACAGGTGTCCACATACTTATGGTCATATCCTGTAGGTCACTAGCACAAGTTCTGGTTTTATATTCCTGCATCATCACCACTGAAGTGCTAAACATTAGTGTTGCAACTAATGATTATTTTCACGTTAAATGACGGTTTTATCTGTTAAATGTCAGAAAATGGTGAAAATGTCTTTAGATTGCTAGTTTTTAATTCTAACATCAAGCCAAAACCTAAAGATACTCAAAACACCCACAAACCGACCCTGCGGGGGGTCTGAACCACAGGTTGAGACCCGCTGACCTTTTGACCGCTGTGTCGTTGATTTTTTGCAGAAAGATGAACCAGACGCTTTTGAAGAGCTGGGGACAGGAAACAGAATCGCCACCTGGCTGCTTTACGTCAGTAACCCTCGCTCTGTGTTTTAAATGTCATGAAACTGCTGCGGCTCAGACTCAGGGTGATGAACTGTCTCCTCCTTCATGCTGCAGATGAGCGATGTACAGGCAGGGGGCGCTACAGTCTTCACTGATGTAAGAGCTGCTGTCTGGCCCAAAAAGGTACAGTTCACTTATTAGAAAGAAAGAATGAAATGGTTGAGTTACGTAAGAATCAGTAATGGATTAGATCCATCCACCAACTACACCTCTAGTCCTCTAACGGGTCCAAGAGTTTTGTTTTTTTAAAGGTACAGTTCAACATTTCTCCACCAGACAAATCATCTTTTGTCGCTGCATTTTTGTGTTGAACAGGTACAAGTGTTGTCTTTGTTGTCATTTGATGTGTAATTTTGACAACGGGTCTAAAGTCTTTGACGTGTCATTTAGTTCCCGGACAGACGGACTTGTTTTTCCAGTGTTGACTTTAACATTCAAAACCATCAGCTGTTGACAGCTGTTCCTTTTGGAAAAGAAAGGGACAGGTGAGGCATCACCTGTGTGTCAGACCTGCAAAGTGAAGCTGGGCTCAAACGAACGAGTATTTTCATGAGCAGTTAACCTGCAGGTCACTTTCTCTGTTAAGTGATTAAGAATCTGGTGTCAGAAAATTGAATACAAGTTTCCAGTGTGACGTCTTCAAATGTTCTGCTCTCGTCCAAAACCCGGCGATAATTAATTTACACAAAAAACCGAGGTCAAAGGTCGACACGCTAAATGCAATTAAAAATACATGAAGTCAAAAACATACTCACAGTAAAGCAGAATCTACAAGCACACTTCTCACTTCACCTTCCTACAACCAGACACAGAACAGTAAGAACTAGAGCTGCAACGATTAGTCGATTAATCACTGAGTTGATCGGAAGCTATTTTTCTAATCGATCAATCGTTTCAGTCATTGTTTAAGCAAAAAAGCCAAAGAGTTGCTTCTGGAGTGACAGGATTGGCTGCTCTTCCCTGTCTTACATGATGGCAAACTGAATATTTTGGGGATTTGGATTATTGGTTGGTCAAAACAGACTAAGTGATTAATCGAAAAATAATCGGCTGGCTAATCAATAATGAAAATTGTGGTTAGGTGCAGCCCCACTGAGAACCGTCCTGCAGCGTCTTAGAGACACAGAAAAACAGCAAATCTCTGAAATGATGAATCAGTTATCAAAATAGCTGGATATGAATCTATAAATGTGACGAGTGGCTTCAGCTCTGTAGTCAGGTGTTATGTCTCTGTGTGTCCCCAGGGGACGGCGGTGTTCTGGTACAATCTGTACCCCAGCGGAGAAGGAGACTATCGGACCAGGCACGCCGCCTGTCCGGTTCTAGTCGGAAACAAGTGGGGTGAGTTCATAGCATCTCTGACATGTAAACACGCTTCTCACAGCTGAAGATTAAGACAAGATTGTACTTTGATTAGTGAAACGCTGCTTTACTATCAGCTGTTTCGTCTGTGTGTCTGCAGTGTCTAATAAATGGATCCATGAACGTGGGCAGGAGTTCAGGAGACGCTGTGGCCTCCAGGAGACGGACTGACGACCGACTGATCAACACTCCTCCTCCTCCTCCTCTTCTTCTTCTGCAGCCATCTGAGTCTGTGGCTGCACGTGTGATCTAATGCTTTTTTTTTTTGTTCTCAACATTGTGAGCGAGTGAGTTGCAGTGCGTGGGGCCTGTCGACACGTGGAAGGGTTCCACCGATACGGACTTTTTAAAAGCCGATAATGAGAATTAAGTTTCCGGTGATTTTGATTCAATATTAAATATCGTTACCTGAATGAAACATCATTAAAAACCTTAATCAGTAGATTAATGATTAAAAAAATCATTTCTGGAGCTGTCATCAGGCAGGACACTTTGATTTCAGACACTACGACACTGAATCCTTTCATTAAATTCCATTAATAATTACAGGCTTGTTAAATGGGGTTTTAAAGGACGGTTCCGGTTCATTTCATCCTTGCAGATTCTGGCCGTGCAGAAGGCTGATTACACACGGCAGAGGATCAATAAGACGCGTCTGCTCGGCTTCGTAGGGATTCACGTCGGGGGCGACTCGCCAGCTGACCTCACCCTGCGTGTTCATCTGCACAGGCCAGTCTGTTAACATGCCTGAGGCTTTTGAAAACTTAAGCTTGGACTTAGGGAAATTGGGACGGCCGCCTTTCACCGTTTCTGACATTTTATTTACCAAGTAATAAACAATTAATAGTTAATTGTTAGTTAATAATAGTGATAAAATCCTCGTTTGCACAAAACTTTATCAAAGTGAACTCATAAATTGGTTGAGCGAGAAAATCAAAACCTAAAATTCACTTCTGGTCGTATTTATGTGGAGAAATGATCGTGCTGTTACAGACATGACTACATGCTCTTATTTTGAAATACCCTGCTGTTGCTGGTCCTACTCGTGGTGTCACCTGGACTCAACAGGATCAATAGCTTTGACTGACAATTAACAGGCAGTGTGCTGCCGCGGATTCTCTCTCTCCCCCTTGTTCTTCATCTATGTGACTCGCCCACCGTCTCAGTCCCACCCACTGTCACCTCCCCTCCCGGTCTGACCGGTTACACCCCCCTTTTCCACCAATGCCATCTGTGTTAGCGTGCGTTGAAGCTATTTCAGCCTTGAGGTCATTCACTCGCTGCGGGGACAAACAACAGACAAACACTGACATTTAAAAGAGGCACACTATGTACCCCCACCCCCCACCCCCCACCTCTGCTCACCCTCCGACTGTACCTCGTCCTCTAGTTTCTTTTATTTAAACTGTCGGACACATTCAGCTCCAGCCTTACTTTAGCTTTTGACCATTTTTGACATTTTTGTCTCTTAGTTTTTAATTCGAACAGTTGACGCGCATCCGCATCTTTTTAAATCAGCTTTGACCAAACACTGCAGAATCATTCACTGCTTTCCAGTAACAAACGAGAGAAAGCGAAGTCAGATTCAGTCTGGAAACACAACACTGGTTCAAGAGTTCAAACCTTTAAAGGAATAGTTCTTCCTTGCCGAGAGTTAAATGTTCAGAATACGTCTAACGCCACTTATTTTTAACTGCAATTTGTCATTTTTACTCTTCCGTTTTTGTGTGGATTGAACAGGATGAGTTGATAAGGTTTACAGCTCTTTTATCGCGTTTGCTTAATCCAGACAAAAACAGACCTGTAAGTTTTACGGGGGTAATGTGACCGACTATTTCTTGGGGGGGATTTAATGGACGTGACGGTGGTATTGATGTTCTCATCTGACTCTTGGCAAGAAATTTTGGCAAGTGTTTTTCTTAAAATGTCAAACTATTCCTTTAATGTTGAAAAATAATTTAAATATTTTAGTTTACTAAAACCGTCCATCTGAATGTAAGTTGGTTTGAATGTCCCTCTGTGAAATCACCAAAACACCAAAACAGGCCCCTGATAAATTAGTCTGGACCCGGTGCGGTGTGAAAACCTGAAATGGACTTCAATAGTGTTTACATGGTTTGAACTCTGTGTTTATCACTGATTATGAGTAGTAGTTGTACTTTTTCAAGTCCGTGTAAACGCAACGCTCACGTGCTCATATCTACATTTAAGGAGTAATGCGACTGATGCGTGGCTTCGGCATTCGCAGTCGGACAATCAAGCGTTTAACTTTGGCCCGGCAGTCACGTGTAGGTCGCACTGCGGGTGTTTTTTCCAGCCAACAAACCTACAGGCAACAACCAGGACGTATCAGCAAGAAAACACTGTCCAGGAATAACCCACGGAGCTTTGCACAGACCAGTGGTGCGTTCGCGTCATCGCGGAAAAACTGTTTTTGCTTGCACCTCCTCCGTTGTTGAGTGTGCTGTCCGACATCGAGCTGCTCTGACCTTTTGCGAACGCAACCAATCGCCGTCGACCACTGCCTGACCTGAAACTAATGACTTAAACTAATTTACCACTAATGACTAGTGGTAAATACTGCGGCGACCAGCGCGAAACATGCAGCGCAGCACCCTTGTTTTCCCGCTGTAAGTTGAACACTCCTACCCACTTGGTTTGTCGATCCCAGACCGCAGGAGCGTCACGTTTATCTTCCGCTGAGCTTGAGGATTGTGTCTGAAATCACTCCGTTACTGTACAGTGGCACCATATTTACTTATATTTGAGTGTCCAAATTATGTGTTAATGAATCCACTAATTATTGGCCTCAAAACTTACAAAATTGATCAATGCAGCGCTCCACATTTTACAGATATGAACGTTGTTATGCAGCGAGTAGTGAACGAGTGATTTTGGACGCAGCCTGGATTTCGTCCATCTTTTGTCGCGCTACAAAGGAATCACTTCACAGCCCGTTTGAACAGCAGGTGCGATTAAAGCGACCAGTGACTGTTTCAACGCATATGAGCACGTGAGAACTAACACAGACTTAAAAAAACAAACAAATCTTAAACGAGTCCTCTTTGTCTTCTAAAAGTCTACCTGTTCGTCTGTCCTTCATCACTCCTTCACTGACCCCAGAGCTGTATCACTGAAAACATGTCAGCCTAGTTTTTATTTTCTGCAAAGTGAAGTTACACTCCTGTTGATGTGTGTTACTGAAATGATTGTTCTGTTAAAAAACATTCAAGAATGTCATGGTTGATGTGTTCTGTGAAGTGTAAGATGACGAAAAATATGTTTCTATGCAGAATAAATAAAGTTAAAGTGCTACTGCGGTTTTTGTTTTTTAAACTGAATTTTAAAATGTCATTTACCACATATTCATACAAAGCAAGGTGGGAATCTGCTTGTATACTTTGGGCTGTTATAGTGTCGTTTCCTCCCTGTATTCTGGTTGGTTGGTTTGTAGCTGTGGGTCATGACATTGTGAGAATGTGATCCCAAAGTTCGGACTCTCAGCCGGTTTTGCGATTTGAAGAATTGGTTTGACAGTTTAGAGCTGCAACGATAAATCGTTTTGATCCTGACGTGAAGGTTTCTGTGTCAGTTATCTCGTTGTAATTTGATTAAACGCAACTAGAACCGAAACAGTTGGCCGGTTAATCGATTAGTTGCAGATTGATTCGGTTCTTGTTGCAGCTTCTCCAATGTGAGGATTTGACCCTTTTTCTCAGTCATGCATGATGCTTCAGCCACTGAGTAACTGTGTTTGACTATTAATGGGGGGGTTATGTTTGGAATATTTCTTGGCTCTGAAATGTCAGTTTATGGTTTTTAAACTTGTTTTTCTTCACAGATTAAACAAACGAGATACAACGTGTTAATCAGTGATGTACAGAACTTAAAGATAAACATTTAATCTAAGTAACGACCTGAATCTGATTTGTGGACATTTGTTAGCAACCGTGACATAGTGGCTGGTATGGTTTTCACCGTGTGTGCGTGTCTGTCTGTCTGTGGACAGATGTTGTCACCACAACAGCGTCACAACTCCGCAAGATACAGTCAGAAACCGCACGGGTGTGTAGAGGAGATCAAAATGAAGGCTGACTTCGAAGATGGCTGTGCACCAGCCCATGACAACTGAGTACTCAGTAGTCATTACTACATTATTACAAGAGTATTCAGTAATAATATAGTAATGACCACTGAGTACTCATGTAATAATGTAGTAATGACTGAAACTCATGATAATGTAGTAACGACTACTGAAACGCAAGATAATGTAGTAAAACTCGTGATAATGTAGTAAAACTCATGATAATGTAGTAAAACTCATGATAATGTAGTAACGACTACTGAAACGCAAGATAATGTAGTAAAACTCGTGATAATGTAGTAAAACTCGTGATAATGTAGTAAAACTCGTGATAATGTAGTAAAACTCGTGATAATGTAGTAAAACTCGTGATAATGTAGTAACGACTACTGAAACTCGGGATAATGTAGTAACGACTACTGAAACTCAGGATAATGTAGTAACTCGTGATAATGTAGTAACGACTACTGAAACTCAGGATAATGTAGTAACTTGTGATAATGTAGTAACAACTACTGAAAACCGTGATAATGTGGTAATGACTACTGAGGACTCATGTAGTAATGTAGTAATGACTACTGAGTACTCATGTAGTAATGTAGTAGTGACTACTGAGTACTCATGTAGTAATGTAGTAATGACTACTGAGTACTCATGTAGTAATGTAGTAGTGACTACTGAGTACTCATGTAGTAATGTGGTAATGACTAAAACTCGTGATAATGTAGTAGTGACTACTGAGTACTCATGTAGTAATGTAGTAATGACCATTGAGTGCTCATGTAATAATGTAGTAACGACTACTGAGTACTCCTGTAGTAATGTGGTAGTGACTCCTGGGTCTGGGCGTCAACACGTTTACAGGCGTCGCCGCTGGAGGGATCCCATCACAGCAGGGTCTGTAGTTTGTTGTTTGAGGGACCCAGTCCAGACATGACATTCATCAGCTGTCCGGTTCACCCAGTCACCCTGAAAACTTTGAAACTTCCAGCCCTTTTCTTCTGGAGTTGCCGCTACGGTTGGCTGCAGCTCCATATTTACCGTACGGACACGAGAGTGGCATCAATCCGAACGTCCGAACCTCTGCCAGGAAGCGATTATAACCGTGTTTCCCCAAATGGTAAACACACCAACAGCAGGTAGTCCGTCACAGTAAACATGGAGCACATGTCCTATTTGTCTTTGACTGCGCCAAACTGTGCCGAGTGTTTTCATACCATCGCACTCTGCTTCTGTGACTCGCCCGACGACAAGGAAGAAGCCTCCTGCAGGTGACAATCCCTCAATGACACTTTAGTCTGAGTCTTTTTAAAACAGCGAAGGTTTTAAACTACATTTGACCGGAGGGGCTGTCTCTCGAAGTCTCAGCTCGGGTTTCCCTGTTTGGACGGAGAACCAGTGAAATCATCCGTCTTCCTGTTGCAGCCTCCTTCGGACCAGAAATCAAACCACACATTTGGTAACCGAGGAGGTGAGTCAAGCGAAAGTGCTGCAAAACTCCTGATGCTACCGCAGTGATTAGCACTGTAAAAATGAACCACGGTGCAGATGTTCAGCGTCAGATTACCCAACAGACGACAGACACGCGGTCAGTCAGAGCCTCAGATTTATCATAAATGTGTGTCAACAGCAGAGGTTTCAAAACACTGGCACATTGAAACAGGAACTACGGTGAATTCCACAACTTCTGAGGCCTCACCCTTCATTTATCAGCTTAGGTAACAAATGAAATCCAGCAAAGAGAAAAGTGAACCCATGGGACTGATGCATTGTCTTATTACTCATACGTTAAGCCTCTCTTGTGAAGACGTGCTGCTTTTCCTTTGAATTACTTTGGATCATTTCAATTTGAATCATTTTTAGGTTCAAGCCGTTCGTTCGGGGACTTAATTTTTTACACACAAAAATCTGTTGAATGATCGGCAGATTAATCCGTGGAGTCGAGAACCGGCTCCACCTCGACCAACCACGGCAGTAAAATGCTGCTCACACGTTAATGCAACCACAACAATGCAAGTTACATTAAACTGTTGTATTGTAGTGTTGGAAGAAACGTCACTTTTACGTTTAATCCTCTACACACTTTCAGGAGAGTAGCATTTTCAAAGCAGGACTTTTACTTGTAATCGAGTATTTTTACAGAGTGGTCTAAGTACTTTTACTTAAAGCATGGGAATACTTCGTCCGCCGCTGACACAGTAGGTGGAAAGCCCCTTAAAGTTCCCTGGATATGAAACGGATTGGTTACCATCATGGCACCGTGACAGTGAGAATATCAACCAACTTTTACTGTTTCGCTTGACGTACTGTGTCACATTTTCGTGCGTCCGGAGGCATCGTCCGTCCCACTCTCGGGAACGCTGTGAGGGAACTTCTGCCCAACCTGGCGAAGACGCTCGCTCGGACTCGGCCTGGACAGACGTGGATGTAAAGGCCAACTCGACCGGTTGCTGGCGTTAAAGAACCAGGAGGCTGGTTTCAATGTCAAACGTTGCTTTTAATTCACTTCAGGCATCTACATTTGCAGCATTTATCAAATTCAGAGCTGAAATGATCAAGTGACGAAAAATGAATTCACAATCAATTAAACTTGTTACTCATCCATCAAAAACTCCAAACGTTTTCTACTCACAACTTTTTTTTCTGCTTTGTTACTGAGCGTCTTTTGGACTTTTGAGAATTTTTTTCATTTTTTTATTCTTTTCCGACATTTTATAGATTTGAGTAATCGATCAAAAGAGAATGCCCACAGTAGATTATTGAATAAAATGTGCTTATTTGCGCTTAAAAAAACAGTCTCTTAAAACTCCAGCAGAGAGCGAGCGGCCCATCGCCAGGAAGACGAGCCGCCAACGCGTTGGCATCTTTGGCTTGAAACGTCACAGACCGGGCGGTTCGGTACAACACCGACGTCATGTTACAGGTTCGGATTCAGAAGTTCAGTCGTCTGATCCGCTGATCAGAGAGACGTTCAGGGGTCCGTCAGCACAGCGGGAGAGGTGGGCGTCGTCCTCGTCAGGGCTCGGGCAGGCGGTAATCTGACGGGTGGTTTCCTTCCCGGAGACGTCCAAAACAGCCGAGCAGCAGGTCGACCGCCGTGCTGACGGTGGACCGGACGTCCTCCTCCGTCCGTCCCCTCAGAGGGTTCACCTCCACCATGTCCACCGCCGACAGGAGACCTGCGGGGCGAGCACAGGTGTGCAGGTACGGTGTTTGGAACAAACTCCGCGGCGTGTCTACGGGTGCGTCCGGCCCGGGCGGATTATGAGACAGCGGCTCTAGGTCATTTGCTTTTATTTATGTTCGTACCTGTCTGACAGAGGCACTCGGTGATGTAGACTCCCTCCCTGTAGGTGAGCCCTCCGACCACAGGTGTCCCGGTTGCCGGGGTAACAGAGGGGTCGATGGCATCGATGTCATAGCTCAGGTGAATCGGTTTCTTCGCTCTGTTAGAATGGGACAAACAGGTTTATTATCGTCCCCCCACGATGTGCGGAGTGAGTGTAACTGAAATGTGAAGCGGACTCCGAACACACTGCCGCCACCTCTTCGCCTCACACCCATGAAAACGCACTTGTGGAGACAGAACTCGTTTCGGACGGATGTCTTTTGTCCAGCCGATGATCAATAAGCAAACACTGGCTTTGTGAAGAAGATACCGTGGATTTGGTTCTTATTTTTATTAAAAGGTTGGTGTTCAGGAGCTGGCTCTGAAATCTGGCGGTTTCTGAAAGGGGAATTCTTTTTTTTTTTTTTTTTACAGGTAATTGAAATGAAGCCAGCGGCTGCCTGGCAGGTCGGAGATAAACCCCAAATTGTGCAGGATACCGTCCGCGGCGTCGAGGGTGCTGCTAGAGGTCTGCGGCGGCACGACTGCTGCAGGTGTTAACGGGTGGTCGTTAGGTGAGGTTGAGTTTACTTGGCAGAGAGGTAGTCACACGTCTCCTCCATGACTCTGGCCACGCCGAGCTGATCCACCTCTGACATGGAAAACACCTTCACACCCAGCAGCTTCAGGATGTAGCTGTGGACATCAAAGGAAAATAAGCAGTCGCTAAGTTTTTAGGTTAAAATACAAAGAAGAAAAGAAAGAAAAAAAGCCAAAAATCCACAGCGGGAAAATGCTGCAGCTAAAATTGATAAAAAATGAACGAGTGAGTCTGTAGCTGATGCTAGCAGCGCGACTCTATGTCATCAAATACCGGATGGACTGCGGTGGAACGTTGTTCGTGTTCCTCAGAGGATGAATCCCAGTGACTCTGGTGATTTTTCATTTAGCGCCACCATGAGGCCGGGTTCCGAGAGCCGGCTCCATTTTGGATCCGGTTCTTGGTCGGCAAAATATCCAGACTGACTGAGCTCTGACTCTAACAAATCTCGTATCGAATCGTTTCTCGTCCGCTTGTTCTCCAGTAACAACGACCGACGTGGGAAACGGTGAGGAAACGTTCGCAGCTTCTCTTCTGTTAAAACGCCGCCGTCAGCGGCTGCAGCTGGTATCGGCTGCGGATAATCAGCGTTAATCAATGTGACTGCTGGTTAACGCCAGGGACCAGAGTGGAGACTCTTCTCCACAGAAACTATCAGCCGATCGCAGAGTTCTGGATCAGGAGCTCCGGTATCTGGATCAAGGAGTTTGTGGTGTAAAAGCCAGTTTGTTCCAGCTGTTATTTCTCTGTGTCACAAACAACCAATATCAATCAATAATCTATATGTCACGTTAATGTTAACTTTGATTCATTTAGTAGCCGCGACTAAAAACTGCAGGTTTTCTGGCCTCTGGTCCAACCGCAGCTGATCCCAGATCTGAACTCTGAGTCTCTGTGACTTGGAGTCGTTTACAACTTCAGTCACTGACAAAGGACGAAAACCAAACTTAATGAGATCAAGAAGGGATTTGATCAAATTCTATTAAACTCCAGCGAAGTCCGTTATGAAACGGACAAAAGCGCTGCTTGTTTACAAACGTGGATCTGGCTTCAGAGAAACTCAGAAACCTACTGCTCTCCTGGATCCACGTCTCGCAGCCCGATGTAGACGAGATCCTGGGCCGAAACACACGGTTTGATCCAGGAGAAGTTTGGTAGGACAGGAATCTGATGACACAGGGAACAGAGTTTAATAACTCAGCAGCAGTGAGAATGTTTGGTTCTGACTGGTTTTATAAAGCGGAGCTCGCCTGTGACTGCAGCTCGTGGAGGAGGTAAGACATCGGCTGTCCGTGGATGTTTCCCGTGGGCGAGGTCAGCGGCGTGTTGATGTCTGCGTGCGCGTCGACCCACACGACGCTCAGCTCCCCGACCGCCGCCGAGTGACCGTGGACGGAGCCGATCGCCAGACTGAAGAAACAAAGCCGTCATTAGACCCCGGGCACAGCCTCATGTACCCCTTCAGTGCTCTTCAGATAAAACGTGCTAGAAACAGCAGCGCTTAGTATCATGATCCCGAGAGGTTTATTCACAAGTTTAATCAGAGCGTCTGGTAGCTCAGGCCTCCAAGGAGGTTCTGTTTTTCCCGGCTCTGTCCGTCGGTCGCTCGGTTTATCCGACAGCAGGATCACGCAAGAACTACTGAACCGATCTGCACCGAACCCGGGACCAACCTTTACATTCTGGGGCAGATCCGGACCATTTGCTAGGAATTTGAGTTTTTTCCTCTGAAGTCTGGTGCGTGAGGTTCGACGCTCGGCTGAGCGCATTTTCTAGTTGATTTCTATTCGTTGTGCAGGTTTACAAGGTTATTACTTTGAAAAGATCCATTAAATGCATCCAAACGTCTTAACCTCAGAAATACTGAGGTCAAATTAATCACCGATAAATCACACAAACAAACAAACCATAAAAGATAAATGGATAATTAAAAATAATCAATTGAATTAAATGGAATAAATGAGCATAAATCAACTGAAATATTATTGCAAAAATTCTCGACACTGACTGGAATAAAACTGTAGTGAAGAAACAATAAAATCCTTCTTGGTTTCTATTTTTTTGTCCAAAAGGTTCAGAAATCAGCCTATAAAATGCCCGACAGCTGTTTCACTGAAACCCCCAAACTCACACTCAAAACACTGACAATAAACTAGAAAGAGAAGACGCTGACATGACCTCAGTGTCCTACATGTGCTACATTGTCGGAAAACAGGCAGTTGAGAGGCTGTTTGAGGTCAAATGACTGATTCTCCTCCTGCATTAATAAACTCCTCACTGAGGTTTTGAAGGGGTTTCGTGTCAGTGACGAAGAAAGTCAAGAAAAGCTTGTTGCTTTAGGGAACATTCATAAAGAATGGTTCCTATTAGTCATGATTAACTCTGCTGACGACCTCTGGAGTTGGTTCCGTTACCGAATTGGAGAATGTCCCGGAACTTTAAGGGTCACGTGTCAGTACGTTGGGACGGCGGCGATCTGTCGTGAGTCCCGGCCGCCGCGACGACAGACTCTTCGCCGGATGACCGTAAGAGGCTACGACGGTGCTGCAGCTCTCTAACCCTCCTAAAAGTGTGTGTGTGTGTGTGTGTCCTCCTGGTGGATGATTGACAGACTGTGAAGCTGCTGTTCATCAACAATTCACCAACAGTTTAACAATTGACGTAAGTAAATTATAGATTCAGAGCAGCTCAGTGAACAGCACGTAATAACTGACACACATAAACAGAGCATGAAAACTGTTTTATGGGAATTTATGTCGGACGCTGCCAAATACCGAGCTTAAGGTGGAACCTGTACAATGTTTTTGTTATTTGTTGTAATTTTTCCATCGTGTAGTATCTGAGTGATAATATATCTAAGAAACGGAATATTATTGTATTTCTCAGCAGTAAACTTGTGGTGATTTCACTGTTCTTTGCAGCCTTTTCTCGACTGCTGACGCTTTATTTTAAGTCTGTAAGTTCATGTTAATTTTCCACAAGATTTTCTGGAAAGACGTTTGTAATTCGATATTAATCAGGTAGAAGATACGAAGGCCCTGGAAAGAAAAGCTCCATTTAACTGTTCCTCATTACTGGAAACTAAAACACTCTATGAGTTGAATTGTTTACTTGCCCGTAGACACATTTCCCATTTCTAGCTGAGCTGTCGTCTGTATTTTCTAGTTCCTTCGAGGAAACTACAGACCCGTAAAAATAAATAAAGCTTCGTCAAATTAGTTGTTAATTAATTTGAGAAGTGCGGAGTATTTTTTTCTACCAAGTTCACGAGCGAGAGCTTTGCTTTAATGTATATTTGCGTTTTATTTGAATAGTTTTAGAGGCTGAAGAGTCGAGAAAAAAGGTTTTTTTATACATATTCTATATATTTTTATTTATGCAGTCAATCGTCTTGTAACCTCTTCTGTGCTGTGACTGTATTATTGTTCATTTATTTCTACAGTGAGACAAGCACTGACCTGTGGTCTCCTCCCAGCATCACGGATGTGTGTCCGTCCCTCTTCACACCTCGCACTGCCTCGGACAGCCTCCGGTTGGCGGCGCCAACCGCCTTCGCACGTTTCACCCGCCCGACGGGCTCGTCGTCGACCACCTCCTCGAACGCCAGGTTCCCGTAATCCGTCACGGCACAGCCTGCAGAAGACAAACGCAGAAGATGTTGCACCGAATTTGGAAATCCGTCCGTAACCAGGGGGACGCCGCCGGGGTGAATGGGAAAACGTTCCTCGTGTGTGATTTGGGTGAACTGACCCTTTAATCGGGTATTTGAAAACGTAGTTTTATGTCTCGAGTTTGTTGCGGCAGCGTTTTGCTGCTTTTACTAGAAACTTTAACAACACACCGACTGTTGTCACGACGAGCGAAGTTTGCTTCATACGCTGGTTTTGTGAAAAAACGACGTGATAACGTCACGAAAAACATGTTGTTATCACGTCAAAAGCCACGTGTCTCTTTACCCTGAGAAACCGTGGAAACATTTGCGATGGTGGCGGAAACAGTTGTCTGGTTTTCCTCCCTTTGTTTCGGAGAAATTGAAAGCGCTTTTACAGACATATATTTTCCACTGGAGTTCTCTGTGTGAACATTAACAGGGTGTGTCTCGTTTTTCTGTCTTGCACCGCCGCCGCCGCCGCTCTGTGTGGAAATCATTTCATTTTGTAAAGCGAACCGGTTTTAACAGACGGAGCCACCTGCTGCTGGTGAAATGAGTCACCTATCTCAACCTCGCTGTCCTCGTGAGGACGCCTGTCACGGGAGACGTCTCAGCCTCTGCCTGCAGATGTTAGGTTCAGCGGTGGACAGTAACTAAGTACGTTTACTTAAGTACAGTTTGAGTAGCTTGTGCTTAATCATTTCCTCTGAGTGCTACTTCATACTTGTGCCCCACTGAATCTCAGAGGGAAATACACTGGGAGGGAGGGTGTGGCCTAAGGAGATCAACACCCTATATCAAGGTGTGCCTAATTATTAGGCAGATTCTTCTCCTCAGGAAAAATGGGCCAAAAAAGAGATTTAACTGACTCCGAAAAGCCAACACTTGTAAAAAGTCTTTCAGAGGGATGCAGCGCTCTTGAAATATCGAAGATATTGGGGCGTGATCGCAGACCCGTCAAACGTCTTGTTGCAAATAGTCAGCAGGGTCGCAAGAAACGTGTCGGGAAGAAAAGACGCTAATTAACCGCCAAAGATTTGAGAAGAATCAAACATGAAGCTACCAGGAACCCAAGAAGTAGGAGGTGTCCGGTTCTCGGAGACATGGCCAAGGTAAGAGAGGCTGAAACCCGACCAGCTCTGAACAAGACACACGTTGAAACGTCAAGAATGGGCCAAGAAATATCTGAAGACAGATTTTTCAAGGGTTTTGTGGACCGATGAGAAGAGAGTGACTCTTGAAGGACCAGATGGATGGGCCCGTGGTTGGATCGGTATCGGACACAGAGCCTCGACTCAGACGCCAGCAAGGTGGCGGCGGGGTACTGGTATGGGCAGGTATTATTAAAGATGAGCTAGCTGGACCTTTTCAGGTGTAAAATGGACTCAAATCAACTCTCAGAACCACTGCCAATTTTTAGAAGACACTTTCTTCAAGCAGTGGTACAGGAAAAAGTCTGCATCTTTCAAGAAGACCTGCATCACATGCATCAAAGTATCCACTGGACAGTAAAGGCCTTAAGGATGAAAAACTAAGGACATGGCCCCCTTCTTCACCTGACTTAAACCCTATTGAGAACCGTTGGGCCCTTCTTGAGCAGGACGGGTGCAGTGAAGGTAAAGGGTGCACCTCTCTGAACAGTGTCTGGGAGGCTGTGGTTGCACAAAAAGTTGATTCTGACCAGATCGAGAAAGGCTTGTGACTGTTATCGAAAAGAAGGGCGGCTATATTGGTCCTTGAGGTTGTTTTTTTTAAAATTTCAGAAATGTTTATTTGTAAGTTTTGAGTCTGGTTATTATTCTCACCTTAACAGGTGAAAACAAACAAGTGAGAGGGGAGAATCTTTGTTTTTCATTTAGTTGCATAATAATTCTGCACACTAATAGTTGCCTAATAATGGTGTACAAACAGATATTCTCTTAAGAAAACCAAAACTCCACCTTCACTGTTTAAATGTTCAGGTTCGAGGGTTTCTTAACATTTTGGATTGACCAAGAGCACTGTCGTTGCACAATAACAAAATTAATCCTCCAAAATACAACCTGCCTAATCCTTGTGCACACAGCGTGTTGTACTTTTCACCGCACCGCTTTTATTTGACAGCTTCAGTTACTACAAACTCTTCAGACTAAGAGTTTGCATTTAAAGTCTGCTAGTGAACAAATAAAAACAGACAAACAAAACAGCGTTTCCCAACCTTTGACAAAACAGCGCGTCGTCTTGTCTCGTATGTGAAATCACTGTCTGGTCTCCTGCTGCGCGACACGACGTTATAGAGTGAATCGGGCGTTTCCAACCATTTGGACATGCGGCAGGTTACAAAACACACTGTCTAGTTGACGCCTGGGAAACTCTAAAGTTACGATAAACAGTGATTCCAGCTCTCGGCTCCTCACAAGGACTCATTCCAAAAACATCGCCTACGTCACTTTGCAAACTTTCCCAACAGATTCAAAGACCAGAGCCTGAACCAGGTCCCTGTGAGTGAGTGTTGCCTTTGTTGTTACTTTAAAAAAAGGACAAAAAAAGAATCTACGTTTTTATTCACAACTAATATTATTGAAGTTATCAACACAACCTCATCGATCGAAAATGAAGTAGTCAGACACACACACACACACACACACACACACGGCTCTTTCCGTGATGTAGAAGTGGACTCGGTGTGGTCAGCGCACTGTGACATCACTGGTGGGTGTGGCTACAGGTGCAACGGACAGAACTTCCCGCCACTAGGGGGCAGCGAAACAGGATCGTCCTCTCGAGTTGGTTTTGTTTTCCATCATCACACGTTCGTACTTCTGTCTTTGTGAGGACACGCATTGACATTATGCATCCCCTAGCCCCTAACCCTGACCTAAACCTGGTCTGACCTAAACCTGGTCTGACCTGAACCTGGTCTGACCTGAACCTGGTTCTAAACTAAACCTGGTTTTAACATAAACCTGGTTCTAACCTGAACCATGACCTAATCCTGGTTCTAACTTGAACCTGGTTCTAACCTGAACCTGGTTCTAACCTAAACCCTGACCTAAACCTGGTTCTAACCTAATCCTGGTTCTAACCTAAACCTGGTCTAACCTAAACCTAGTCTAACCTAAACCTGGTTCTAACCTGACCTAAACCTGGTTCTAACCTAAACCTGGTTTTAACATAAACCCGGTTCTAACCTGAACCATAACCTGAACCTGGTTCTAACCTAAACCCTCAAACAGCCCTTAGGAGGTGTAAGGACCAGACAAAATGTCCTCACAACCATGGTTTAAAACTCAAACTGTTCCTCACAATATATAGCCATAGAAGTACAAACACACACACACACACACACACACACACACACACACACAGATCTATTTATGTGGTGTGTGAGAGTTTCTGTTTATGTGTTGTTAGAGCGTCAAGGTTGGATGCCTCTCTGAGTGTGTGTGTGTGTGTGTGTGTGTGTGTGTGTCATTCCATACACACACACACACACACACACACACACACACACACACACACACACACACAGAGCTGTTAGTCTCATTAGATTCAGGACATGCGTCCACATGCAGCTGTTTTTGTTCTGGCACCTATAGTCAGTTCAGCGTTGACAGCGCTCAACGTCCCCGAGGCCAAAACGCCGCCAGCGTCCCCGCGGCGCTCACGGCGCCTTCGGTGGAAATGAGTTCACCTTTTGGAAAACCGACGCCGCTTCTCTGTCACCGACCGATCAAAACCAAGAAGGGCGTGGGACTCGTGAACGGCGGAGGAGAAAGCGGTGCCGGCTGTCACTGGCAACGCGTCCATTGCGTTGGCGAACCTTTCTTAGGTCAGCTACGGGGACTAGACGTTAGCGGCGAAGGCATGTGGAAGCGCTAGCGGGCTGTTTTGTAACCTAGCAACAATAAGCGCTGGAGAGAAGCGCTGTGAATACGCGTTGCCCGTGGGCACAATCACCAGTCGAATCTGATTTTAAAAAAACGCTTAAAAAGTTTGGGGACTTTGCCCCAAAACGGCGTTAAAGTGCCTTTTTTCCACAGGTCGTACTTCGACCACGCACGCGCAAGGTTTCGCTCACGTCGGGGCAACGACGGCGTCGGTTTGATGCGTCTCCTGTCCGGCTTTCGGGGGGAAAGGTCGGGATGTGCGTCGTGCGGCCGCCATCTCCGGCGCCGGGGACTTCTCCGTCTCTCCTCTAGCGGCGTCTCTGACCACGGTCCTGCACGCTACTACCTCGTCCGACAAGGTCAACCACGGCGTCTTTCAGGTCTTCTCCTCTCGGTTTTGGTTCAGGTTTTTATTCGTAATTCGATGAGTCCCGACTTTATGATTCGTATCGGCAGAGCTTCGCGTAACTAATAAATAAGTAACTAATATTTGTGAGCAGCTGCGACCCGCCGCCTGGTTTCACGACAGATTCCTTTAACGACGATCGACAGTGGCCGACGAACTCTCTGGGGGTCAACTGACGGCTCCGGCTCAACTTGTGTTTCCTTTATGACGACGCGTTTTGTTCGTAGAAAACCCTTCATCTAGCTACGGCTGTCGGATAAATGTAGTGCAGACCTCCTACTTCTGAGTAGAAGTAGAAAGTAGAAGTAACTTAGCTCTGTACTCGAGTAAAGGTATTCAGTTACTTTCCACCGCAGCTTGTTCAGACAGTGGTACTCCGGGATGAATACGGGGACGCGGGAGGGAGAGAGGTTGAGCGAAGTGGAGGCAGGAGGTAGAAGTAACTAAAGCTGGTAACTGTACTCAGTTACTTTCCTACCTTGGTCCTGCAGTTTGTGCAGCAGTCCTGCGGCTCTGATCAGGTCCGGTCCTCGCTCCACTCCACCTCTGGGCTGCAGCCGAGGCAAGAGGAGAACAAGATTCACGCACACGCACACACACACACACACACACACACACACACACACACACACACACTCTTACATTAACTGTGAGGACACTCACTGGCATAACGACCTAAACCTGGTTCTAACCCGAACCCTAAAACCAGGTCTGAACCTGTGACCATCAATGCGGGTACGTCCTCGCTCCCAAGGTGCGAGGCTCCAGCTGGTCCCCACAAAGACAGCCCGTCCTCGTGCGCTCACCTGTCCTTTGGAGAAAGGTGCTCCTATGATCCCGACTGACCGCTCCCGGTGCTGCTGATGATGATGATGATGATGATGAAGGCTCCGTGTACAAACAGTTACCGTGAGCTGACGCAGGGTCCTCGCGCTCCTCATGCTGACGATCGGCGCACAAACACACACACACACACACACTCACACACACACCGTCACCGGCCGAGTCGCCGACAGCGGGACCGGAGCCTCCTTAAATCCACTCTGTGACGTCAACGGCCTTCCCTCGAGAGGGCGGGGGGGGGGGCGACACCGGGGACACGAGGACGATCCGTGACGAGGAGTCGGTCTTTCCCGCGCTCTCGCGCCTTCGACGTTCGTACGAAACGCGGACGGATTCATCCCACGTGCACAGGTGCGAGCGGCGAGAGTCGGAGCGCGGTCGACCGACCTCGGTTCTACCGCGAGCGGAGTCGCTCTCCCCAAAACCGCCTCTCTGTCACGAGCCTCAGGGCTTTTCATCGATCGGTGTCTGCGTCGCGCGACCTGCCGCGCCGTGCAGGTGCTCTACCGAGACGCTGATTGGTCGTTAACTGATCACACCGTGACGTCACTCTAAATACCCGGCTACGTCAGGGGGCTCTATTGAATTAAATGGATTCATTGTCTCTTACCCTGTCGCCGTTTCTTCGTGTTGCAGGGACGTCTTCACCTCGCTGACGACCCGCGTCTGGAAGCCGATGGCGGCCGGTTGGCTGGAACGAGCAGGCGTCGTCGCCTTCCTCAGATTCAGTGGAGTTTCTGTCTTTCATTCATTTACACACGGCAACAAAAATGTGACTGAATGGGAAGACGTGGGGGGGTCGGAGAAATCGGTTTATTTGGCCCCGGACTAAAGAACGGCTGGAACGACCGGCACGATCAATCGATTGTCAGAACAGTTGACTAATAGATTGATCGACTAACCGTTTCAGCTCCACAGTACTGGTGGGGTTCCTGGGAAATAATGACACAGAGGGGGTCAACGGGGGCCCCGACAACGCATGTTGGCCCCGGGGCCCGTCTGGAGCTCAGCCCCCCTCACGCCTCTAACGAATCCCGCTACGTTCCGTCAAGTGAGTAATCGGCCTGCAGTACAAGCAGCAGCAGCGTCGGTGGTTGAAGGGGATTTCAGGGGCCCCGATGGGAACCTGAGACCCCGGCAAAAAACAAAAACCCTTAAAATCAAGTTCGATTCAGAAAGAGGTGAATTCAAACCGCAAACAGTTAAACTAGCTGTTCAGTTACTTATCAGATTCAACCTTTTCTGGTCATTAATTGCTTCCATACCACGGCGATTCATGTGTTGACACCTTTTTTTCCAGGTGAACGTGGTTATTAACAGGTTATTACAGAAAGGAACCCATTACATTTACGTTCGGTCCGTTAACTGACCCCTGCAGAGTCGTGGCGTTCGTGACGACGCGGACGAGTCAATCCTCCTCCTAACAAAGTTCCTCTGAGGAGGATGTAAACTCAGCGGTTTATTGAAAATTGTGCTGTAACTGGACTTCTTAGCTTTCAGGGCAGAGCAGCAGGACAAACACATCCGGACATAGAAACTGTAAATAAAACCCATGCAAACAAAAGAGCGGGATAACGATTTGAAGGTCAAAGTAAAGAAAACTTCACTCTGTTTATTCACCGTCAGCAGCGGTGAGTTTCAAGCCTTTATTGTAATTTGTCCTGTTTCATATTTGATCATATTTTAATCAGTCGTTCCTGTTCTCTGACCTGCTCCTGTTTGCATTTGCTGTTGATACAAACTCAACACTGTAATGGAAAATATTAATACTATTAACATGATATTATTCACCTGTAAAGCTGCAGTTACATTATCTGCTCACTGATCAGACGAAAAGTACAGCCTGACGTTCAGAGATAAAACCGGTTGGTAACTGGCAGTTTTCCTCCCTGCAGCTACAAATCATCTCATCAACATATTATTGAACTAAGCAAATGTGTGTCTTTTTTCTGAAACAGTAGAGCGCGGTAAAGAAACAATAGAGTACTGGTAAAGAAACAGCAGAGTACAGTAAAGAAACAGCAGCACAGACTTGTAAAGAAAGGATCAGATTTTGATCAGATTTATTTCAGCCGATCACAACTTCTCTATTTTCTTTACAAAATAAAAGCCAAAAGACACCAAGCTAAACAAAAAGATGGCGGTGGAGACAAGAGTCTAGTATTTATTTCTGGTACATATCAGAGTAAAAAGTACAAATGTGACATCAGCTCAGGCTGATAGACGAGTCCATGATGTTTAAAACACTTCACGTCGTGTGTTTGTTGATGTACACGTGCGTTAGAAGTAGCTCTGCAGCGGCTCTCCCAGGATGTTCTCCATCTCCTGAACGACCCTGTGGACCTGATGCTCCACCTCCTCACACTCGTCTGAAAAACAAACACACACTCGTCACGTACACCAACTGGTCTGGGATCCACTGTGTTCACCTGCAGGCTCAGAAAAAGAAAAAAGAAAAAAAGAAAAAAGAAACACCTGCAGGACATTCACTGCAGAAACTCACCTGTGTTGCTCCTATTTACAAAGGAGCAGGTGAGTCTCTGCTGACAGTGACACCTGCACTAACATGCTCAGATATTTAGAATCATTCTGCACAGAAGGAAATACAAGCCTGAACTTCTGGGTCTGTTGAAGGGAACTTTACACATCGGGTTCTGCATCATTTTACAAAAAACAAACAAACAAACAAAAAACAGCAACACTTGCTGAAAAACCGAAAACCCGAGCTTTACTTTGAAAAACCATCGCTTTTTCCTCCGACGAGTTATTCGTTTCATTACAACTGTCACGCGGGTTTTTTCCAACCGAGGCGAACGTCTGACACCGTTTCCCTTGGAGACCTTCGGCGGGAACGTACGAGAAGCCACTGAGGGGGAGACTGAGTCAGTAATTCCCTCTGTCTCACACATGCTGTAACAACAGCAGGCAATCAAACCTCATGTGAAGTGAACTTTAAACTACAGAAACCTCCGTGACTGTAAAATCGCATTAAATGTCCCGAGTCTGACTGAAAGCAGCACCTGCCTCTGGAAGGTCTTCAGGTATTTAATTCTCCGCGGAGACACGCGGTCCGACTCACTGAACCAACTTCCAGGAATTAGTCCACACTCGCAGGCCGCATGCGATTGGCCAAGCGAGACGCGTTTCCAGATGACGCTGCTGAGTGTGTGTGTGTGTGTCCTCACCCTCCATCAGTTCAGCCAGGAAGGGGATGGTCTCCGGCAGCAGCACCATGTAGTTTTCCTTCATCTTCGACGCCAACTCCATCAGCATCAACAGAGAGGAGAAACGCACCTGAGGAGGAGGAGGAATCAACAACACGGATGAGAAAGATGTCAAAGTGACTGAGTAACAGCAGTCTGACTCCTTTAGGACAGGAAGTCAAACCTGAAACATCCTACTAATCCAACTGAATAAAATCGAAACTGAAGCTCGAACGGCTCAGTTCATGATCAGAAGTCAGGCTTGAGAGAGAACTGATGTTTAACGATGCAGTTTATCGTATTTACACATTCACTAGGAAGAACTCTGCACTTACTGACTTATCTTTGACTCTTTTTTGGGAGAATAATGAAGCGAAATCAAGATGTGCGAACAGCGCATGATATTCCAGCCCCGAGTGATGTCTGCAGGTCTTTCCTACAGGCTACGACCGACTCTTTTTCTTTTCATATTCGAGTTTAATTTGAGGGAACAGGAATATGAGACAGATGACTCCTCGTGCAAGCAGTGTATGAACATCCGCGTCTGTAACTGCAAACGCAGGAATAAAAACACGGGGGAGATGTATCAGCGTCTCTGTTTAGGGTCTCCACAGCATCAAGAAAGACCCCTGTCCCCCTCCCCCTCACGCCACAACGCCTCGAGCCCTTGGCTGCAGGGAAGCCACGGTGTGGGGCAATAAATGAAGGAACCACAGCAACAACAAAACGAACTATTTGCCAAAGTTGCCAAGAAACCAGATTATACACATGTAATGTAGAAGGTCCCTGTGAGGCGACACCCAGGGCACAAAAAGCTTTAAACGGAGGGTGACTCATGAGACGGTCAGGTGTTCTCACCTTGGCGTCGGTGTGTCGGGTCTTGAGGAGGATCTGGTAGTTGAGAGTTTTCCACTGGGAGTCGTCGGCCAGAGCCACAGAGAACTGACCCACACAGGGAACCAGGTGTTGGGTCACCCTCTGCTGGTACGCCTGCTCTCCACCCACGGTGTTCTCCACCTGCACACACACACACACACACACACACACACACACACACACACACACACACACACACACACACACACACACACACACACACACACACACACACACACACACACACACACACACACACACACACACACACACACACACACACACACACACACACACACACACACACACACACACACACACACACACACACACACACACACACACACACACACACACACACACACACACACACACACACACACACACACACACACACACACACACACACACACACACACACACACACACACACACACACACACACACACACACACACACACACACACACACACACACACACACACACACACACACACACACACACACACACACACACACACACACACACACACACACACACACACACACACACACACACACACACACACACACACACACACACACACACACACACACACACACACACACACACACACACACACACACACACACACACACACACACACACACACACACACACACACACACACACACACACACACACACACACACACACACACACACACACACACACACACACACACACACACACACACACACACACACACACACACACACACACACACACACACACACACACACACACACACACACACACACACACACACACACACACACACACACACACACACACACACACACACACACACACACACACACACACACACACACACACACACACACACACACACACACACACACACACACACACACACACACACACACACACACACACACACACACACACACACACACACACACACACACACACACACACACACACACACACACACACACACACACACACACACACACACACACACACACACACACACACACACACACACACACACACACACACACACACACACACACACACACACACACACACACACACACACACACACACACACACACACACACACACACACACACACACACACACACACACACACACACACACACACACACACACACACACACACACACACACACACACACACACACACACACACACACACACACACACACACACACACACACACACACACACACACACACACACACACACACACACACACACACACACACACACACACACACACACACACACACACACACACACACACACACACACACACACACACACACACACACACACACACACACACACACACACACACACACACACACACACACACACACACACACACACACACACACACACACACACACACACACACACACACACACACACACACACACACACACACACACACACACACACACACACACACACACACACACACACACACACACACACACACACACACACACACACACACACACACACACACACACACACACACACACACACACACACACACACACACACACACACACACACACACACACACACACACACACACACACACACACACACACACACACACACACACACACACACACACACACACACACACACACACACACACACACACACACACACACACACACACACACACACACACACACACACACACACACACACACACACACACACACACACACACACACACACACACACACACACACACACACACACACACACACACACACACACACACACACACACACACACACACACACACACACACACACACACACACACACACACACACACACACACACACACACACACGAAAGAAACTAAAAGAAATTAAAATTAAATAAAGTCTGATAAACTTTAATAAAATATAATAAAACAGATATATATTAAAATAAAACAATATTAAAATAAATATAAAGTAAAATAAAACATTTTATAAAATAAAATAATAATGAAATAAAAGTAAAGTAAAATAACAAAATAAAATGAAATAAATCACATTTTTAAAAAACTAAAATCAAATCAAAATCTTTCAAAATAAAGTAATGAGGATAATATCTCACCTGTCCTGGATCTGTTGGTCTGTCGCAGCAGGTCCGAGAACGGTTTCACCAGGTTTCCGGCGAACAGGACGAACAGTCCTTTGAGCCGCTCGGCGATGCAGTCGGACACTCGGTAGAAAGTCAACAGACGCTCTTTGCTGTCGGACTTACTCCAGTCAAACAGCTGCGGGAGAAACCAACGTGAGCACGGACCACCTCCCTCAGGTTTGAACTGCCGCTGAAAGCAGCCGATCAACCCGGGAACATTTCGTAGACCCCGACACGAAACAGTGACCGACAGATTAATAATCCCTGGAAACTGCTCGGTGACGTTACCTTGAAGAAGAGCGGCCTGAACGTGACCTCGGACAGTTTCATCACCATGGCGATCAGACAGTCGATCACGCGGCCCTCGATCTCCGACGTCTTCTCCAGGTCGCCCTGAGGAGAGACGTCCCAGTGTCACTCTGCAGTTTCTGTTCACACGTGCACAAGCGTGCGGCTGATGCACGTCTCTGCCTGCGCTTTCACGCCGCTCCGCCGGTCTACAGCTGCTACCGTCGGGACGAAGGCTCAGGGGCCACCTCTGCGGACCACCTGTGCTCAGAGATCCTTCATCCCTCACTCTACAACTCTACAAGTCTACAACTCTGCGTTGTCTTTCACTGTCACGCGTTTGTCTGACAGCTGCCGCAGACACTTGAGGATTTTCTAAGAAGGACAATAAATAAAACTACCTGTCCACAGGTGACGGAAATGCACCGACAGACACCTGAAGAGGACGACTACGGGCTAATAAACATTAGGGTGGAAACTATGTGGTCTGCCATCAACTCCTGTTAACGTTTCCTATTTCAACTCTCTCTTTTCTTCCTTAGCGGCCGAACTGTCCGCAGGGAGCTTTAAATCCACACGTATGGAAAACAAACCTACCCGGCAGTGCTGGGCGCGGAAGTCAAGGGCGGTGAGGAAGAAGGAGGTGAGCTCCGATTGGTGGAAGCTGAGCTGATCTTTCTCCATGTGACCGATGTGTTCCTTCAGGATGCTCATCAGCGCCCCCAGCTGGCCCTGCGGGAAAGCAGTCGGAGACGCGTCAGTGTCACGCCGCTCGGGTGCGTTGACACCTGAGGAGTTTCTGTTGACTCTGCTGCGTTTTGATTTTCTGCGGGAGAACCGACCCTCGTCGCCAGGGCAACGGAGTGATCCACCTGCACCGACACACACCTGAGCTGATGCAGCAGCGGCGGCTTTCTGTATTTCCAGTTGATCATTAAATCATTCTGGGGTCATTTCCCTCTCAGCCGATCTGAGGAGACGCTGGTTCTGGAAGTGGTTTCTCTCCTGGATGATGTGACCATCACACAGGTTTACGTTCTCAGCACTAGTTTGAATTTTTTTTTAAGCCTTGTTTCTGAGACATCTGTTTTTTTTCCTAACAGTTTGGTGGACGGCTCTCCACACTACGATTCCCACGACACCCCGTTGCCATGGTTACTAAAAACCAAATCTCAATTACTTTAAGCTGCAGGTTACAAACACTCGGTTTTCTCGACAGTGTGGCTTTGGGCTGCAGCTCACTGTTAGCGGTCATATAACAGGATCTGAAGCTCTGTGATTGGCCGTTTCTTGCTGAAATGCACCTTGGGAGTCGTAGTTGACTTCCGTCCACAGGCTTCTTGTAGCTTTGACTGAAAGCAGCAGATATTTTCTAACACACTTGTTCATATTTTGTTCTGATGACCCGGCTGTGGGTCACCAACATGGTCTGTGGGAAAACGTTTACTTCCAGAACCAGGGACGCCTGAAATAACTTCTCCTACTTCGCAACCCTGTTGCTGCTTTTCACGCGAGCTGAGAGGAAACCTGCACCTGGTGAGCGACCTGCCAGCCGAGAGTCAGTCAGCAGGAGGATGTAAAGCGACGGCAGCGCTCTGGGCAAACAGAAACCAGGTTAAAGACGCGTGAGCTCAAAGTGGAGAAAATAAATCCCGACTCGTCCCGAACCGTATGGCTGCACATTCTTACCTTGGGATCAGAGAAAACAGGAGAGAAACTGCTGGAAAATGAACAGAAACAACTGTTTTTTATAAGCTGAGCTGCTCCGCTTCTCATCTGATGCTGAAAACACTCGTCAAACGGGGTCAAATTCATGCAAACAGAGCGGCTCACCTTCTTATCGACCACCATGCTGCTGTAGCACCTGCCGAGGTTGGGCAGTAGGACCCTGGGGGGCAGCTGGGTGGCCAGCGTGCTCCTGAGGGAGGCGAGACGTGCAGACAGCTGGGCGGAGGTGGAGGAGGAGGAGGATGAAGAGGTCTCTGCCAGCCGAGTCAGCCGACACACCTGCAGGAACAGGGAGGGTTAACGTGATGCTGATGAGCGGCCACACACACCTGAGACCAGAGGGCTTCAGGGGAACACTCAACCCGACCCGGGACCCGAGTCAGACCAGGTCAGGCCTGGACCAGTATGTCCAACACCTGAGTGGATCCGAACTGTGAACTTCAGTCTCGCCTCGTTTAATATGCGACGACTGTACGTGGCCCTTTTCTCCTTCTGCTGCCGTAAAACCTCGCTTGAAGTTTACACAGGAAGGCGAGGAGTGTGGTGTCTCTCACCTGTAAGGTGGTGTCCTGCAGGTAGGGGCTGATGAAGTGAGGCAGCGTCTCCGTGACTCTCTGGAGGGCGGTGACGGCGCTCAGCAGGTAAATCTCACTGCTCAGCAGCTCCTTCCTGTCCGTCAGTGTGTGCAGCACCGCCGGCATCAACCTGCAGGGCGACGACAGACGTGGAACAAGGCGAGAGTGTCAGCAGCATCTCTGAGCTGGTTCACTTTTAACTGGATCACCAGGTAACCTGCGATGCACCTGAGGGACGTTTTTAATAAGCGGTAGACACATCTTTACAACCATGTGTCCTGCTGATGCTCCTGTACCGTCCCCCGTCGGCCAGAAGTCTCTCAGTCTGGTTTCTCACCGTGTGGAGCCGCGTTGCATTAGACACAACCCAGACCAGAACCGAGGAAGCTGTGGTGTCCTCGCGTTCATTTACAACCTCTTTCGTGCAATAAGCCCTGGCTGGAAATCACAGGTGTGATCCCCTTTGTCGCGCTGAGGTTGAAAACTACAACCCCTTCTCAAAACATACTCTCCTCATTTCATTTGAGTTTTTACTTTATTTTATTTGCCTTTTATTCGGCTTTAATCCTTTTTTAATAACATCACTGGAATTGGTTTGATCTTTTTATCATTTCTCTTATGATTTTGATTTTATTTCGCTGCTCTGTGTGAAGCACTTTCTAAGTTGACTTGAAAAGTTCTCTACAAATGCAGATGATTATTTTTATTATCATCATCATCAAAACTTTGGGGGCTGTTTGTTCAGTCTGTTTGTTTTTAATTTACAATGAGATCAAATATCCTGCACTTCGCCTTAAAAATAAAACGGTCATTGTGAGACGACGCAGGTGAGCCAGCGGATGTCTTGAACCTCTTACGGACCGTAGACTAGCACCCGTTATAGCTCCCGTGGGTCCTTCCTGTCTATCAGGCAGAACCTGTCCACGTCTCCGCGGCGTCCTGCCTTTACACACCTGGGTAACTGTGGGATGGCGAGGGCCTTGACCGTGCCGACCACCTCGGCGACGCAGAGCAGAGCGCTGCCCGTCACGTTCTTCTCCTCCTCCGCCGACGCCACGATCTCCACCGCCCGCAGCAGGACGGGGAGGAACGCCTCCTGGTGGTCGGAGCCAAAGCTGCGACAGAGCAGTTTGAGGCTGTAGAGCGCCGTCTGCCGGTTGATGGCCTGCTCCGCCGCCTCCTCCTTCTCCGTCACCTTACCGTGACCGTTACCCACGATGCTCAGCAGGTCTCCGGTCATCTGTAGGAGCAAGGTGACCTGCGACAGAGAACCAGTCATACACTGATTTTACTACAGTCTGTTATGAATCCGATCAATTAATCAACACGTCTGAAACCAAACTAATAAAAATTAAAATGATTTTTGATAAAATCAGCAGAGATGAAAATTGAAAGGATAAATAATGTTATGACATTAAATAATAATAAATAACAATGTGCTTTTATTAACAGTACACATTAGGTTATTGTTCTTAATTATGTTTAAGTTATTATGACCTCAAACCTTAGTTATTGAATATAATCAACAATGCGAGAATAATAAAATTAATAATATAATCATATCTAAGTTATGTAATTATTATTATGTTGTTTTATTAAAATTCTGCTTTGTTATGTTATTGAAGGATGTTATTTAATGTTCCATTACGTCATTAGAGTTATCTTATGCTTTAATGTGAATTTTATTTTATCATCAACGTTGGTATTAAAGTTATTATTTTGTTATGATCTTTTATTTTAATGTTATGTTAACGTGTTATTAAACATAACTCTGACATACACTAGTAATAACTAATAGCATAATAAATACATTATGTAATTGTTTTGTTATTTTTGGTTATTTTAAGTCATTCTTTGTTATTTATGCTATTAATGTTGTTATATGTTACATTATATTATTAGTTATTACGTTACATTGTTATAAATGTAATCTTAGTTGTGTCCTAGGTTACTCATTTTTTCATTAGTGTTAACAGGTTTTTAAATTAAACTCGTCCCGTTACGTTAAGTAGTTAATGTTATGTTACAGTAAGTTATGTAAAGCTTCTTATGTTACTCAACTTATTAAAGTTACAAGCTGTTATTTACATTATCTTATGACTGATTACGATGTTTTGCTGCATTAAAAATGTTTGAAACTCTACACGAATAAAGACATGAAACCAGTAACTGGTTTTAATGTTGTGGCTGACTGGTGTGTATTTGTGCGCGTTACCTGTTGCTCGTCCCACGGCGTCCTGTGCTGCAGTTTGTTGTTCAGCAGCTCCATGGCTTTTCTCCTGACTGACGCCAGCTGATTTCCCATCAGCCCCCTCATCACCGTGATGAAGGTATCCGTGGGCAACAAGGCGTTCACCTGGGCGACGGGAGACAAAGGTACGAGTTCGTTTGTAAGCAGCAGCAGGTGTTTGGGATGATGTTTAATCTTCGGGATCACGTGACTCCTGGTGACTTCACATTAAAATCCTGTGCTTTCGACGGTCTGAGACAAATTAAACCAACACCGTCCGTCAATGTGTCTCTCGACTACACTCTATCAATCGATCGATCCAGACCGATCGATCAATCTATCGGGATGATCTCACTTTCAAGTTGTGTCCAGGTCCGAATCACCTGTTCACAACAGCAGACAGAAACGAAGGACCTGTGGAAACACCGGTCGAGTTCAGGTGAGATCTCGTCTCACCTGCTGCTGTTGAACACTGGAAGCATTAAATCTGGATCTACAACATTTCACTGATCTGGTCGTAATTCTGGCCACACTTTTTTTTGCTGCCTTGTTCTGTTCAATGGCAGTAATGTTTTCATGTTAATGAAGAACTCCCTTTCTGTGCATGGCCTGCCCATTTTGGTCAAGGGAATGATCTCCTTATTATTTCTAACACACATTATTATTTCGGATGTTACAGCTTGAGGGATTGAGACCGGTAAACTCCAGCAGGACCTTAACACTGCAGAGCAGCAGGAGCTGCAGGAGAACCTGTACCGGTTCGTGTAATTGCAGGAGGAGGAGAAACAGTTACTGTCATTAGAAAACAAGACACAATAAACCGTTGTGTAAGGTCAGTGTTAGGTGTCTACTTTGAGTAAACTCAGCAAACCTTATCCAGAACGTCGTAGGCTTTGTTGAGCAGAACTCTCCAGAACTTGGCGGTGGGTTGGTCAGCGTTCTCCTCCACGCAGCGGGCCACGCTGTGGATGTAGCGCAGGATCTCCTCCAACAGCCTGAAACGAACACCAGCTGTTCAGCCACTTCTTCGTGGAACAAACTGATTCTGTTTTCTCTTTCGGCAGAACGGGACTCACCTCTGCTGCAGCTGCTGAAGAGACTCATCCACGCCGTCGCCGCGGTCTGCAACCTGGAGCACATTCGATCAAACGTTTTCTATCTGAACACACTCATGTTTACTCACTGCGCTAGTTTATTTCTGTTTATTAATTCATCATTCGGTCTGAACCGAGGAACTTTCGGGGTTTTGTATTTGTTACAGCTTGTTTACATGTTAACGAGTCCTGGCGGATTATCGCTTCTCTGCTTTTTCACTTCTTTCTTTGTAAACCATTGAAAAATGCTCCCTGGGACGTCGCCCACCTTTTCGATGAAGCTGGCCGAGCCGAGCAGCTGAGCCATGAAGGAGACGGAGAGGAACTTGAAGTGTCTCAGCTCTTTGCTGCTGTGAGTTTCCACGCTGAAGATCAGCTCCTCCACCTTCTCCTCCTCGTCCTCCTTCTTCTTGGCTGCTCGTCGGCCGACGGAGCGCTTCGGCGGAGCTGCAGAGGACGGAAACACCCAGAATAAAACCTCTGAGTTCATGCTGGCTCTGAGAGCTTTATTTTGAAGGTCAGCTGCTTTACAATGTGCATGTTTGGTTACTTTACGCCATGTTTTGTTTTTTTTTTTCTCCCATTGGAGCAGATCTGAAACGATTAGTTAATTTATTAAGCCGACACAAAATTAATCAGCAACTATTCTGATTATCGAGTGATGGTTGTGGTCGTTCTAGTGTCTCCACTGTCGTATATTATGGAGCCAAACGGTGCTAAATGTTTAGTCGATCGTGACACAAACTGTGAATGAAAAGTTAAAATCTGAAACTGAAAGCTGCATTGAACTAAAACCCTGAAAAGAAAAAAACAACAATACAATTTAGCTTAATTTTTTGGACTTTCTTTGCATAAATAAATCAATTTTGCTTTTTTTTAAATTTCAAGATCTGAAATTGAAAACATTTTTTGGAACTGAAAAAAATTTTTTTTGTAATTAGGAGAAAAAGTGTATATGAAATTATAAAAAAAAAGCTAAATAAAATAATTATTCAATGAACTTCCAAAAATTAATCAAAATTACATTTGATTTGAAAAACTTCTCATACAATTATTTATAGTTTGGTCAAGTTGTTATTTTTTCAGGTTTTTTCAGTTTTCAAATGTTAACTTTCTGTTTAACTGACAAAACATTTGGCACCATTTTGTTCCATAACATGACTTAAACTAAATATCTTTAGGGTTCAAAAGTCTGTACACAGACACTTGTACTCGACTACACCAGTGTCCCCGGTGCCGTTCACATCTGACACGTTCAGTCCACAGTTTTTATTTCCTACTCGTCCCTGGACTGAGACAGATGTTATTCCACCAGCGTCGGACGTCTCACCGTCGTCTTTGTTGTCCGGCAGCTGATGGAGGAAGTTCAGGATGCTGATGAGGGAGGTGAGCTGGTCGGTCACCTCGAACTGACAGCACAGAGAAATCCAGAAGTCCACGTCTCTCTCCAGAGCCGCATCCTACACACACACGCACACACACACACACACACACACACACACACACACACACACACACACACACACACACACACACACACACACACACACAGTAACACACACACGCGCACACCCACACGAGGACTGCATCAGTCTAGACTGAACTAAAAGCCTGACCCTGCCAAGACAGTTTGTTTATTTCTATTCACTTAACAGGGACGGAAGCACATTAATACACGTTGCTGTAAATGCATCAGACTCGGCAAAAAGTCCATCTGTTAGAGATTAAAATTCAGAAAGTCAATGAAACAGTTTATGAGTGCGCAGAGGGATAATAAAAAGACAGTTTCAGATCATCCAGTTAAGTAAATTAAAAATATCATACAGGACAGACGGTAATTATTCAACATCGTTAGGTACCAGCCAAAACAGGCAACCCAGACGCGCACAATACACATCATGCAAAGCAATTAAATGTCAAATATTCATGTTAATAGAAACATAAAGGCCTGAGCTGCAACGATCAGTCGATTCATTTGATTAATCGTTTGAGCTAAAATGCAGAATATTTAATGATTCAAGCTTCTCAGACGTGAGAATTTCCCGATTCTCTGTGTCATAACATTGTAGTAATTAATTATCTGAAGGTTTCAGACTCTTAGTCAGACGAGACAAAACATTTGACCTTTGACCCTGGAAACTTGCCAAGGGTATTTTTCCCTTATTTCTGATATTTTCATAAACGAAATAATTAAAAATCGATTAATCAAGCAAATAATCATTAGTTGCAGCACTATAAGAAAATAGATCAAATACAGAGTGTAAATCTTTCTAGCTCAGAACAGAGGGACAGCCTGGTGGAGGACAGGCGTCTCACCTTCTCGCTCACAGAGCTGCCGGTCTGCACAGCGTGCAGCTTGAACAGGAGGAGCATTAGGACCCAGAGGAAGTCGGTGGGTCCCAGCGTGGTCACCAGCTGGGTGAGGACGGGCAGCCGCCGGTGGTCGGGCACGTGAGGCAGAGCGTCGGCGAACACGTGCACGATCCGCGTCACCACGGTGTGCACGTGAGCTGAAGACTGACCGTCGGCGAGCTGGTGGGCCTGGGGGGGGGGGGTATCATGTTATTTTTCTTAACCAATGGTATTTGTTGCTTTAATTATTTATCTTCTGTGGTGGCAACTCTTTACGTTCCCTGTAGCAACAGGACTCAGCTCTTGTCCATCTGCAAGTTTAATTCCTCACCTGCAGATGGTCTCAAGCTGACAGAGGTCAAAGGTCACAGCAAAGAGCACAAAACTTAGTAGAGCATTTCTACACTTCAGTGGGCACAGAAGGGGGGTGATGTGTAACCGTTCAAAGAGATAACACACACACACACACACACACACACACACACACACACACACACACAGGAACTGTTCCATCGCCTGCCGTCGCTTTACCACTGAAGGTCAACGGAACAATGAGCCATCAGTGCATTTCCATAGTTTTATATAACCACAGCATAAAAGGTGAATAAAGTTTTCCATTACACTTCATCTTTTAGATTTGTTACTTTTGTTCCATATCACTATTATAATCATTATTAAAGATCACAGATGAGGCTGGCGCTGGGTCCGTGACCCTTGATGGATGTGATGGTTGATCATTTGTTTCCAACCGGAAGAAAGTCAGTGTGACTTTCTTCGTTTTAGTAACGTCGGCTGTTCGCAGATCCGACGGTCGACAACAGTCTTATTGTTAGGGATGAAAATGACGGACACCGCTACGAAAATTGGGGTTGTGATCATTTCCGTCGTAAACTTTCTGTTTTTGAAATTATACTGGGCGTTGCCACAAGGTACTGACAAATATTTATACGATCTAGGATTTTTTTGTTCCTCCACATTCAAACATTTAAACGGGACTCGGTCCGTCCCCTCACCTTGACCAGCGCGGGAATGACCATCTGAACCGTCTTGTCGATGACTCTGAAGCTGTAGGCGTCGTCCAGGCGCATGATGTTGGCTCCCATGAAGGTGAAGATGGGCATGATGTTGTGCAGGACTTTTTCCTGGAGGGCGACGAGGAGACGTGGGTCAGATTCTCTAAACTTTCTTCACTGCGGTAGTGTACATGCTCAAACAAATACAAAATGTGAGATCTTTGGGTTTTTTGTTTATTTAGTGTCTTATTAATTAACAGTCCCCTTTGTTATCCTGCATTAATTACTCTAATAGCAACCTACAAGTCTCTAAGCTCCTTTTCTTACCATCTCTTCTCTACGATTAAATTTGTGTAAAAAGCTACTAAACGTTTCTTCAGAACCAGAGTATAAAAGTGAACAAAACAGAAACTCACGGGGAAGATGGCGGCGACGGTGCCCAGCAGCAGCAGAGCGTGGTGGTGAGTCTGCGGCATGTCGGACGCCCTGATGCACTGGACCACCAGCTCCACGCTGAACTTGTCTTCGTCCAGGACGTCTGCACGGAGCGGGCACAAAGAAAATTCCGGATGAAGCATAGAAAAGAAGAGCGAGAAGACTGGAAACAAAAGCTGTGGCAATTGAATCGACTAAATTCCTAAAAGCGGAGGCCGAGGCGCTCCCACAGCACGGTACCGTTTACATCTGTCAGTGTGCCGACCTACCCGCCGCGACGGGTCCCCCGTCAGGAGACAGCTTCTGGCAGACGTTGAGCAGACAGCTGAGCAGCAGCTGCTTGGTGTACTCCATGTTGGTCTGATCAGCTGAACACGGCTCCAGACTCCTGAGCACAGAAGAGAAACACACATCAGCTCGAACTGAACTTTCTCCTCTGAGGGAACAAGCGTTCTCCGCCAACATCTGGCCGTACCTGGAGAGCAGAGCGAACAGAACCGGCACCAACATCTGGGCTCTCTTCAGCTTCTTCTTGTGCTGCAACAGCTCCAGGATCAGAGTGACTCTCTGCCACGGCACAGCGCCCCCCTCTGGACCGACCTCACCGCTCTCCTGAGGTTTCCTAACCGGGGAAAAACAGCCTTTAATCCCGAAGCTAATCTTGGCGACTCAGATTTGTCTCTGAGCTGGAACATCACTAGAGACGAGCCTGCGTTTGAGAATACGTTTCCACTTTGCTGAAACGAAACACAAATATTCCTCCTGAGGTCAGAACTTTAGCAGGAACTGCACTTTCGGATTCTCTACTTGTCTGTATCACACCGGATTTCAAAATGCAGACTTATGGTTGGATGAATCCAAATCTCCTCCGAAACAAAACCAGTCAGACCTTTCCAGCTCTGAGAACTGTTCACAGCTTAAAACGTCGGTCTGGTTTCATAAAGCTGCAGGGTCGAAGCTTCTCCATACAGGCTTTCTCACCGGGTTTCCATTCGTCACAACGAAGGAAAATAAAACACCTTGATACACAGAATTAGAAATTCTCTGATGACACAGGTCTGACAGCGGGAATCGATGGTGATGATGACGATTTTAACCTTCAGCCGAGTGTGTAAAACCTGCTTCGTGTTGTAAAATGATCTTCACCTCTGTGTCATTTTGCTCCTGCGGGTCTGTTGCACCGTCACGCTGACTTTGGGTTTTTCCGGCGGAGCCAGCTCATTGGCCACCAGCTGACCGTCCACTGCCACCTGTCAGGAAGAAGAAAAAGGTGCGACCTTAACGCGGTGTGCCGTTTTCCTGCAGGTAGGATGGGACCAGAAGCCTGAATGAAACCTGAACCTGCATCTCGAGTCATTCGAAAGCAGATTTACAGTCGACGCACGTGTCCCGTGGGAGGACCGCTGTAGATACCATTGGTTTCATTATCAATTATCTGCTGATTATTTTCCAGATCAATATATCAGTCAGAGCAGTATGGAGGCAGTGGTTAGCAGTGGATGCGGAGCTGGTGACTCACCCCTTTGAAGACGCTGCTGATGGTGGTGGCCACCAGCGGACTCCTGCTCTCCACCAGCAGGTCGAACATCACCGACAGCAGCTTCTGCTGCACCTTCTCGTCTCCGAGGGCCGAGAAGAACGGCTTGGTGATCTGCAGAGAGGAGCGACGATGAAGACACACGTCAGACAACCCGTGTCTGAGAACAGATCTACCTGATCCCTCAACAGGCCTCGTCGTCTCCTCCTCTGCTTACCCGCTGGTTATTACATGTGCCCTTATCTTTATCAAGAAATATCGACACAGAAAAATTTCTCTAATGAAACACTTTTTTTATTTGGGAACTGGTTTTTAATAATCTCCCAGATTACAAACTACTGGAACAACTGGAAAACCCAATGTCAGTGACGTTTTATCAGTTACACTGTCACATCACGGTAGAGTCCACAGAGATTATGCTATGACTCCTGGTTTAATCAAGGTTTTAACATCTGTTAATTCCGATTTTAAAATAATTTTTAACCCCAGTTTTATGTCTGCTTTAACCCTGGATGCTTCTGGGAAGATAATCCTCGTTTTACACAGGTTTTTCCCTGGTCTGACCGCAGTTTATCCCTGGTTTAACCCTGTTTTTTAACCCCGGGTCCAGGTTATCCTGACCTGTTCCAGAGCGATGACCTGGCAGCTGGGGATGTCAGGGTGCGGCTGGGTTGAGGTCCTCAGAGCTCTGATGAACAGATCCAGACAGTTCCGGTCCTCGGCCAGCATGGGGGCCGACGCCTCGTTGTACTTCCCCAGGAGGAGCTGCATCAGCTGGGCCTCGGCCCGCAGCAGGCTGGGGGTGTCGGGGCCACTCTGCTCCAGGAGCCGATCGAACACAGGAAGCAGGGCAGACAGGACGGACTGAGGGGGAGGGAGGTGTAGGACAAGACAGCTATTAGATACAAGATCCATTTGAAGGAAATGACACGTCTTTACCTGTTTATTTTATTTATTTGAATACAGGTGTGTTCCTGCTCCCACCTTCCCGTTGACGTGGCTCAGCGCTCTCAGCAGGCTGGCGGCGCTGTACGACGGACAGCAGGGAGTCTGAACGCTCCGCAGCAGCTGCTGCAACGACGTCTGCAGCTTCTTCTGCTGCGTCTTCAGTTTACTGGACAGACACTCCTCATGAAGCACACCCAGAGCCTGCAGGGATGACAGGGACACAGTCAGAACCTACACTCGCTCTGTCGCCCAGGTTTCCTGTCTGTATCTAACCGTCGCTGTCCAATAGACAAGACGCCAAAACATGATCTTGAAAAACAAAAAACCCAAAACATACAGTTGCTCGTGATGAAGCGCTGAAATGTACAACATCAAGCCAGAAACTGGTGTTTGATTAACTGATCGACAAAAAGATGAATAATCTAAAATCATTTTAAACTAGACATACTAGTTGTTGCTTTATTTTAGGGATCTGTGAATAATTCCTAGGACATTTCTGTGGAAATGAACTTTTTATGGCTCTAATTGCAGATAAAACAGAGACTGTGCTCAATTGGTACCATCCACGTGAATTAATTCCAATTTACTGTCGAGACAGAACAACCTACGGCCTTTTAATCAGCACACAGCAGGTCAGCTGGACCACGACCAACTGAACTGACAAAACAAAGTCTCTGGTTTTACTTAGTTGGATCTTTAAAAAATATGATTCTTTTCTACCTTCTTCTATTTTATATCTTAAAAATGAATCATTAAGGTTCTTTCATTCAAATAAGAAAATCGATGGATATAAGATAACTGTGGATGAGCTGATTAAAAAAAGAGTTTAAAAATTCTCACCGAGCTCAGGTACGAGGGGTCGGCGATGATCTCCTCTGAGGTCTTCAGAAGCTTCTCTGTGATTGGCTGGAAGGGAGAGGCATCGGCTCCTGACAGGCTCTGCAGAGCGCCGAGGGCCGCCCTCCGGACCTCACGAACCGGAGAGCTGAGACAGCAGAGCAGGGACGGGACCACTGACACACACACACACACACACACACACAATCAGCAGATTCATCTACATTTACAGTGTCCGTGAGTTGCAGCCTGCATCATTTTCAAGATTTGAAACCCATGTCTCAGTCGCAGCTTTTCTCTGCTGCAGTGATAAATCTGGTTCAGCAGCTTTTTTTGTGTAAGTGTCCATTCCCTCCTCTCACATTTTGTAGCTCGGGAACATGTTAAAATACATAATGCGTGAGACCAAACACGCAACTTTCAGCTGTACCTCTTTCCTTCCATTTTACTAGAACAGAAACCCCGGTGCTGTCCTTGAGTCAAATAAGGACAAATGCAATCTGACTGGTTAGCGCCTAAAAAAAGAGGCTGTGAATCCTCGGTAAATGTCTCCTGAAGACGCTGCACCTTGTCACAGATAAACGTATCAACATCAGCACGGTGAGTTACTGCGACTTTCCCTGATAATGACACAGATCCCAATTAAACTGCCCAACACTATTCCGACCGGCTCCTTACCGGGCGAGTCGGCAGCTGCCAGCTCCTCCAGCGTGGCGGCGGGCTGGACGCTCAGCAGAGCTCGGCCCATGTACAGGGCCTGAGTCTGCAGGACGGCGCAGACCTTCACGTCCAGCTGGTCACCGTGGTTACTGCCGTATCCCCACAGCACGCACAGGAACCTGAAGAGCATCGGCGGCTCTCGCAGGTGGACCTGGAAGAGACGGAGGCGACGGTGAAGTTTTCTTGGCACTGCACAGCAGAGATTTATGTTTTTAATGGTTTCATACGTTTCAGACGATAAAGACACGGCCTGCTGACTCACATTAAAACCCAATATTTTCTGAAACTAACTTTTCTATGTTTGAATATTTTTATCCAATGTCCTTGTTTTTGCACATTTAAACTTCTTTTCTTCATGGATTGTTTTCTTCTTGAGAAGTTACTTTTGTCTGTGATGTGTCAGAAAAGTTTGACTTCGGTCTTCCAACTTTTTAAAACAAGCGGCCGCCGAAGCGTTTACGTTTTCTTTTAGATTTACATTAACACAAAAAGGTACATTTTGATTTGGAGGTGTATTCGGAGGTGGTGCCAATATTTAAATTAAATAATTTAAGCCAATTGAAATTTCCTTTTTCTGTTGTGTGTGCATTAAGTTTGACAAATTAACTTCTGATGTGTTCATTTTCATGACTTTTTTCAGTGTAGGCAACTTGAGGACATGACCCTGTCATCATGATGCAACTGTGTCTTTTTTTAATCTGTATTTTTAAACAGTCCCTCAACGTCCAGCCTGAACTTGTAAATCAATATCCAAAGTGTCCTGATTCTGACGAAAATGAAATGTTTCGCGGCCCAAGATTTACCAGCCAACATCTTCCTTTACGCAAAGTTTCCAGTTTTAACAGTTAAACAGAAACAAAGACCAGGTTAAAGATACTTTTTCTCCGATCCCCAAAGTGCCGTCTTTAAGTCTCATACCTGGACCAGGAGTTTCATCAGCTCTCTGAAGCTGCCGGCCGTCGGCCCGTCTCCGGCGCCGCCGATGATGAGACTGAAGAGGCGGCAGATTAATCCCAGGTAACAGCAGGTGTTTGTGTCCAGCTTCTCCGGGTTCCACCACACCTCACCTGGCAGGCAGAAATGTGTCTCGTCAGGTGACCTCGCTGATTTATTGCGATTTTTCTTGAGTCAGAATCACCATCGTGACTGTTACCTTTGAAGGAGGCGTCGTGACACCTGAGAGAGGAGATGAAGTCTCTGAGCAGAGAGATCAGGACAAAGCTGTACTCTCGGTCCAGCTGTTCACCCGGCTGCTGCCCACACCTGCTCAGGTACAGAGTCAGAGCCTCAGCGAAGGAGGAGGGGGCAGACACAGGTCGCTCATCTTTCTGTTAAAACACACAGAGGAAAAATAAATAAATAAATAAATAATCAATCATCAATAATCAATAATAGAGAAAATGCGCTCCATTTTGTTTTCTTTTTTAGTGGGAACTGGGAAATGATCTGGAAAAACTCATTACTGATTTCACCTTTTTGGTCCATCCAACAGCCCAAAGACATTCTGTTTACTCTGACTGTTTTTGCTTGATTAATGACTTAAACGATTAATCAGTTGTCAAAATGGTTGCATACTTTTCTGCTTTTCTTTCTCCTGCAACTCGGTGCACAGTTTATTTGAAATTGTGCTCATAAACACATTATTTGAAAGCAAATAGATGTGCATTTATTAAATGGACGTCTTTCGTCGGGGCATTTGCTAACAGAGGACGCCCTGTTAGTGATCCCACGTGGGGTGGGCCGAGTGCTTGAGACCACTCAGTAATAAAAACCGACTAACAGCACTGATGGAGCTGCTGATACGTCTGAGGCGACTGCAGATGTTGATATTTGTCTTTACTCGTTGTCTGACCTGGGCGTCCACGTCCCTGGTGACCTCCAGCAGGGGGGGCTCCAGCACCATGAAGACCCTCTGAGCGGTGAGCAGGTGCTGGGTCTCGCTCAGCTCTCCCAGGCCAAGCAGCAGAGTCTGGGTCAGCACCAGGAAGGACGCCCTCTCTCGGAGGCCGGCGCCCCGCTGCTGCTCCACCAACAGAGCCAGCTTCTCCAACTGAGGACCAAACACAGAAGGTTATCTTCTGCTGATGTCCTAAAATGCCACGAATACCCACTACAGCACCAAATGTGTATTAATCCGCCGCTGAAAATAGTCCCCAACAAATGCACAGTTCCCCCCCGTTTGTTTGATAAAAACTAAAGTGAGCTGAGGGCCACAGACAGAGGAGGGAAGGTGTTGAGAGACGGACTAATACGGTGTTGGTTTGAGTCTGATCATGAGATTTGTTGTCTTTAAAAAAACTGGAAAAAAACAAAACACTTTTACAGAGTGGAGTATCAGTAAACCTTTCACACCTTGGAGATTGCAGTAAAAATACCCTCCAACTCTTCTGAGAGGGGAAATAACACGTTAAAATTAAGCACTTTTCCTAACATGAAAGCGTTAAAAACTGATGCCAAGACTGAAGTTTCGGGACATTCATTTGCCTGGAGCTTGAAATAAAAACTCACAGCGTCTCGTTTGGAGAAGTGCTCCATGTTTGCCAGGTTCTTGGTCAGCGTGGAGACGAGCCGCTGGTTGGCCAGACCCACGAAGCCGGGCTCAGAGCTTCTCTTCATCACTTCATCCAGCTCTGTGTGGACAGAACAAACACTGTCACTGAACCTGTTCAACATCACTCTCTTCAGAGTAAAGTCATCTTAAAAGTGCTGCTGCTGACGAGCTGGAAACACTCATCAGCTGAAAACTGAAACCACGGTTGATTTCTACTTTCAATAAAAAAAACTCTGAGCACTGTTCCACTTTGAGTGCTCTTTAAATTGCATTTTGATTTACGTAACAAATAATAAAAATAATCCACACGCATTTAAGAAAAAAAGTAGTCTGATTTATATCAGCGTCACTGTTCACAGCTCACTCTCCTACAGTCGTAGCACAGCTGGATTAACTGTCTGCTAAGGATAAAACAACAGTCACTACTGCTGCTGCTTCACATTAAAACACCTCAACCGGCTTTTATTGTGAAGCCGCCACAGGAAACGCACTGTTTGCTCCGTTACCTCGAGCCCAGTTGAAGGTGAGAGGGTGTTGGGTGAGGACGGAGGATCTGGCGACGCAGGAGGCGAGGCTGAGCTGGGCTGAGTCCGGCCGGGCGGCGGTGATCACCAGGAAGAGCAGCAGCCTCCAGCCAATTCTCTGCACCCGCTCGCCATCCCCCTTTCCCAGCCGCGGGTCGGACAGTAAACGCACCGCCTCCGTCAGCACCGTCAGCCTGAAGGAAACAACACAGAGCTTAAATTTACTGTAGACACGTGAAGTTATCATTTACAATACTGACATCAATACTCATCATCACCATCATGTTCAGTAATCAATAAGATTCAATATGATTATTAGATATTAATAGAATAAAATTAAAGCCATTGTTACAAAGTGCTTCACATAAAGCAAACAAACTGACCAGTGATCAGCCACCGACAGATCCACTCTGTGCAGCAGCGACAGTAAACATGACACGGTGTCCTCAGGGTCCAAAACGTCAAACACCACCTAAAAAAACAAAACAACAACACGAGAACACACTTCATACGCCATCACACAAGTCAGATTAAAAATGGCCGCTTCCAGAGTTACAGCCGCCGCCTCGTTCATCTCACTGACCTCCAGGACTTTGAGAGCAGCAGCCACGACCTCCGGCACGTCGTCCCTCAGACGATCCATGACGGCGTCTCTCAGAAAGGCTTCATCCAAACTCTGCTGCTGCTGGGAAGACACGACCATGAGATGCGGTCAAAAGCTTTAGACAGAGCTGGTAAGCGGTCCTTGAGTTACGACTGTTTTCTTAAAAGAGATCTTGTAGCTCTAATCAATATTATTATCATCATCATTCTGTCAGGAAGTATAATGTTGCCATGGATTCAGTGAGTTGGCTGTGAGCTACAACCTGAGCCCGGTTTTTTAGTCTGTATTTGTTCACATTCAGTCAAACTGTCCCATTAAAAGCTGCCGAATCAGCTGTGATCAGCTCCTGTTGCAGCGCAGCCGTAAACGTACAGACAACTGTCACTGGATCACTGCGATACTGAAGGAAACTTAAAAACAGGAAAATTCTGAATGAAGTTCTGCAGCCTCTTTTTCCTCTGATTTCTAAGTGAATTTCTGGAGCTTTATTCTGGAGGGACATCAGAGATCATGATGTCCTCGGGAAGTGGACGTTAAACTCAATCTTTGTGTTTCAGGTCTGTGTGATCAGATTTGTCTGAGTTATGACTGTGAGAAGAAGTTTGATTTTTGATGCAAACTGCCCCTGATCTTGGACAATCAGACAACTAGAATCACTGTGTTTGAAAGGAGGATATAACTTTCTATCCTCTACATAGAAATGAAGACAGACATTATGACCAAGGGGGAACATGTAAGTAGAGAAATGTGTGGGGCCCAGAATCAAGAAAGGTTTGTACACGAGGAAAAGCAGCTACCAAGTTTCAAAGGAAAATGAATAACTATCCAAAAAAGTCACGTCACTCAGTGAAGTAGTTTGCCTGCAGGACTTGTAACAGAAACATGGGCTTTGTGGCTGAAATGTTGTTGCTGCAGTTCTTCTTGAACAGAGGCAGAAATGAAATCTTCTGCCGTACCTGTCCGGAGCCGATGATGCCCATCAGATGCTCCACAGCCGAGACTCTGACCGAAGGCTGCGGGTGTTTCAGACTGAGGAGCAGCGACGTGTCCGAGTCGCCCAAAATCTACAGAAAGAAACACGGAGACAATCACGAGTCGGAATTCCTTCATAACATTTATACAGAGCTTCTTACAAACGAGGATGCAAACACGAAGACCACCATGGTGACGACCGAACTGTGACAGAGCTTTGGTTTGTTGATTAAAATCTGAATATATTCAGTCGCGCTTTGTTTTCGTCATGAAAAAACTCATCACTAAAGGTTGTGGTGTCAGTTTTGTCATCAATGACCGCTGATTTAAAAGCCAAATACAGAGTGCAGTGAGAGTGTAGTGTACCTGGTATTTTCCACTGCTCATGGACAGAGAGAGAAACTGGTGGAAAAGACGCTTCTGCTCGGGGCTGCTGATGTCGGTCACGTGACCTGCGAGGACGCCGTCCAGAGCGCCACAGTATCTGACGGAGGAGAAACGCACAGTCCGGTCAAAATACCCAGCCTCCAAGATCAGGCCTAAGAGCATGGTTGCACGGTGTGGAGCACAAACCAAAATCCCACACAATCAGAACCCGGACGACGGCAGAAGGAAGGAACCCAAGATATGATATAATTTAAGAAACATGTGGTTATCACACAGCAGCAGCAGGACTGACCTGGACTCGAACAGTCGAACCAGAGGCAACAGACGCCTGTCGAGGCCAGACATGTTTTCAGCAGAGAGGCCGGTCTGATCCAGATACTCCTCCAACAGCAAACTGCAGGAGGAAGACAACGACACTCAGAGGACGTCAGCAGTTAAAGGGGCCGGGGTCCTCCTGCCAAAGTGCCTGCTGGGTGGTCGGAAACACCCCAGGAGCCGCTCTGACTTCAGGTCTCTTGACTTGAAACGACTTGGTGAATGAATGAAGTGCTGAGAGTTCGCTCAGCTCATCACATGAGGCTTTCAAACACACAACACTAGCACATTAACAGACTTCCCAGCATGCACGGTCTGAGAGGCAAAGCTCTCCAGAGACCAGACCAAGTCCTGGTTGGTTCTTTTTCATGGTGATGAAAACAGTGTTGAATTCAGGCAAAGAGCTCAAGGAGATGAGGAAATCACCGACTTGGTAACGTCTTACTGCTCATGAATACCGTTAGCAGCGAGGGCGGCACCTGTTACCTTCGCCAAACCATTTCTCTGAAGCTCAAGCGAGACCACGTTTATCACGTCACAGTCTTTTCACAATAATCACAATACGACTTTTCGACCACAGCGTGCAGCCGCAGTGCTAATGTGGACGGAGGATGAGGTGAGTTTACCGAGCCACGGTTTGGTCCAGGCCATTGGTGAGAGGGACAGACTGGAGGATGGACTCCAGCACGCCGGGCTCGTCCGTCTCCGCCTCACCTGTGACAGAAACCAACAGGTAAACCAGCTCTGATAATGACTTCACACCTTGTGTCTGAAGCCAAACAGATAAACAAACTTTTTCCTGTTAAAAAACTATTGTGTGTCCAAACATCACCACAGACAGACTTTTTTTTTTTTTTTAAACAGGTACCATGTGGTTCCAGTTCTCACCTGAGCTGCTGGTGAACACGTTGTGGATCAGGTAAGGCAGCAGGTAACGCAGCAGAGGACTGACATCATGGACCACAGCCATGACCTGCAGCGTGGAAACCAGCGCCGGCATCGAGCACAGACGGCTGAAAGCTCTGAACACACGTGAAGACACAGTCAGGTGAGTCACACCTGCGCCGGACGGGACACAGACTAAAGGAACAGCTGGACATTCTGCACTTTCTCCACATTTCCGTGCTGTACCATGACCTTCGTCAAGCGCATTACTGTAGTATTACTTTCAATGGTAGCATTACACACAGGTCCTTATTTAGTTCTTAACACAGACCTCCGTCCCACTCTCGTGGTCCGGTGCTTACCTGGGTCCAGCGGCTCCCTCCTTCTGGTTCTGCAGCAGCACGATGAGGCAGCCCAGACCCTCTTTGGCCAGAACGGGCTCTTTGACCAGAGACTTGCTGATGTGCACGGCGAGGGTATCGACCAGACTCGCCTCCATCACCACCTTCACCGCCAGCTGGCACACGATCATGTAGGTGGCAGCTTTGTAGTCCGTCAGCGGCGACTTCAGACCCTGGAGGGAAACCGGGACCACGTCGGGGCTGAGTATCGTTTGAAGCGTTTAGATGCGAGTGAAGATACAAAACCTGAGTTTCTGTACTGATACCAAAACAATGCTTCACTTTAGATGCCTCACTGAATTAAAAACAGCAAAGTTCTCAAATGTTCAAAGTTGAAACACAAGCAGCCGAACAAGAACTTTGTTTAAATAAATACAGTGTAGGGCTGCAACTATCAATTATTTGTCGATACAAATATCAGAAAACAGTGAAAAATGTCCAAGGTGACGTCTACAAAAGTCGTGTTTTCTCCGACCAGTCGTCCAAATCCCAAAGATATTCAGTTTACCAACGTAGAAGATCAAGAAAAAAGGCAGATAACGGCATCGGAGAAGCTGGAATCAGGAGAGTTTGGCATTTTTTTCCTTACAAAAGTGACTGAAAACAATCTATTGATCATCAAAGCAGCTGTTGCAGCTCTAGTGAAATTTAAAACTGGCAAAATGATGATTTAGATCAGGAACCAACTCTCACTCTGACCAGATGTCTGATACCTACTCTGTACTCGTGCCAAAAATCATTAAAAAGCGAAGGAATATCTGTCAGAAATTCTGATCATCATTAAAATGTGGGAGTAGGAGCTAATTATTATTGTTCTGATTTATTTAGAGAGGACATATATGTTATAAAGGAGAAGTTTCCTGCTACCCTTCTCTTTCATTCTGTATGAATTCAGCAGCAAAAATGGAGGACCAGTCACTTTGTATTATCTGGAAAAACTGTTTCCTTTTTTTTTTTTAACATTACACAAAACGTTTAATTGCAGGAATAATCAGCACATTGATCCTTTAAATAATCCTTAATTCCAGCTCAGGTACAATTTATCCACACGGTGCATCAGGGGCCTTTTGATTTCAAGCATGTTTCATTTTCACTGTGGAAGAAAAAAGTCAGTAAAGGAACCAATTTTTAAAAAAAGGAGATAAACCCGGTCCTGCGTCTGAGAAAGACTGATTTAAACCGAGGCAACAGAAACCTCTCTCTGAACCATCTCCATGTATCTGCTCCGACACACTGTACAACATCCTTTCCTCAGCTTCAGCACTGAAAGCTCTCTGCAGTCCTCAGGTGAACGGATGCTGAGTAAGTCACTTACCCTCTGGACGTACGGCAGCAGTTTGGAAATGATGGTGTCGGACACTTTGTCCACAGCGTCCAGAGCGGGGACGATGGTGGAGGCGTAGAAGGAGAAGATCACCCTGAGCTGGGAGCAACTTCCAGAGTGTCCCGAATATGCCTGAAAAGAAGACGACGACGACACAAGTTTCAGATGATTCATTTTTCTTTCAGCATCTTGAAAAGGAAAAAACTCCTTATACGTTTCAACTAGGGAGAGACTGAGGGAGCCTCTCCTCCCTCCTGAGGAGACCTGGAAATAGTTCCAGTCTGCCTTCAGGAGCCACGTCTCGATTCCCACATTCTCCCTTCATTTCCTGCGGTCTCTCTATTGTTGCTATTGAATAAAGGCATTTAAAGGTATAACCCCCCCACCCCCCCACGACAGAGAGAGACACGGTGAGTTTACCTGGATGGACTTGGTCACCATGGTGCAGATGAAGTCCATGAAGCTCAGGTCTGTGTAGCAGTGATTGATCAGAGCTCCTCTGGACAACGGCACGCCTGGTTTCTGGAGCAACAACAACGGCGACACGTGAGCGCGGCAGAAATAAAGACAGACATAAAGATGGCCGTAAACGAGGGGCTCAGAGCCGGACCTGCAGGCTGTGCAGCCAGTTCCAGCGGCTGGTGGCATCTTTGATCTTGAGGAGCTGCAGGACTCTGACGAACACGTTGGTGTCGTGGTACGGCAGAGCGCAGGCCAGCAGGCTGTCGGCGTTGTACAGCTGGATGTGGAAGCTGCACCACAAACACAACACAGACACAACGTGAAACATCTGGGAAATCTAACGCTCTGATCCGAGAGAGGCCGTCTCCCATTTAAAGCCTCCCTCAAACTGTACCACTCTACAGGTCACGACTGATGCAGTGTAGTGAGAAACGATTCTTTAACGTTTTACTTTGAGATGTAAACGTTTTCACCAAAACCCTTTTTATCGTTGAACAAGAGAAGCCAAAGTTCTCAAATGTTGAACTTCGTCTAAACACAGGAAGCCGCACAAGAATAAAATTAGGGCCGCAACTAACTATTATTTTCATTATTGATTCATCTGCCCATCATTTTCATGATTAATTGATTAACAATTGTCTATAAAACGTCAGAAAATAGTGAACGGGGTCCACTATGATTTTTCAAAGCACATATTAAAGGTCTTGTTTTTATTCCAGAAACAGTCCAGAACCCAAAAATGTTCAGTTTACGACGAGATACAACAAAGGAAAGCAGCAAATCATCATTATTGAGAAGCTCTGACTGGTAAATGTTTGGAATTTGTGCTTGAAAAAGGACGAAAACTAAATAATTTATTAAAATAGTTGCCAATTAAGCTTTTGCCAAAGGAACTAATCAGTTAATTGTTGCAGCTCTAAATAAAACTCAGAAAAATGTTTTTAAATCAGCAGCCATCTGATAAAATAAGAGTATGACCAGACATCTGATGTCAAGGATCAGTGTTTGAAACTTTTTTGGACATTTTTAATATTATTATGACAAATTTATTACTATTTTTCAAACATTTTTCAATATATTTTTGGTCATTGTTAGGTATTTTTTATTTGCGTTAAGGAAACATTTGGTTTGTTTGACACCGAGCCTTAAGTCTTGACACATTTCTCTGTGAAAACAAAGGATAAAATTGTTTGAACATAAACGATCAGGCAATTTATTGATTAGCTGACTGAAAAAAAAAATAAGCTGTAACTATTCTGATAATTGATTCATCATTTCCGCCATTTTAAAGCAAAAATAGTGAAACAAAAAAAAAAAAAGCCAAATATTCTCAGATTCCAGCCTCTAAAATGAGAGGATTTGCTGCTTCTCTGTGTGAAATGAATATTTTTGGTCATTTGAACATTTGGTCAAACAAAACACGATATTTGAAGACGTCACCTTTCTGACTTTTTTACGGCTCATAGAATCATTGATTAATCGAAAAAGAATCGCCAGATTAGGAGACAATGAAAATAACCTTTAGTAGCAGCCCTAATAACGAAACAGGACCAGAATACTGGCTCTGCACTTTCTAGTCACTAAACAACAGAGAAAATAAACCTTTATCAGTCAGTTTTTATGTCTGTTTTCCTTCCTTCCACGCTGCTTTTGTTTTTAGTTCAATTTACACTTTAAGAGCAGAACATTTAGTCGCCTTTACTGTTTAAAGTTGGGTTATGTTGGGTCTCGGTACAAAACATTGGTGGTTTTAATAGAAAAATGAAAGAATCTGGCAGCCAGAGGACACTCCTGTATTTTCTTGTGAGCTGCGGTGACACGCCAGCGGCGCTGCAGCACCGATTTGTGGCGTTTGTTTCGGTCGGTGTTGCGGCGATGGCGTGCAGCGTACCGGTGAACCAGCCACTCGATGCACTTGTGAGCCGGTTTGAGGAGGAAGTACGGGGAGAGGCGGGTGAGGAAGAGCGAGATGCCGGCGTCCAGCTTCTCGTTGACCTCTTTGGACTGGACGCTGCGCTCCAGAGTCAGCGAGGCCTGGCTGAACAGAGTGTCCTGGAACTCCAGGAGCGCCGGTTCGATTCCCAGCAGCTCCTCCAGTCCTGTGCAGCCTTGAGGGGAGAGGGCAGAGGCCAGGCTGAGTTTCATCACAAGATGGTTGGTGAGTAAAACAGATTGTAAAAGTGAAGCTGGGGTAAAAAGACCAGGAGCCTGTGGACGGGACATACCCAGGGCGTAGAAGGTGCTTCTGTCCATGGACGCAGCATCTTTGGGGTCGAAGAGCAGCGAGGCGACCTCTTTGCGAGTCAGCAGGGCGGGGTCACTCTGAGGCAGCGCGAGCCTCTTCAGCTGGTGAGCCAACGACGTCATGACGACGCTTTCTTGATCTGCTGGAGACACAAACATCACAACAACCACATTACTCTCGTTTCCCTAACCGCTGAGTGTCTGTTGAACAGTCCGGATGTGTCTAACGGCGTCAGTACGTCACTTTCAATCCTCTTATTTTCTCCAAAACCCACAATATTTTCAGTTTATTATCATGGAGGACAAATAAAAGCAACAAAACTTTACACTGAAGATGCTGGAACCATCAAATGTTTGGACCTGTTGCTTAAAAAATGACTTAAATGATTATTCAGTTTCAAGCTAAAATGATTAGTTGATCAAAAGAAAATTAATGAGCAACTTTTCATTTTGCTTTGATTATCAGTTAATGGCTTAAAAGCTAAAATGCCAGGAGTTCGCTTGTTCTCGCTGCTCCAATGTGAAGATTTTCCGTTTTTCTCTGTTTTATAGAACTAACTGAATATCTTGAGGTTTTAAACTGGTAATAGGACAAAAAAAAGAAATAGATGTGTGAAGATGAGAAAATCATCAGAAGATCAGTCTTTAATGAAAATAATGGTCATTAAAACCAAAATTAAGGACATATTTACAGATTAATCCCAGGTTTGGCCCTGAATCCTAAATTACATCTCATTTATCTACAAGAGAAAGATGTTTAGTGTCACAGCTGAGAAAACAGATTGTTTCCTGCTCTTGATTTGGGTGAAGTGGAAAGTTTGTCGCCTTTTCTTTAGCAAATTAAGAAGGAAACTTTCTATGAAATATTCTGGTGGTTCAGATGATGGAAAAAGGGCTGTTGTTTGAGACGGTGTGTCTCGGTTTGCTAGATGATTATTTAATTCGTGGTAATTCTGGTTTCTCCCAAACTTTGAACCAAAAGTCATCTTTAAAATGGTCAGTGACCGCTGCCGAGTGTAGTCGGGTGAAGAGTGCATCAAACCAAACCCCTTTAGTGAAACCGGATTACTAATATCACCTCAGGACTCGCTTCTCACTTCACTTTAAGGCGTGTGAACAAGTCATTCGGTTCTCCCGGTAAATCTGACCTGTCAACATCACTGCCGTTGTGACAACGTGGTCAGCGGCACACGTGCAAAGCATTTGTTTTAAAGGAAGTCGTTTCTTTTTCAGATGACTAAGTAACTTATTGCTGAAATATATTACCGCCGAATTGAAAAGCTGATCTTTTTGATTGGCGAAAGGTCTTAACACATCTTCTGTGTACAGCGCATTCTTTCTGATAAACAAGGAAACATTAAAACTGGGCTTTTTTCAGTGGAGTTTGGCAAGTACATTTGTTTCAGGGTATAAAATTACCCAGACAATGGTCTAGTCTGTTCCGCTGTATTCAGATTGTAATCCAGTGTAGTAATCGGAGCCAGAGAACACGTTACTTATACTGTATCTACAGGCACAACTAGTTAATTTCAGTTTAACTAGTTAAACTAGGTGTAGCAGCATGAATGTTAGCTACTTCTGCTAACTTCTGAGGCATCTCCGGTGGAAAGAAAATAAATGTCTCACTACCAAAGACTTACAGATATTCAAACACGTCGGGTCAGTGTGACAACATTCAGACAAGAATAAATATTAAAAAAAATAAAACTCAGACCTGTTTTCTGTGGCTCTACAAGCACGTTGTTGTTGGATGAAGCGATCTCGTTCACAATGATCTACTTCCGGTTCACGACAGCTGCAATCTTTGTGTCGAGATGGTTAAGTCTCGCTAATTTCCGTCTTCGCCCGACGTTCCCTGTATTCTGATAAACGAACAAACGACAAATAATAATAACGTCCACGGCTGATCTGACCGTGTTGTAAAGTACGTGCAACGTTTCAGTGATGGTTTATCTATGTTCTGTTAGTGTTCAAACTGTGCTGCATTATGTCGACAGGTGATCCTGTTAATTGTGTGTTAGGCTAAATAACAGAAACACCTCCGTGTGTAAAGCAGCACAGCTCCACAGCAGCGCAGACTACATCCTCCAACGTGACCATCCAGGTGAGTCAACGCCTCTTTAACTCAGCTTCAACTTAAACTGAAGGAGGATTTATTACTGCATTAGTGTGAGCGGGCTGTTCCCAATAAACTGAGTGTCCGAGTCAATATTGGCCAAACTGATTGTTAACATGAGCGTGTGTTGGCTTTCACTTACTCAGGGGAAATATTAAATCTGCCAAAAACAAACAGTTTTCAAATGAACTGTATAAGTAAACAAATTAAATAAATACAAACACAACATACGGCTGACAACAATGCTGAAAAAAAAAAAAACTGGCCAAGACGACCAGGACTAAAAATGACAGGGCGTGAGCCATCTGTAAGAACATCTTCGATCTTTGTATCCGTTTATTCACTCCTCCCGCCACACGGGGGCGTTGACCGCCACCGTCTCTATAAAAACCTGCGCCGCGTTCATTACAGCACGAACCGACCTTCCTGTTCGCGTTGCTGTCAGTCGGAGTCGCGACGTCTTTGGAAATAACAGTTGTCGCCACAATATTCAATCACGACGGCGCCAACCGGCCGCTTTTCAAGTGTACAAACAGACCGGGAACTGCCGTTAATACGAGCTTCGCCAGCAGCCGGCTGTGGTTTTGACGTTTACCCTCGGCTGAGACCGACGGGGCGGGTCGTTGGGAGCTCCGCTGCGGGTGAGTGGTTTGTTTCTGTGTTTTTGTCCCGTGTTTTGTTTAGTTTTTCTTCTGTGTCGACGGTCTCAGAGCTAATGCTAACGATAGCAAGTCGACCATTCGTTTTTTCGCGGGGCCCGGCCCACCGCGGATTTTCATTGGTTGCCCGTGAGGTCATCTGTTTGAGCTTCACGGCGATTGGCTGGAATCTGACAGGCCCTTTAACCGTGCAGTTGAAGGAGTGAAGACACGTGGGTGAGCGGCGCACGCAGACACAATAAAAATAAAAAAGGAATCTGTTTATTTCAGGCTGTTTGCGGCCCCAACGCCCTCCAGGAATAAGGTTTGCTGCCTGAGAGGCAAACTTTGGGGCAAAAATATAGAATAAAACTGGAAACTTTAAGCAGTTATTGAAATGGGCCACTGAAAGTATTTATTTTACTAACATTTATTGAACTGATCAGTCATTAATCAATTAAACAATCACAACGTAATCGGCAACTGGTTTGATAATTGATTTAATTGTTAAAGTGACCCCCCCCCCCCCCCCAGAAAAATTATTTGCTTTCTGCTTCTTGTGTGTTTTGTCGACTTGGATTTTTCACGATTTTCAGACTTGTCGTGGATGATACGATTTAATGGACTAAAGCAGAAAATAATCAGCGGATTGATCGATAATGAACATAGCTGTTAGTTGCAGCCTGACTCAAAGTGAGGTGTCACAGGAAGTAATGTTTTGGTATCTGTACCAAACACATCCATCACAAGGGCTATAAAAATCCCCAAAAATACTTTTTAAAAATTTTTTACTAATTTTAGCACACGTAAGATAAAACGCATCTTGTGATTTGTGTTACCTGGACTCGGCACCTCTCCACTCATACACACCTGTGTTCAGACCGGTCACTCTCTCACCTTTCTGTGTGACAGAGATGCGTGTGATGTCTGTTGGCCCTCAGCAGGTGACCACAGGCCACTGCAGCATTGACGGACAGCTCTGCAGAGAGTCTTTAATTGGCTCAAGGGGAGGGCCGCTGGGTAATCCAGAGAGACTTGCAGAGGCCGGTCAGACAGAGAGGGAGAGTGACAGTCGGAACAGGTGATCTCTAAAACCCTCTCACCTGCCGTACCTGTCTGGGGTGGAGGAACTCAAACACCAGCGTTTACCTGCAGCTGGTGGTAAGTTCCTGTAACGTTTCTCTCTTCTCTCTCCCCGGTTTTGTGTCATTGAACAGTGTGAGGTCGTTGGTCGTTACCGCTCTCATTCAGTTGAATCCTCAGAGAGAGTTCACGTTACATCTCAGGTGTCAGGAATATCCTGTTACACCTGCCTCCTGTGTGGATCTCAGGTGTGTTGCACTCCTGTGCAGTTCTGAAGGTGATTACTGATATTTTTAAATGGCTGATAACCAGCGTTGGATGTGTTTTCATTTGGACTGTTACTCTGGAGCATCATACTGGAGTATTGATCCAAATATGACTTTAGCACAGAGTATTGAAAAAGTACTAGTTCACATTTAAACTCTTGATCAAAAAAGTTTCAGATTTGAAGAATAAACTTTTTATTTTTAGACTTGGTTTTAATTTTAAGCAAAGTTCTTGTACGGATGCTGGTGTTTGACATTAAACACTGGAGAAGTTCGGCTTGTTTGGTTTAATGAAAAATCAAATTTAATTCCTCAAAGTTAGAGCTAAAACATTTCATTGATTAGTCACTTGTAAGAAAATTGATCAGCAACTATTTAAATAAGTTGTTGGAAGTATTTTTTTTTTTCCAAAATAACATGCTAGATATTTGATTTCAGCTTCCTGTTTGTGAATATTTTCTGCTTTTTTGTCAGTTTTATGTGATCATAAACAGAATCTTTGGGTTTTGGACTTTGGGTTGAACACAACAAGAAAAATGAGATTTCAAGTGCTGCTCAGTCGTTGTGTGTTCTTTTGTCAGCAGAAAGAGACACAAAGACCAAATGCATACTGGTTTTTTTTTTTTTTTTTTTTTTGTTTTTTACCTCACCCCCACCAAGTTTTTAAGATTCATGTCCAAAAATGAATTTTGTTGTTGCTTTTCTTACTTTCTATAATAATAATAATAATAATAATAATAATAATTATTATTATTATTATTATTATTATTATTATTATTATTATTATTATTATTATTATGGTGATATGGTGACCAAACTCTTCTTATACTGGTAAATAAAAAAAATGCATTAAAGGTTTCAGCCTGTAGGTGGGGAAGAAAATGGACAGGTGACGTGTGTGTGTGTGTGTGTGTGTGTGTGTGTGTGTGTGTGTGGGCGGGATCTAAGGAGCTCACTGACCCACAGCTCTAGCAGGAAGTACTGTCTGCAGCAGACTAAGCAGGTTTAAGGTGAACTTGAACCGTGCTGCTGCCACGAAACGCTTTCTTTGCTTGTTTTGTGTGTGTGTGTGTGTGTGTGTGTGTGTGTGTGTGTGTGTGTGTGTGTGTGTGTGTTGGTCATGTGTGGCAGCTTTGCCTCTGTTCCCTGTGATGAGTGACGAGGACGTGGATCTGCAGAGCTGGGGCTGGACTGACCTGTGTGTATCCTCACCTTTTATGCTAATGGGGTGTGTGTGTGTGTGTGTGTGTGTGTGTGTGTGTGTAGGCTCTCCGTGTCTGATAGGGTTACAGTGGTTTGTTTTGCAGAGCAGTGTGTTGTAATCAGAATAACCATTAGATCAGGACAAAATTTATTCTGATTGACTCTGATCAGAGCCAAGTTTCTGTTTCTCAGACAGTGAAGAGCTACGAAAAGCTCCGTTGGTGACACTTTATTTTACAGGTGCTGTATTTTCTGGAAACTTTCCTCATAATTTCCTAAAATTATTTGGTATTTAGCTGTAAATTATGAGGATATTTCCAAGAAAGGCAGACGCATGCGTCATTTACTAGTTTTTTTGTTTTTGTTTTTGTTTTTTTTCTTCAAAACCTTGAATATAACCAGCAGGTTCCTAATAACTGTTACAACTAAGACTTTCTCCGTTTCCCTTTTATGATCAGGACCGAACTGCGTCGGCCTCTCTTGGAAATATCCCAGTTATTTACAGCTAAATACAAGACAATTTCAGGAAATTATCTGGAAAATACAGGACCTGTAAAATAAAAACTTAACGCTTTGATTTATGGTTACATGACTTCCCAATTACTTCATAATTTCCTAGGAAAATTCCTTAAAAGGACAATGTAATTTTGGTAATTATAGGTAAAACATGGACAAATTCCTGTTATATTAATTTGTTGTGTTGAGGATTTTTTTTTTTTTTTTTTTTTTTTTTTCTTCTGAACAAACTGCTTCATTTAAGCCCACGTAAATATCGCTTCATTATTCATTTACTATCGGAAACTTTCTTTTCAAATTTCATACTTTTGCATTTGTAACTGACCTGCTGTGACTAAAAGACTCTGTGGGTTACACTGGCAATCACATTGTATTGATTAATTGGAAATAGTTGAACACTGTCTCAATGTTACTTCTGATATAACGGTATTAAGTCGTTCTTTCCATGAAACTCGTAGAAAATCACGAGAAAACCTATAGAACAAATGCGCTCACGTCCAGGTGAGCTTCTGTTCCACTAGATTTCAGGTGTCCCTTCTCACTGGAAAGCTGACAGGGGTTCTTGGTGTTTTACTTGTGGCTCATGGCTGAAATCATCAGCTGAGTTTGGATTTTCATCTTAATGTTGTTTCGTAAGCTCCACTAAAGTATAATTACGGACTGAAATGGGACACGTGGCTTCTGCGTTTCCACCCAATCCTGTGGCCCTGTCTTGTAAAGGCGGCCTGTTTTTGAATTTATTTATTTTATTTTTTTTCTTGCGTGCTGTGGACAATAATGTTATGGCTTTTTGTTGTATGTATGCAGGCTGTCTATAAACTACAGAAGGCAGATTATTATTATTATTATTATTATTATTATTATTATTATTATTATTATTATTAACCACAGTAGCCAGACAGCTCATAAACTAACAGCAAAGTGTCGGTTTCAGCATAAAAGGTTCAAAGGTTAATCCACTTTCTGACACTTACTAGTGTTACATACAGCTCGGAAGTACAAATATTTTACTATCTCTGATATTGTAAATAAACATATTCACGTACAGTCTAATTGTCCCTACTGGCTCTCCGTCATTCTTTGACCGGTTTCATTGTGGAAAAGATTCTTAAATGTATTTTCTATGTTTTAAAATTGTATTTTAAAACACATCTTTTTAAAAGTTAAATGTGGTGAACAAGGCAGAAACTCCTCCGTCTCCTCAGCTCCAGCTACTCCTCAGCAGTGTCGGACTCGGAGAAGGAGCAGCAGATCGTCTCCTTCCTCCAGACCAGGATCATGTCCAGACGCGGCCTCCGGCACGATGACAGCCTGCCGGACCTCAGTCTGCCGCCCAGCAGCGCCTCCTTCAGTGCGGATGGAGGCAGCTGGAGGAGCACCAAGGGGAGTGCAAGGTAGATGTTTTTGCTGCTGCTCCTACTTTTACACTGAAGACACATTTCTTCATTTCCTCTGTTTTTCCTCCTTCCTGCTCCTTTCCTCCTCCCACACCCCCTTCAATTCCTCCTCCTTTCTTCTTCCTGTCCTCCTCCTGTCTTCTCCTTCTCCTCCACCTTATTGTCATCCTACTCCTTCTTTTCTTTGTCCTCCTCTCTCCTCCTCCTCCCTGGCTTTGCTCTGTCATTCTCCCCCCTCTCTCCTCCCCCTGCCTTTTCTCTGTCCTCCTCCTCCTCCTCCTCCCTGGCTTTGCTCTGTCATTCTCCCCCTGCCTTTTTCTTTGTCCTCCTCCTCCCTGCCTCTGCTCCATCCTCCTGCAGGTCTCTGAGGTCTCGTCGTTCTCAGCAGCACTCTGTCTCCTGCTCGGAGTCTCTGCTCGTGCACACCCCTCGTAAAACAGCCGGTCCGTCGCTCCACAACAGCAGCCTCCACAGCGCGGCCTCGGACGCCTCCCTGCTCTCCTCCCTGCTGGACGAGTCCTCCATCCAGGAGACCACGCTGGTCGACTCCTTCTGGGGTAAAACACAGAAGCCTTTTTTTTTTTTTTTTTTTTTAACTCTTCCTCCATGTGCAGACTGGACCTGTTTGTTTGTTTGTTTGTTTGTTTGTTTGTTTGTTTGTTTGTTTGCTTTCATGTGGGTTTCTCAGTAAAATGTGAAAAACAACATTTAACTCTCGATAGAGGAACGTACAAGCTTTTCATTAAAAACAAGGAGGTTAGAATGAAGTAGTTTTTCTTTGACTTCTCTCTGATCTTCCTCCTCCTGGTGTTTCAGGTTTGGACCATGAGATTGATCCCAAAGGTCAGTTCATATTCCACCTCCTGATTTAAAAATAAATTCTCACTGCAGTGACAGTCGTTGCTTTAACTAACAAGTTAATAGTTTTCAACGTTGTACATCGTCAAATTATGTTTCAAAAGTGATAATTTAGAAAATGAAGTTAAAATTTAACACTTTATCATTTTAAAGGTTTGAAACGACTTTTTTCAGGATGTTTCATAAGCATAACAAAAAATTTGCGTTTGTATTAAGGATCCGACTTCTTTTCCGATCAGCAGTTCACAGGAATTATCCTCTGGCCGTGTTTCTGTAAAAGCATCGGTCTCTGAATGTGTAACTTTCCTGTCAGGCTGCATTATTTTTACCATCGGTTCATCTAATTTTCTTTTTCTTTGAGTCTGAAAATGATCAGCTTTTTTGCTTTTTGGACATTTTATAGGCTGCAAGAAGACGTCTTTATTAAATATAATTAACAGTGATATAAAACAAACACGATATCAAGTTTGAACCGGACAATGTTTGGGATTTTTGTCTTGGTTGATAATTTCAACCATTTAATTGATGACGAAAAATAATTTTCATATGGCGTTCGCGTCTCTGTTGCAGAAAGCACCGTCATAGCGGAGCAGAGCACCGTCCTGGCAGACAGCACTCTGATTGGTTCAAACGGCCGTTGTGCCAAACACCCGGTCCAGACGCTCGGCAGGGTTTACTGTAAAGACTGTGAGCTCAACTCGGACAGGAAGGAGTCTATCCCCTCATACTGCTCCTCCTCCAAATACACCTCCTCATCCTCCTCGTTGACGGGGCCGGGGCCCTCGGACCAAGGACAGCCGGAAACGTCCACCATCTACTGCCGAACCCGGAGCCGCAAAAGGAGGACAGGTGAGACAGTAGGACAGGGAGGTGGTTATCTGCTCTGAAACGTAAAGTTGGTTTTCAGTTTTAATGGAGCTTTTTTCTCTTCTGATTAGAGCTTATTCAGAATAGAAAGGTCTCATGTAAACACTTTAATCAAAAGAAAAATTTGGTTTCTAAATCCTGGCAGAATTTTAATGGATAAAATGTTCCCATGCAAACGCTCCCTCGTACACTTTCTCTGTCACAGAGGTTCAGAAAATACACTGAGCCAAAACTTAAGACCACCTGCGTGCCATAGTGTTGGTCCTTCACGTGCCACCAAAACGGCTTCGACTCACCAAGGCCCAGACTCAAGACCTCAGAAGGTCCCTGTGGTATCTGGCACTAAGACGTTAGCAGCAGGCCTCTTTAAGTCCTGTAAGTTGTGAGCTGGAGTCGATGTGGATCAGACTTGTTGTTCCGACACATCCCACAGATGCTGAATCAGACTCCGAGTCAACACCTTGAACTCTTTGTCATGTTCCTCAAACCATTCCTGAACAGCGTGTGCAGTGTTGGAAGGGGGGGATTATCCTGCTTCATGGAGACTGACTGTCTCCGGTTCGTGGTCCTGCCCCCCCCACTGCTGACCGGGAGGCCCCCCCACCAGCCTCGGCGTTTCGTGCTCCGACTCAGTCATCCGACCGTACCGTCTGGTCCTTGTCTAAGTGTCTCAGGTCCCCCTGCTCATTTCTCCCACATCCAACACGCTGACTACGAGAACCGACCGTTCGATCACCGTCTGATAGATGCCAGACTTCCACGTGCGTCGCTGTGGTTCCGTTCATCAGTGAGTGATCAGTGTCTACTGTACGTGTACCCATGTACAATTTTAAATTGATTACTCTAACGCAGACGTACAGTGTGATCGATCAATCCATGTCTGGACAGACCCTGATGTGTCCTGTCAGTTTATTGTTATTAGATGATGGATTAATTTAATATGTTTGTGTTCCGGACTGTTGGTCAGATAAAACGAGAAATTGGAAGATGTGACCTTGGGCTGTAGGAAATTAATGGCAGGCATTTTATAGACAATACGAATAGGCAATTAATTGAGAAAATAATTGTTAGATTAATCGATAATGAAAGAATAGTTGGTAGTTGCAGCCCTAAATGTTATATTTCATTGAAGCGTACCAATTTATTCTGACAGCAGAGGGGGTGGTCTTTAATTAATTACTCTTTACTATTGGAGGAAATCCAGACATTATCTCAAAGTGCATAAAAATACCTTAATTAACGGATAAGAAGATGTTTAGGAGGGAGAACGAGCATCAGATCAGCAGATACTCAGTGTTGTGGTATTAACATCTGTCAGGCAACATCTGCATTCAGCTGCTGCTGCTTTCGCAGATATAAACGGCAGAAGAGATGAGTGCGGACGGCCCATACCTGTGAGCTAAAGTCACAGGATCTGGACTCAGTTGTTGGTCATTAACGTACCTTTTTTCAGCAGGTGCGCTGGGGTCCATGTGGGATGCGGGTGTGAATGTGAGCAGGAGGGCAGCAGCCTGTGTGATCTCCCTGCTCACTCTGTTTTTCCATCACCTGCTGCTGCAGAAACACCACAATGTGACAGGTAGAGCGCATGACTGACTGCTCTCACCGATCCGTCTTACCTCTGCACCTACAGGTGGTTTGTTTTTCAGCTGGGCAGGAAATTACTTAGACAGCAGGGGGAGGTTTTGTCTGAACCACCTGGGCAGGTACTTCAAGTCGAAAAGGTGTCATTTTAGTTAATGGACTAAAAGTTATCTTTCCTCTGATCCTTGATGATTAATATTTGGTTTTGAAAATGAGTTGAGGGCTGAAGCAAAAGCTTTGTTTGTTTTTTAAAAAAAACAAAAAAAAAAAACAACCTTGAGTCCTGATTGATTTTATTTTATTTATTTATTTTTTTAAATCATTTGGACTCGAGTTTGCCAGAGTCCAAGCTGACACCTTCAGACAATCCAGAACTCAAAGATATTCAGTTTACCGTATTTTATTAAACAGAGAAGCAGGAAGTCTTCACATCGAAGAAGCTGCAACCAGAGGGTGGTTGACACTTTTTCCAGGTAAATGACTTAATTTAGACAGTAATATCAGAATGGCATTAAATTAAAAAAAAAATGAAGATTGATATAAACGCAATGTAGGTCACAACATGGCAACATACTCCTGCCAACATATAACTGCTGGCCAATCAGAGCTTTTTGTGTTGCTGCACTAAAGACTTCATAGGTGACCTGATGTTAATTAAAATCCTTTAGCATGACTGGAAATCAGTTGAAAACGTTTAGTGCCAATATAAGAAGACCTTTCAGACTGACAATTATTTTCATTATTTTTTCAATTTAATCGATTTAATTGTTTGGTTATAAAATGTCAGAAAATAATGAGAAATTGCAAAAGTCCAAAGTTGTCTTTAGCTGTTTTTGTTTCTAGAACTCAAAGATATTAAGTTTACCAACATACAAGATTAAGGTAACCAACAAATATTTGCATTTGAGAAAATGGATCCTTTTTTTTTTTTTTTTTTTTTTTCTTTTAAATGACTCAAAACAATTTGTTAATTATTAGTTAAAAATTATAAAATCATTGCAGCTGAATAAAGTAGTGACTGTAACTCTGATATCTCACCAGACACCCTGAGGTTTATTTTCCTGCCCTGCTGTTTCTTCCTTCCCTTTTGTTAAGGACTCACTTTTTTTTTTTTTTTTTTTTTTTTTTCCCCCTGCTTTTAAGACTGACAGCTTCTTCCTGTTTTCTGTGGCTCTGTCAACATATTTTGTATAAATCTGCGTATGTAAATCACCACTTCGTCTCTGTCACAGCAGCGAATCAAAATGCGGCTCAAAACACAAACTGAGGTGTCTCGGATTTCCCTGGGCTGTAGCTGATGCGCAGATGTACGTGTTCTCCGTTACTGAAGTGTGCCCTGGTGTGGTTTGGCTCTTCCAGATGTGCTGCAGCTGTGGCTGGACTCGTCAGTGCTGTGTGTCAGGAGAGCTGCAGCCTGCTGTGTCTCTGCACTGACACACACCTGGCAGGTGTGTCAGGGGCTGACCTCAAAGGTCACAGAGGGCAACATACACACTGACAGCCGACATAAAGGTACTGACTCTGAAAGAGTCTGCTTTTCTGGTGGGAATTTACCTGTCCACATTTTTTTATCCCCCCCTGGCACTGGTGTTAGAAACTGGAGTAAACGTGTATAAAATAAAACTAATTAAAGCTACAAAAACAGTCTGTTATGTTGGGGAATCCACTCAGCGAGTACACTTTTTCACGAGGACTTTCTTTCCATATGGACTTTACCTGGTGCTGACATGCACGTGCTGGTGAAACCACTTGGTGTCACCATCTCCTTTTCTTCTTCATAACATGAAGCAGCTCTAACTTCCTGTTCCAGTCTTCCACAGAGGGTCAGTGGGGATTTTTGACAAACTTCAGTAATTCAGTTGATTTTACTTCCATCAGTCTCCTCACCGCAGTAGTTCCTGTACCGTGTGTGTATGAAGTACATGCACATGACAGTAAAGCATAGAAGAACAGCTTCAGCATAGATCCTCAAAGTTCCTAAAACCTCAGTTACCACAACAGCTACCTGTAGGACCCCAAGAACCTCCTGTAGTTTCCCTAAATAATGCCAGAGCAGCGACACTATAATAACGTGATGCTGGAGGAGTAGAAAAATATAATAATTTGACTGAACTCAGTCACATTAGGGCTTCCTAAAGCCCCACTAGAACCTCTTGAGACCCTGAAGCCTCTTCATTAACTAGCAGAACCTCATCAGTCACCACTACACCATCCGCAGTCACCACTAGAGCCACCTATGGGACCCCTATAACCTCCTTGATGACCACCGGAACTTCATAAAAGACCCCAGCCTCCTCAGTGGCCTATAATATCCTAAATGACCCCCAGACCCTTCTAAGTTCCCCCCTAGAACCTTCAAAACACCTCCAGAACATCCTCAGTGACCACTAGTCCTTAAGGACCTATACAACCTCCTCAGGACCCACGGACTCCTAGAACCTCGATTAATTGACTGAAGCTGTAATGTTGGAGTTAGTGTGACTTTTATCTACCTTCTGGTTCCCTGTTTACTGTTCTCAAAGTTTTCCATGATACTCCGAACCAGAGGAATGAATTTTTGTACTAGTACTACTTGCGAAACAGATTTGGATCGTGTGTGTGTGTGTGTGTGTGTGTGTGTGTGTGTGTGTGTGTGTTTTTCATGACCTCGTACTCATCACCTGCTGCGTTTCCCTCCCAAACAAATGGGCTGCAACCCTTCACTTTGCTTGTTACCTTGGTAAAATGCAAATCTCTTTGTCTCCGTGTCCCTGCCTGCAGTCAGTGCTGGTCCTCAGCTCAGAGGACAGATGTGGACGTGGTGAGGTGTTGATCTACTGGTCTGAAGGTCTCTCAGCTCCTGGTGAGTCCTGACTGTTTTTCCTCTCTGTTGCAGCTCCATCCAGTCGGTGTGAAGTCATGAACCTGAAGGAGTCGACCACGAAGCCGAAGGAGCTTCCTCCTAACGGATCTCTGTGTGAGTTATTACAGAAACACACACGCATGCATTTCTGTCTTTCTATACTTGCGATATAGTCGGACTGGACATTGGGCCCATCGGGACGCATCGGTAGGCCGGTGGACCGTCCAAAAATCCTTGAAGTTTTTACCGTCTCTGTCGATCTCTTTACCGGCCCTCTCTGTGTGCCTGTCGTCATTCGGGCTGCACATGAGAATGTCCTGGGACTGGGCTCACTGGTCAATCGCAACCAAGTTTCAACCCTCACCACCCAGACCCGAGCGACCGCTGAACGTCCCAACAGGAACTGTGTGTGTGTGTGTGTGTGTGTGTGTGTGTGTGTGTGTGTGTGTGTGTGTGTGTGTGTGTCTACAGCCGGATGTATCTGGTTCCTCTGAGCCTCAGAGCTCCACTGTGACCTAAAACAAATTTAAAAACACATCAGTGATTTCACACTGTTGCACTGGGTGACATGTTCCTTCATTATCATGAACACACACACTGTAGTTTATTTACACTCAGTCACAGACACACACATCGTCCAGCTGCAGCAAATACTCGCTACAGCACCAGATGTGGATTAATCCGCTGCTGAAAATAGTCCCCAACACATTCACTGTTTCCTCCTGTTTCCTCCTGTTTGTTTGTTTGTTTGTTTGTTTGTTTGTTTGTTTGTTTGTTTTAAAAAAAACTACAGTGAGCAGCTGCTTTAGGGAAATGTCTTTTTTTTTTTTTTAAATGAAGCTGTTTGTGAGGGTTTATGATTTATGCTTAAATGGAGATGGATTTGAAAAGTCTACAGTATCTTCTCTCACATTATGATGGATTTCAAACTTGATCTATGGTTCCTGATTTTTACAAATTAAACTGTGCTGAAAGCAGGTGAGGATACATTACATCACAAATGTACCTGTATGATGATGATGATGATTTTTTCCCAGTAGAAATACTCTTTGCTGGTATTTTCTCTGCTCTGCTCCTTTTGAAAGTGGATAATGTTGTTGGCAGCTGCAGCTGGAGTCGACGTGATCACCGTCTGATTCTGTTCCTCCGCCTTTTTTAGCCAACCTTTTGCTGCCTTGTGCGGTGTGTCTGTCAGTTAAACACGCTCCTGCACTGCTGACACCAACAGGTGACGACTGTAAGGAGAAACAGCGCTCCGAGACGGATACTGTCCCCTCATCATCTTCATCTTCATCTTCATGGTCCTCACTGGCCCTCTGTGTGTTGGAGCTGATATGGAGCGCTACTGTTTTTACAGGTCCAAGACTCAGTCTGAATTGTAGATCTAACTTCTGATGATAGGTTTTTAGCTTTTTACCAGCGGTAGAGTTTTGTGTGCCGTTCATATCAGGAAAAAACATACCGGTCCGGCATTATGTTGTCAGTTTGGGCTGAAAGCTGGGCCTATCTATGAGAGAAAATATGGCAGATTTGATCAGCAGGTTAGAGATCAATCAATCTGGAGACACACACACAGTGTGTTCCTGCTGCTGTACGAGGGCTACATGTATTTAAAGAGTAATTTCACTCATAACACAACAACATCAAGCTTTTCTTCACTTTTGAGCGCCATAAACATGACAGATGTTGTCCTGTGTCCAGAGGTTACCTTGCATTTCTACCTTTTTTTTTTTTTTTTTTTTCTCCAAGACTTAAACATGCCTCAGTTTTATTCAAATAATAAAGGCAGTTTAAGGTCCGACCGTACCGACAACACTTCAGAGGTAGAGACGATCAGGTTTTTCAGGATGTAGTCTTCAAATCCTGAGAAATACTGGGATCTAAATTCAAAGCATTCAACCTCATTCAGTATCACAAACAGAAATGTGGGCTCCAGCTTTCTGCCACAGCAGCAACTTGCACCACCAGTTGTCATTAAATTTCAGTCAACTGACATTTTGTTTTAGTACCACAGGTATCTTTTTAACTAGTCTGACGCCTTTTTGCTTCCCCAGCCTCGTGTCTCTTTCAGCTGACTCAGAGTGCAGCCTCAGCTCTCTGGCCTCTGACCAAGGAAATATGTTTTGCTTCACGGCGCGACGGACGGTCTGCAGGTTAACGTCATGTCACTGTTTTATTTATTTTGATTCATTTACCTAGTGAGATTCTCCTCCCTGATTGATTCCTACACTTTTCTGCGCTGACATGCAGCGTGTTTCTGTCAGCGCTCCGTGTCTTCTTACTTTGCTGCATTATTAAATGTTTGGTCCTATTTTTAGATGATTCTGACCTCAGTGTAGATGTATTGTGAGTCTGAAAGCCCTCCGCCTCCCGCTACTCTTCTCCCTCTTTGTTGTTCCTCTCGTCTGCTCTTGTTTGGCTCTGCAGTGCATTTGCATTTGGCATTGACTCATTTAAATAAGCAGAAGGTGCAAGAGGCCGGGCGGTGATTCAGTATCATTAATTAGTCTCCTCATGGTTCTCAGGTCTCAAATAAATTAGAGCCTGACAAAACCCCATTTATAAGTCTGAATATATTGATATTAAAGAGTTTTAAAATGATCTTTTTTTTTTTTTTTTTACTTGATTTATTTTTGTTATTTGAGACTGGGTTGAATCCTCACTCAACCTTCACAAACTAAGTTTTTTGAAAACAGAGAGCCTCGTGATTATGTGTACATGAGTGGTGCGTACATAAGAGAACAGTAAAATAAAAAGGCGAGATAAAACTTTACATTTTTTTCCACGAGAGTGAGGCTGAAGGCACAAGGATTAATTCTTACTTTTTGATAGTAAACCCTAAAGAGTTACTGTTTAGATGAGACCAGGATCATGACTGTGATCAAAAGACTTCAAGAACAGTAAGACTTACAAATGATCATGTGAGAACAAGACAAAAGTTTCATTTTCAGATGTGAGCACAAACACTGGAGGATTTTTTTTTTTTTTTTTTTTTTTTAAAAAAGGGCTTAAGAACACTAGAGCTGCAGTGATTAGTGGATTTAAATGTCAATCAGCAGAAAATTAATTGGAAACAATTGCGATAATTGAATAAACATTTTAGTCATGTATTAACCGAACATGTTTGGGTTTTGGACCGTGGGTCATATAAAACGACATTTAAACACATCACCTTGGGCTGTGATTTTATTTTCTGAAATTTTGCAGACAAAACATTTAATTGCTTCATCGAGAAAATAATTGACAGATAAAACAAATGGAAAATAATCTGAAGTCGTAGTTCTGAAAGACACATAACATAACCAGTCATTTTTGTGCTTGTATTTAAGATTTGTGATCAGGTGACGTGAGCAGGACATTTTAGTGTGAAAAATCATCTTATATAATGTTGTGGTATTTCTTGTGATATTGTGTCCATGTTGTCCGGCCTCCACATGCACTGTACGTTTTGTGTTTTGTCAGTTGGGTCTGTCCATGCTGCTCCTGTGTCTCCACTGTCTTAGCTCTAATCGAACTCAGTGATATTTTCTTCTTGCTGCTTGGTGACCTGCAGCCTCCTGCTCAGCTGGTGAAAGGCTTCAATTAACCATCTGATCATTTAACACGATGCTGAGCCTGAGTCAGCTACTGATCTCCTGGTCCTCTTGTGTGTGTGTGTGTGTGTGTGTGTGCGTGTGTGTGTGTGTGTGTGTGTGTGTTGTTTTTTAGGCAGATCAGCAGGTGAGATGTTCAGGTGGCTCAGTAGACGATGGCGTCACATGACAACCAGCGCCCTCCTCACTCGGCAAGTTTGTTTGTTTATGTCCCGTCACCTCGGTTCATGGTAGTTTGGGTCATTTTCTTGTCCTGCTCTGTAGACACATTCTGAACATGATGACTCAAGAACAACAGGAAGTAGTTACCGGTAAACTGGTGTCAGAATGGAGAGAAAAAGACAAGTACCAGAGGAAGACAGACTGGTTGGTCGGGGCTTCGTCCTACAGCAAGATAATGACCCAGAACATTAGGAGAACAGGACCAGACGATGGCTTCACATGACGGAAGACCAGCACAGTCTCCAGACCTGAACCCCATGGAGCTGGTTTGGGATGAACTGGACAGAAGCGGAAAGCAAAGCAACCTGCAGATGCAACACGTTGATGGGAACTTCTGGAGCAGCGCTGGGACCAACTTTCTGAACAATGTTTGATTTCCACTGTAGAAAGAAACGTCAGGAGTTCAGCTGCTGGATGAGTCAGAAATTTAGATTCAATTTAGATCAACATGAAGATTTAATGATTACTTTTTTGTTTTTGTTCTATTGTTTAGCTTCAGAAACACTGAGGCATTGAATGTCAACATAAATAACAGCTGGAAAAATTAAGTTGTTTTTTTTTTTTTTTTTAAATATGTCTTGGAGATTTTTGTTTTTTATTTGGAGAAAGAAGTCACAGCCACAGTGTAATTTTCCTAAATGTTTAATTTTATAAGTATTGAAAGAAGTTTGTCTGTTGCCACGTCTTGCATCATCTCGCTCTTCTCAGACTGTCACTTCCTCTGCTCGACATCTGACTTTTAAAACCAATGTGCAAACATGAATGAAGCAGCTTAACGGTCTGGTTCTGCCTTTTAGCGTAAAACTAAAGCATACACTCGTTGTATTGGGCTTTTAGTGACATTGACAAGTGATTGATGCAGTTGTACGTTAACTAGTGCATTTGTTGACCTAACCAGACACGTTTTTCATGCAGGTTCCCTCTCCGACTCTTCTTGGTTCTCCTCCCTCTGCTGCTCCTCCTGTTCAGTGAGTTCCTGCAGTTTTATATCTTCACTAGAGCTGCAACGATTAATCGTAAAAAAAAAAATTAGTCAATCAACAGAAAATTAATCTGCAACTTTTTTTTTTTTTTTTTTAAATAATCGAATAATTGCAAAGTCGTTCACTGGTTCAAGGCTCTTGAATGTGAGACTCATAAGTTTTCGTTCACTCCCCTTCAGGCCTGTGTTGGTTCGGTCCAGCCACAGTACAGTCTGTCCTTCCAGCAGTAAACCTCACAGAGTGGAGGACGGCGATCTCCGATGTCCCCGGTCTGTCCTCAGTCCGCAGCTTCATGGCCTCACAGAGCCAATCAGCAGAGAGAGCTGTGGAGGAGTCGAGGGAGGTGCAGCCCTACGTGGAGCCGCTCTACAATCGACCTCCGCCAGCTCAAACCCAGACGGCAGAGGAGGTACTGACACTGCTGGGGTTCAGCTGGTAGAGGAGTTTTAATGTCTTAGTTTTTATAGGTTTTGTATTTGTTCTTACCATAAGAATGACACTGTGCATAGCAGGACCTCTGGGCATTTTAACAGGTTTTATTGTCTTTGAGTGATTGAAAACTAAATTGTTGTTAATAGAATTTTTTCCAAAAAAGGAAATCCTGCTCAGAGCAACAAAAATGTGCAAAAAAAAAAACCTTTCATGCTAGAAAATAACTGTTGATCAATTAGTTAATAGACAGAAAACAGTATATTTAATAGTTTATTTATAAAGTGCTTTTCAAAGTACATAAAGACGGTTTACACAACAAGTTAAAATGGCAATCTCGAAGATTTTCTTTTAAATAAATTTCTTTTAAATTTCTTTTTAATTATGTAATCACAAGATAAATCAATAACTTCTGTTGTCAATTCATCGGCTAAACGCTGTCCAAACCTTTGTTTGAGTGAACCGTTTCACTCACAGCCTTCCAGATCCAATCTCTTTAAAGTTTTCGTGTTTCACAGGAAGAGTCTGCGGTGGAAGAGTCGGCCCGGCTCGTTCGTGTGGAGCAGAGTCTGGCGGCGTTGTGGGAGCGCGTGGAGGCCGGAGGGCGGCAGATGGAGCAGAGACACAGGGAGGTTCTCCGGCTCTACACTGACCTCCAGCGGCAGCAGCTGGCCTCTGCTCACAGCAGTGAAGAGGAGCCCTGGCTGAGTGGCCTGCTGGACCATCAGGTGTCCCAGCTCAGGAGGCGACTGGATGAGGAGAGACTGCAGAGGGAACAGGTCAGATCCTGGACTCATCAGTACGCGGAGATGAGGGTCCGCTCTGAGACGGGGAACATCAGAAATATCACACAGTGTATCTGAGGGGTCATGAGATGAGTAACTGGATGGTAAAGCAGAAGAGACACATTTCTGCTACACTAAATGATATATATTTTATTTTTGTCTCTTTTGCTGACCTTTGCTTTTTGCTCACGAATTACTGAATAATTCGGTAATGCTTTATTCTGTTGTTCTTTTTCCTAATAATGTTTATTTCCTAATCACTTCCTAAAAGTGACTGAAAGAACTATGAAATTTGGTACGAATTATAAGGAAAATACAAATACATAAATCTAGTTGTGTTGAGTTTAAAAGGAGTTGTTGGTTTCCAAAGGTGAGTCAAAGACGTGTGAGGCGAAAAGGACAGGTGCATGCAGGTGTTCTAATGATTCGGCGCTTGAGCAGATCACTGAGCATGATGGGAATCTGCCTGGAGTTGACTGAGTATCAGAAAAGTCTCTCTGTGTTTCCTTCGTGTTCCTGTATCTGTAGTTCCAACAGCAGGATTTGTTGGAGCAGCAGAGTCAAGCGTCTCGTCTGGATCAGCTGGAGCTGCAGCTGCAGACACTGGCTGCCAAAACAGAGGTAAACCACATCTACATGATCAGAAAGAGACGTTCTGTAACACTTCAAGCTGAGGGTCGAAGATTTTGATGTATTTGACTACATTTACAGAACCTACAGCATTTATTCCACAGATGACAATTAGTCAGTTACATTAATTAGTCAAGACAGAGCAGCTACTGGCTGGACCTAGTGAGATTTGGTCAAAAGCAGTTAATATTTTTTGTTCCTGAAACATCAGGAGGTGCAGTGGAGACAAGAAGCTGCTACAACAGTTTCACCTTCACCTACAACACTTCCAGCTGCTGTCAGGTAACCTACACAGGAACATAACACCTGTGTACATGAATCAATGCAGTGTGTGGTATGTAAAGCTTGTTTTTCTTTACTGACTTCCTCCAGCGGTGGTGTGGACCGTCAGTCCCACGATGCCTTGCTGGCAGAGGTAGAGAGGTTGGAGGCGGCTCTGGAGGGCGTCAGGCGGGACGTTGAGGGTCTGTCTGGGTTTCAGGACGGCTGCCAGCGACTCGACAGAATCCAGCAGACGGTGAGAGGGACGACCACACGCTCCGTTTAATGAAACAATCATTATTATACTAAACGAGCAGGGAGCAGCAAGGTTAGCCTCGTTAGCTAACCCCTTCACAAAATGTTGACCAAATCGTGCAGAATATTTCTATATCATGCTGAATATTCCCATTTCTATCAGGGAGTAACAGCACAAATGTAGTTCAACTACTTTTGTGACAAACGCATTGTATTTCCTAGAGCAGCTTCACAATAAAAGACTCCCGCTGGTTCACCAGTGAAGAAATGCAAAGGAGCAGCAGCAGGAAATGTTTTGTTTGATTAAAGTGGGCTCATGGAAAAACAGCATTTGTAGCAAATAGGGCTTGATCTAGGCCTCGGGTCGTGTTTCACTCCCATTCCTCTCCCTGTCCTCTGTCAGATTTCAGCACAGGTTTCAACTCAGGTCCGGGAGGAGGTGCGGGCTCTCGTATATGGGAACCAGCTGAAGGTGGGGGGCGGGGGAGACTCCGCTACCCTCCCGGAGTCCCTGCTCCAGTGGCTGTCGCAGCAGTACGTCATCGGGGCCGACCTGCAGGTGGCGCTGGCCTCTCTGGAGCTCAGGATCGTGCAGAACATCAGCCTGCAGCTGGAGGAGCGCCGCAGTGAGGAGATGGTCAGAGAGGCCGTCCTTCAAAACACGGGGGCTGCTGAGGCCACCGTAACTCAGGAGGTGAGGGGGGTCGTTGGTAATCAGACATTTATTTTACTGTTCCAAGTTTGCAGAAAAGTCTTAAAATCTCTGAGCAAATATTCAGATATAGTTAAAATAACCATTAAAAAGTGCAAAGGTCTGTTTTTAAAAACTCTTGCATTAAAAACAAAATCTTCACAACTTCTTCTAAAACAAGTCTTCAGCCTTCATTTTATTCGGGATCATTTAGCTGGAGAGTTTGTTCCAGCTGCCTGTTAGTTAAAGGAAAGGTTTAACGTTTAGTGAGATCCTCTTTTCTTCCTTGCTGAAAGTTAGATGTTCAGATTACGGAGCTTTAGCAAGCAGCTGAAGCTTAGCATCAAGACTGGAAACGGGGAAACAGCTGTCTGGCTCTGTCCAAAAGAAACAAAATCCACCTACCAGCTCCTCGAAAGCTCACTGAAGAACATGTGATATCTTGTTTGTTTTAATCTGTACAAAAACGGAAGAGTACTAACAACAGTTCACTGGATGCAGAGGAAGAGGACACACAATCAGTTCTAACAGAGGCTGATCGGTCTTTCATGTATGAGGCAAACCACAGGGGCTTGTCCTTGAATGCCGACAACATGTTGAGGGCGGTCAGAGAGGACGGAGTGGTCAGCTGTGTAGAAGGCAGCCAAGAGATCTAAAAGAATTGAAATGGTCTCATTTTCCTGAATCTAGAGACAAGAACAAATCCTTTGTCACCCTCAGAAGAGTGGGCGCTGTGCTACAGCATTACAGTCTCTTTAATACAAAAATCCAGCTTTTTGTTCTCGTCTGACTCTTGCTGAGATGCGGTGGAGTGATAGAATGTTTATACTAAAAAGTCAGTAACTCTGGAAAATACTCGCTTGAGTGGCTTTTTTTTGAGGGTTTCCATCTTTTCAGGTAACAGCTCTGAGGCCAGGTGCAGTTTATGCTCCAGTGTTAAACGATGGGATTAATGACAGAAGGCTTTGCTGAATTTATGTAAAATTTGTTGACCTTTTTATTTTTTGTGTATATTTTTTACTGAGATCATTCATCCATTTCATCTTCATCTTATCCAGCTCCTGGTTGTGGTAGTTTACTTCTATCATTAGGTCTGGCAAGTGAAATTCATAAATTCATGTACAAAGTGAATAATTCTGAGCCGTTTCATTTCTCTTGGGTTTTTACTTAATACTTCGGTTGGTATGATCATGAAACGGGTATTAAATCGCACTCTACCCTGTGTGGTATTTTTAAAAAAAAAAGAACTTGGTCAACACTGCAGAAAACCTGAGATGTTTAGAAGTACCGTCCAAATCATGATTATTGAATTGTCCACTGATGTACCCTGTGTCTACCTTGCTGGGTTTTTTACTAAACAGATTATTACAGTTTCATACCTGGAAATCCTTCAAACAGTAAAATTACAACAGGCTGTGTCATTCAAATATTTTCCCGCCATTCTCCTGAAAGTTCAATAACCAGCTGCTCTTCTGTGGAATCACTCATGTCCTCCAGGACGTCCAGGTGATCGTGAAGAACGCTCTGCAGCTGTTTTCTCAGGACCGAACTGGCCTGGCCGACTACGCTCTGGAGTCTGGAGGTCAGAAACAAACCCTCCAGTGTGTTTGTGTTTCACTTGGTGTTTTTATCATCTGATAATGACATTTGGCTTGTGAAGCCTTAAAGGGTCAGTCTGTTGTTGTTGTTCTATATTTTTCTTCTTTTCATCAAATCCCATGTTCGGACTCGAACCAACAGCGTGTATGTCCGTCTTTCATCACCTTCCCTCCTCCGTCTGTGGCTGTCAGCTCCGAGCTCATTGGTTCCTTCTGATGAAGTTAAATTTTTAAGAAAAGTCTCAGTAATTTTCCTAAAAAAGCTGCTCATTGTAGTTTTTACCAAACAAACGGGATGAAATAGTGCATTTTAGGACTTAGGCTAAATAAACCCCTGTGTGTGTGTGTGTGTGTGTGTGTGTGTGTGTGTGTGTGTGTGTTCGTGGTGATGAAGGAACACATCACCCAGTGCAACAGTGTGACTCAGAGTTTTAATAGTTTTCTATGGCTCAGAGGAGTCAGATACATCAAGCTTTGGATACACAGACAGTCCAGATCAAATCTAAACCATCACTTGATCCTTGATCAGATGTCAAACCTCCCCGTGTTGCCGTGATCCACAGCTGACTGGTGTTTGTCTCCGCTCGTCCTGCAGGGGGCAGCATCCTGAGCACTCGCTGCTCTGAGACGTATGAGACGAAGGCCGCCCTGCTGAGTCTGTTCGGAGTTCCCCTCTGGTATTTCTCTCAGTCTCCTCGAGCTGTAATCCAGGTAACACACCTGTCATACACCAAACGCACATCACACGAGAACTCTGTTGTCATGCAGAGGGTCAGAAAGTTGCTGCATTTTCCCCTTGGTTCCGTTTCTTTTTGCACCACTAAAAAAAAAAAAAAAAAATCAAGCGAAGCCAAATGCCAGGTGAGAATGTTCTCTCCTCTCATTGGTTAGATGTGTTTGAAGTAGTAGTGAGGAAGTTGAGACAGGACGAAGGTCCTGCAGGTGATGCCCAAATATCTAGAAGGTAGTCCAGGTCAGACCTCCGTTGTCTTCCGTCTGGCTGTTAGCAACTGTTAGCACCCTAGCATGCACAGCTCAGCTGGCTACAGGAGCTCAGACATCCGTGACCAGGCAGAGACGACTTCTGTAAAGCATGTCCGTTGGCTGCGGCCTATTTATGCTTGAGACAAATCTTTGATCATATTGGCAGAAACTCCTCTCATGCTCTTCCTGCAGCCAGAAGTCAATCCAGGAAACTGCTGGGCCTTCAGAGGCTCCAAAGGCTTCCTGGTGATCCGCCTCTCCATGAGGATCCTCCCCACCGCCTTCTCCCTGGAGCACATCCCCAAAGCCCTGGCACCCAGCGGCACGCTGCGCAGCGCCCCCCGAGACTTCAGCGTCTACGTAAGCGAGAGACGCTGCCATCAGCACCGACCCGTGGAGAAAGATGCCGTTTGGATGTTTGGTCTCTGTTAATAACGAACTGTTCGTCTTCAGGGTCTGGATGATGAGAGCCAGGACAGCGGGAAGCTGCTGGGCACTTACGCCTACGACGAGGGTGGAGAGGCTCTGCAGACCTACCCTGTCACCGTGAGTAATCACTGCAGCGCTCCTACGTGCTGCCTTTATATGAACCCTCGGCGGATTTAAAAAAACAATGTTAGAGAGGCAGCATCTCTTTCCTCATGCCAGGAAAGCAACATACATGTGCATATATTAAAATTAAGTATAACCATTCTGTAGCATGTACTGCTGTCCCAGCAGGATTTCTGAAGACGATACTTATATTGATATTTAGGAGTTTTAAAAAGTCTGATAACATCATCTGATTAGTCTTTAAAAAAAAAAAAAAAAACTTGTCCGTGCTCTCTGTAAAGGAGACTGTGTCCAAATTACCTCAATCCTACTCATCAGGTGACACACACTGATACTAATGTATCTTCAGTGAGCTAATATCAGCTGTATATCAGCCCGGCAGATTTATTTGTCCATCTAGCTCATTCACAGTAGGAGATACAGGGAATCTGTAGGTCTGGAAGTCTTAAAAAGTTAAAGCCATTTTACTCAAAAAATGCCTTAAAAGATATTAAGTGTGAAGTTGAAATTGCACTTACAACAGGGTTAAATCGCTGCTGTTGGTTATAAACTGTTCCCTTCTGTGGCTGCGTCTGTCTCCACCTCAGGAGGAGGATCATCAGCTCACGGTGGACAGCTCCAGATTATAGAGGAAACTTAAATCCATTTTTAAATGGTGACTCCATCCATTTTATGTCACTTAACCAGGTCCAGCTCGTATCAACTTAATTGCTTATATCATATCCTGCCAGGAAAGTACTGAAATGAATAAATGCTTCCTGGCTATATTGTCCCTACTGGTTTTCCATCACTCATCAATTTTTTTTTCTTTTCTTTTTTCGGTCTTTAAAAGACTTAAAACTAACTTCTGGTACAAGTTTGATGTCAGCCGATACGCCGATGACACCAAACTTGTTTTTTTTTTTTTGGTTTGTTTGTTTGTTTGTTTGTTTGTTTGTTTGTTTGTTTTGTTTTTTCATGTAATTTCTGTGTCCATGTGTCCAGGAGGAGAATGATCAGGCCTTCCAGATCATCGAGGTGCAGGTGTTGTCCAACTGGGGCCACCAGGAGTACACCTGCATGTACCGCTTCAGAGTACACGGGACGCCCAGCGACGTCTGAGGACGTTGCACGGATTAGTGTCAAAGTATTTAATACACCAACAGTGTGGAGACGACGGAGACGCCGTGAAACGGAGCAACACGTCAAACATGGATGTTTCATTGAGTCGTGTCCTGCTGACTGTGCCTGGGTCACCGCAGACTTGACTTACTCTGAGTTGATTTTGTTGCTCAAAGTCTCAGCAGTGACTATAACCTCACTGAGGGAGGTCACTTCCCTCCCTCAGACCTGATGTGATCTGAGCGTCGTCCTTTTCCTGTGGAAAAAGGACACAGTGACAGCTTTAGGTGTGACGTGTAATTTTTCTGTCAATAGTTAATATTTTTATATCAGTGTTTTTGTATTTGCCGTGTTCAAAGGTCCTTGTTGCTGTTTTTTTAAATCATCAGTGTGGTCATACAGTTGTGAGCAGTTTTACAGGATAAGCTCATATTTTTTCAAGTCTCTTAATACAAACGCTCGTCCGTGTATATTAAAACATTTTGGGTGGCTGTAATTATTTCTCCTGTCCATACTGGTGGTGAAGGATGATCTTAATGGAAGTGTTGGGGGGGAGTTCTGTATAAAACTACATTTTAATGTTCAGCTGAAGCTAATATCAGGCCTCCGCTTCTTGAAGCGGACAAATGAACCAGGGAGCTTCCCAAGTTTTGGTTTTTTTTTTTTTTTTTAAAGAATAAATTTCCTTCCTTTCTTTGTGTTTCCACAGTCGGTGTTTCTCCATTGAGCCACGACACAAGTACAGTTACACAAAGAATTAATTTCACACTAAAGAGACTTGAACTTCGGAGGATAACTTCTTGATTTGGTTAACCCTGAACACATCATCACTTCCACTGAAATCTCTTTAGGAGGGACTCTCTTCACAGCCAGTATGATCAGGAGGAACCATTACAATGTCCATAGACCAAATGTCCATATGGGCATGTGATTATTGTTTTAAGATAACTCGAATAAATAATGAGCCAATCCTTTAAAATCTTTCTGGTGCGTTCAGATACACTGCAACATTTGAAATTTCAGTTGAACAACTTTTTTAATTGAAATCGGTCAAATAATCTGGTGCATAGCAACATATTAGATTTTTAAATCTGAATTTGATTCTCTAACAGCGGAAGTTGTCAGTGTAACGCAGCCGATCATCAGGCGTCGGAGTGTCCTTGAACGCACCAGCAGGGAGGGTTTTAAGATGGCTCGGGCTCACAGCTTCAGTACTGAACGGTGATAATGTGCCTTTGACAAATGTTTGGTGACAAATCGTCCTCTGTTCTGACCCATATCAAGCAGAGAAATTTGAAAAAGGTAAGTCATATGAAATGAGAAGACTTTGCACGGATGGACTTTTTAACTGCTGTAAATGTATTTATTTCTGTCTTCAGGTTATGGAAGACAAAGTTTTATATTTTAAGGATTCTCTGACTTTTGTAAAGTGTGTTTGTGAGGACCACTTCTGTATCTCATATCTATTTGTGTTTGTTTTTTTTTTTTTTCTATGGTTTTCAAGTGGGGAATATCAGAATAAAGATGTGAAATAAATTTATTTCCCCAGTGTTTCAGGAGAGCTAGAGTCCCCGTTTACACCTGGTATTAACATGCAATCTGTATCCAGACAACTTAGCTGGTTGATGCAGGTGTAAATGCACCACATCTGGAGGTGGTCAGACTCGCATCGTGATCCTATCTCATCAGGTGTAAATGCCGTCTGTACAGTCCCATGGGTTGAAAGGTCACCTGACGCCGCCTCTGCCTAATAACGAGCAATCCCAGTAAAAGCTACAGGTGGAATCTGAAGAAGCAGAGCCCATACTGCAGCGCTGGCGAGTCAACCAGACCCGCCTGACTTTGAATGTAAGATCCTTGACTGAGCTGATGGACATCCAACCTGATGTGAGCTGAGCTCCTCGGAGGGTCCTACTCTGCTGCCTGGACTCCTTCCTCCTCAGCCAGCCCTGCGGCAACTCTGGAAACGCTGAGGTTATAATCATCCAGCTTGCTGTTCTCCTCTGGGCCTGACATGCCAGGACACATCCGTCAGACGGTCCGGATGGCGTAGAAGACGGCGTTGATCAACAGCAGACAGTCTGAAGACCAGTCTGATGATAGAAACTGTTGGATCTGATGAAACGCATTCAGCCGTCACACGAGATGAGTCCGACAGCTGAAGTCAGTTTGACGTGTAGCTGTTCGATTCAGTTCTTGGAGATGAGGTCACGTGATCACCGAGTAGGTGGTTCTGGCTGAGCCTGAGCTTCTATACAGTCCAGGAGAGCGGACTCTCGGCCTCCACAGGATGTGAACAACAGTCTCTGCTGTCCAAGTCGGTTGACTCATCCGTCCACGCCGAGCCTCTTTCTTTCCAGTGTACTGAGGAGAAAATCGGAGAAGCAGCGTCCATATAAAGCAGCATTTTGACGGACGGAACAACAGATTTTATGCTTTCCAGCAGCTCAGAGCTCATGTCGGTGAAAACGTGCGTCGATCACTGAGCGAACTCGCTCTGGAATCGTGACCAGTTTACCAGTGCGCTGCAAAGCTAGAACCGACAGATTTGGTCAAAGCCGGGTCAGAATCTGACTCTTACAATTGTTTCACCACAAATGACACAAACATTTAGCATTTGTGTGTGAAAATGAAATGTACAACTTTCCCATGCACAACAGTCAAAATGTCAGCAAGTGTCAGAGCAAACGATGGGAGATGTGGAAATATACTTGGGTTATATTTTCATTTAACTCTGAACATCCTTTCAAGAATAATTACATTACACTCATCAAAGTAAGGAACAGGAGCAGTTAGATGATTCGACAGGTTGGAAACCAGTGGGGGAAAGATCTAAATGCATCTACTCTAGTGCTGTACTGAAGTACTTGAGTATTTCCTTTTTGTGCTACTTTGTACTGCTGCTCCACCACATTTACTTGGCTGCTGTAGTTACTTTACAAATGAAAGTTTTACATACAAGTCATATGTAGAACTCTTAATATGATGCATTGTAAAACATTACCCAACCATATTTAAAATTTGGGCTTAAGCGGTAAAACAGGAGCTGTTTTCATAATTTTAATGTCAAACATTTCATGGCTAATGTGACAGTTTCGATGCTTTTCCTTGTCTTAAAGGACAGTGAGCTGAATAACTTTGAGGGTTGAACGAACTCAAACATCTGAAGACGCCACTTAGAGCCCTGAGTAGTAGCGACTGCATTTCTCACTATTTTCTTACATTTTACAAAACGAGCAATAAAGGGATTAATCAACAAATTATCATCAGATTAGTCCATGGTGGAAATAATCATTAGTTGTAGCTCTAAATAAAACTGCTAAAATGTTAATGCATCATTATATAAATAATATCTATGAGAGCAGAATAGGTCAACTTTAAGAAAATATAACCTGTACCACAGATATTCATAATTCAAATGTCTTACAGTATTTTGTAAAACATCAGGGCCACACCTACTGATTATTTCCTTGATCAATTAAGCTGCCGATTATTTTCTTGATTAATCGATTAGCCCGTGAAATGCTTAAAAAAAAACGGTGATAGAAATGGCGTTGAGGGTCATGTCCTCTGTTAAATACCGGACAGTGGACCGAAGACCCTTCGCTCTGTTTTACTGCTCATGTTTTGTGACTTTAATTCTGTGTTTTTCCTCCGTGGTTTTGAACCTTTCTCCTACCAGGGCTCCACGGCAGCAGCGGCACCGTCAGCAGGTGATCCACGTCCAGGTAGACATCTGTCTCTGGCTCTTCTCTCACTGCTGGACTCGGCATCTCCTCCTCTGTTAACCAGATGTGCTGTCTCCATATTTTCTCTCCTCATCGGCCAACTGATCAGAAGCCGATAATAAACCACAGATTCAAGGGTGAGTCCGCTGAATTTATGTAACCAGATTTGAGATATCGGCCTAGTGCACATTTGCTCTTGCATTATCATGCGTCTTTCCTGAATGACATGTTAACAGCACATGTAACCCACAGAGACAAACACACCGCAGGGTCTGGTTTGTCTAAAATTCTTCTGCCACGGTCCGTACAAAATGAAGCCAGACTTTGTTCAAACCTACAGATCTTTATTTTTTATTATAGCGCTCCACAGATTAATCATGTCACTCCTACAACACAGTCCGACTCATGATGGACAGTTCAAAAAAAAAAAAAGAGAGATTAAAATCGGTGCAGCAGAATCAGATTCACTGTCTTTTTTTACTCCACACATTCTTTGGGCTGAATGCTAAAGTTAGGCTGCTAACATGCTTGGCAGGTATAATGTTTACCATTTTCATCGTCTTAGCATTTCGGGGGGCAAAGACACTGTGTCAGATAAAAGGACAGTTAAGGTACTTTAGAAGACTCTGCCCCCTAATGCTGCAATTTGCATCAAAACTTGAGTCCTAACTGAGTCAAATCTGAACACACAGACGCAAAACGCCTACGTTTAGATCGAGTTTAACGTCCACTTCCTGAGGGCATCGTGATCTCTGATGTCCCTCCAGAATAAAGCTCCAGGATTCCACTTAGAAACCAGAGGAAAAGAGGCTGCAGAACTTCATTCAGAATCTTCCTGTTTTTAAGTTTCCTTCAGTATCACAGTGATCCGGTGACAGTTGACTGAACGTCCACGGTGTTGAGGAGAATTTTAGGGAGAAGGGAAGGGGAGGGCAGGGTCCGGAGTGTCAGACTGTGAAAACCCCAGTGTTACAGGAAAAGTCAGAGGATCGACAGAGTGATTACAATGATAACAGTTGGAAACGTTGGACAAAGGACTTGTCTCTATAATTGTCTTGTTAGATCTTGGTGCTGCATTTGATACCATTGACCATCACGTCCTGTTACAGAGACTGGAACATTTCTTTGGGATTGAAGGAACCACTCTAAGCTGGTTTAGGTCCTATCTATCAGATCGATTTCAGTTTCTGCATGTTAACGATAAATCCTCCATATACTCAAAAGTTAATCATGGAGTTCCACAAGGTTCTGTGCTTGGACCAGTTCTATTCACCTTATATATGCTTCCTTTACGCAATATTATTACTAACACTCCATGAACCTCAGTTGTCAATGCTCGTTACTAACTTGGCTTCTTCTCCCTGACGTAGTTTTGTCCTTCCTCGTCTCACTCCTCTCTCTTCCTGTTGCTTTCTGCAGGTGTTTCTGCCCCTGGTGCTGCAGAGTCTGGATCTGTGACTGTAAACCACCTACTGCCCCATGATCCTGTTCACCACCCACTGCTTCAGTTATTATGATTATCATCTATTATTATATCTAGTTTTATTAGTAGTACTATTCACCCCATTATAATTATTAGTTTTATTATTTTATACATCTTCATGTGGTACCTTTATTGTGCTATTTTCTCTTTCCTCCCTCCTGCCAAGGAGACACGGATTAAAGAGTTAAGTTTAAGAGGCTGTTTGACAGAGTTAAAGGAAGTGTCTTATGCGTCCTAATCTGATTAGAAAAATTAAGAGTTTTGCAGCTGTCAATCCTCTGCATGTGGCATTACATAATCTCGAGGTTGCCACGGTGACAGAGGCATAATCCGTCATTTGCCAGTGCGTCGTCAGGCTCCGTCCTATCGCAGAAAATGTCACGGCTTTCACGGGTTCGGTTCAGAAGCCTCCTTCGGGTCCTCCCGCCTGGCGCCGTTCGGGACATTTGTCCAGCTGGTTTTAAGGAGCAGCTTTAGAGGGTTAAAAGGATGAGAGGGGAAGTTTTTATGATGAGTCCAGAGAAAGTGAGCCGAGGAGAAGATGTGCAGCTCAGTTTGATGGACGGTTCCCTTCGGCTGCTCAGGGCGGAGACTGCCAGGCGCCCCCCCGATGAGGAGATAGAAGACGGAGAGATGACTGGATTCTAAAAACTATTCCACAATAAATGTTTTTGTTGTAGAAATGAATGGAAAGAGGTTTTGGTGCTGAAAACTCTGACTGCATCAAATCCATGCACATGGATGATGAATGTCAAGAAGCAGGTGGACAGAAAAGAACTAAATGAAGATGTGGAGCGAGACGAGGCTGCAGGTTCGGCCCCATGTCGGTGCATTGTGGATGAGGCCGTGCGAAGATGCGCAAGTTAAACGAACAATAACTACAGATACTTAGGTCATCGCAGCCTGGTTTCCTCCATATCCACAAAACTCACCAACGCTCTCTTCTGAATTCAGATTTTTTCAAAATCTCTCCACAGACGCTCCACTGTCCTGTTGTTCTTACAGACAGTTTAACTCACTATGGTCCGTCTCTTTTTAAAATAGCATTTTTAATACAAGGATTTTATTTTTCTGTTTCATTTGTTTTAAAACGTAACATAAAAGTCGCTATGTTAAGGAAAAAACATTGAAACGAATCTCGGCCTGTCCATGTCGGCACCGACCTTGGGAACTTCTGATCTAACCATATGATCTAGAGACGTAAACCAGGTGGTGGATTTTTAAACATTTGCGTGGTTACAAATGTCAGTTATTTGAATGAGCTCCCTTACTGGTGTAATTTAACCCAAAAGTTCTGGTTTCACTTTAGCTCCCAATGTTGTTTCAGTTACATATGTAACCGTGGTTCTGTGAATTCTGGCTGTAAGAAATGGTGATGGTATAACACCAGAATCAGCCGGTGGTATTCTAACTAATGGTTATATGTGTGTGTTTAAAAAGCAGGTTTAGTATTAAGTTACTCTTTGATCATCAGGAATAATCCGTCAGTCATTCCACAAAGAGTCAGTGTTGAACTTAGTTAGTAGCTTGTTAGCTACTACTAGTTATTAGCAGGTTAGCTGGGTGTCCAGTCTAAAGATCCCATTAACGTCCCACACTGATGTTGCAGATCTTGCAGCTGGGGTCTTTCTTGGCGTTGACCGTGGACTGACTCATCAGTTGGTGGCCGCTGATCTGCGATATGGTTCCCAAAGACAGATCCACCGGTTCCGTGTAGATCACCTCCAGGATGACGTCCTGAGCGTGACGGAAAGACAGTGAGCCGTCACCCTCCTTGGTGCAGGTCAGGAAGCGGTTGTCGGATCTGTCCAGGGCCGGCAGCCTCCCTTTACAGAAGACGTCCCCTTCGGAGCTGTCGGGAGCCAGGACCAGGATGACGTAGTGGTAGGACGTGTACATGCAGTAGAAATCCCCAAAGTAGACATTGGTGTTTTGGTTGAACAGGACGTCTGCTTGGATCTGTGAAGAAACAAATGTACGAGATGCAGTATTAGTACTTCCTCTACTTCTACTAGTACTAGTCTAACACCCTCTGGTAATCAAGAAGTCGGATTTCAGGATCATGTCCAGAACTCACGGACCACCTACAGATTCAGCATCATTTTCTATGCTGGTCTGAACTGAGACGTTGCTGGTTTATTCAATGGCTCCAATTGCAATTTTAGCATTTGATTATGACCGTAAATACTGTGTCTGTTTTTGGTATTTATCCAGCCATTTTAAATCTTCCATAAAAAAGTCACCGAAAGGTCGCAAAGCAAACCGACCGTGGGCGCCCATCGTCTCATCACCTGTCCACGGCTGTACCTGGAAGCGGAAGGGTCCATACGGGGAGTCCTGGGGGGGTTTTCCTGTGTTGAACTCTGTGTTGCAGCTGAAGAAGATCCCCTCCAGTTTGCCGCTGATGGGCGACCCGTGGCTGCCGCTGTTGTCTTTAACCGCCGGCAGCATCCGACGGCACTGAGCGTCTCTGGAACGATAAGAGGGGCTGTTCACAGCACACACGGGGTTAAAACACACCTGCGGAAGACAGAGGATGGACGTCAGCAGTCACTGCGGCAGGACACACACACCTGGCTTGTTGGAAGTACTCCCTCTGCTGGTTTCTGTAGAAGACGGCGAACGGCAGCATCCTGCCGGCGACGGCCTCGGCCTTCTGCAGCAGCTGGTTCAGATGGACGGTGGAGTAATCTGCAGACACGTGACCGGTCATGTTAACATGTTACACATCACGTGTCATGTGGAGTTAACTGTTGTTCTGTCTGGTGCCTCTGTTCAGCCGAATTTTCTCTTGGCATCAGAACTTTGTGGGGGGTTTTTTGAGTGGGGCTGTTGGTGCTTTAATCCCTTCAAGACTCAAGGTCTCAGCTATAAATTTGTTCCTCGTCTCCAGTTTGTTATTACTCTAATTCTTTTAGTAAATTTAACAATTTCTTATTATTATTATTGTCAAAGAACAACAAAACCTGTGCAAACTCTTGAACAGGGCGTCTGCAGAATGAATTTATGATCTTTTAAATTGTTTTCAGTGACACTGCAAAGACAATTTAATGTCTGGTTCTTTTTTTTGTAAAAAGCTTTCGGAGACCAACAGGACATGAAACACACTGAGGGAGAAGACTCCACAGTGGAGAGAGGATGTTAAACGGCAGCGGAGCAGCAGACTCTCGTCTCGAGGCAGTGTGAGTGCAGGATGGGGGGGTGATGGGGTCATGGACTGAGACGGCGAGTCCTCCGTCCCACCTGCGGTGCAGAACTCGGTGACCTCGCTCCACTGAGAAACGCTGTAGTCTCCGTCTGGCTGCTTGGCGGCCGTCTGGACGGACACCGTGTACTCTGTACGAGGACTCAGGAACCAGTGACCTCTCACCGTCATCGGCAGGGGAACCGTCTTCGCCACCAGCTTAGTCGGCACGTCCTGAAAAACAAAGGCGCAGGATGTGGAGGACGGGCAGAGGAGGACTTTCACTTATGCTCTGTCTGGGTACTGTCTTACTTAGCGTCCTAAAACGGAGACTGGACGAGGACGTCACAGTTCAGCACAGCTGAGCTGAGCTGGTTGTGCAGCGGATCAGAGCAGGAGCAGCAGACCCTTGGTTGCACCAACCTTGTGTTTGAACTTGTTCTCCTTCTTGCTCTCCTTCTTGTTGAGGTCGATGAAGTAGTGTGTGATCCTCTCTCGGCCTCTGCTGTCCATGTCCCAGTCGATCTTGAACGAATCACAGGTGATGTTACTGATGTGGATCCGCTGAGGAACCGGCAGGTCGTCCACATCCCCGATGCCGCTGTCCGCAGACTCCGTGCCTGGAAATCACACACACACACAACGAAAACTGACGTACAGGCATGAACAGACAAGTGTCGCCTCGGTGACACGGAGATGGAAAAACTTTACATCCACCAGAGGAATGAAAACCAGAGCTGGGACTGAGCTGCTTCTTTGTAGGAGTCGCTGATGTCAGACAAAAAAATGAGGAAATGTCTCAAGATTTTAAATGAATGAATTTCACTTCTGTACACGTCGTCTTCTGCTTCTTCTACTTTTCTTCTTCTACTTTTTCCTTTTCTTCTTCTACTTTTTCTACTTTTTCTTCTTCTTCTACTTTTTTCTTTTTCTTCTTCTATTTCCAGAGTTGTTGGAGAGCGATGGGGAGTGCCCCCCACCCCCAACGGACCGACTGCAGCTAAGTCTGTGTCATGTTTGCTGCAGCTGGTCAGAGATTCAGCATCAGCTCAGCGTGACAATTTATCCTGAGGCTCACTGGTGATGTAAGGAGATCGTGTCGTGTGTGTGTGTGTGTGTGTGTGTGTGTGTGTGTGTGTGTGTGTGTGTGTGTGTGTGTGTGTGTGTTTTTTATCATCACTACAGCCCAGACATGGATTAACCCATAAAAGGTCAGATTACAGCCACCCGGACTCAAATTCCACATCAGATCCAGGTCACATTCCATCAAGGGGCCTGAATGAAGACCATGAGATGCAGTCGAAAGCTCGACCTCAGACAAGTAGATTTTCACCCGTTTCACAGGAAGTGACTCTGTTCCTTCAAAACAAATGACCTTTTTTTTTAAAAACACTTCTTTGTCATTTATTTCTTCAGTGTTTCACATTAAACACAAGCTACAGTGCTGAACGTGAACCAGATTCCGTGACTGAAGAGGATCAGAGAGAAGAATCTCACGTCTCACTGCTTCTCCAAACAGACGCTGGACTTTCTCTGCTTCTAACACCTCATGAGTTTTATCTTTATCGAGCCATTTTTAGTTACCATCGCTTTTGTTTATGTTTCCTGTAGAAATGACACTGCTGCCCGTCACCTCTTTGTACCTCCTGAGTCTCCGTAGCGACGTAACCAGTGTCTCTCACGCTGTCTTCTGCAGGACGAACAAAAGGCGGGAAAAGGTCCTGTGAGCCCTCCCTGTCCCCCAACCTTACTCTTCAAGCTCATATCGATCAATTATTTGGTCCCTTCACATCCCTTGAAGATGGATTAACAGCTAAACAAGACTTACATGAGATTTAAAATCAGATTCTCTTTCAACCTCAGCTCAGGCCATGGTGTGTTTTTAGCTCTAGATAACGTAGACGTTTCAGGAAGATTTCACGTGAACCGGATTTCTTTGTGTCAGAGTCCAACTTGTGTCCAGTCTCTGCTCCCTCCTCTGTACTCACCTCCTCTCTCTCATCTCTCTCTCGCTCTTCATCCCTCCTTCCCTCCCTCCTTGTATTCTGCATCTTGTCGGAGTTGAGCTGGGAGGACAAAAGGCCTCAGTCAGCAGAGACACAGAGCGCTTCAGGCCGAACAAGGAGCCTGTTGAGGAGGAGAAGTGACAGAGGACAGAGACTCTCAGGCTGGTGGCTGTCTTTTCTTTTTGTCCGTGCCGACCGCATGGATGAAATATCCAGCAAATGACTTCCCATGCAGCCTGTGAGCAAGTAGGAATGAAACCAGCTCCCAAGTCAAAGGTGTTTCCAGGTCTTTCCAGGTCTTTCCAGGTCTTTCCAGGTGGCTCCAGCAGGAGCAGTGTGAAGTCTGATAAACGCTGCTCTCTCACTCTCAGTAAAACCTGAAAATATTTCTGCCGACTTTCCAAATGAAGAGCGAAACTCACACTTGACCGTTCGCCGTCATATTTCACAGCAGCAGGTTGGTTCCCGTGTCCAAAGCCTGTGGTCCAGGTCTGTTTATCGATCTGTCCCCCGTCCTCCTGTTCTAACAGCAGGGAGGAGGGAGGTGGTGGGTGGAGGCCGTCTGCTTTCACTGAGCCACGGCCACTTCGGAGCGATCCAGGCCCGTCTGAAGGATTTGGTTTAAATCCTTCCCGTGATGTCTCTGCAGATACTTTGAAACTGAAGTCCACGCACATTTTTCTTATGTTAATACACGGCATGAAACCCTTGGACAGTTAATTTTTTTGTTCTAATGGCGCAGTTCATTCAAATGTCCCTCATTCCTCAGCGGTAGATACCTGCTCCCCTCTGGAAAAGACGGTAAAAATCCAACATTTCCTTCCTCTGTCTTTTCTTTTCTTACCGTTCTGTGTTTATGGTGAAATGTTGGCCTTTTCTTCTCTTTCCGGAAAAGAGAAAAAGACTGGAAAGGCAGAGAGAGAGTTCCCCCTGACCTTCCTTCCTCCGCCCTCCTCCTCCTCCTCACCCCTCCATCCCGTCAGTGAATGGAGGAGGTGAAGCGTCTGTTCATTTACCACGGGAAGGTGATTAGCCACAGTCGTCTACAGCCACTCTGGAGATTCACCGGAGCGGATCTGCCGCCAAAGTTTAGTCCACAAAGAGAAAAGGGAAAACACTTCACCGCCTAGAAGCTGAGAAAGCTGGTCGCCCGTCCTCCACTGTGACTCACTCATTTCAGTATTAACACCAAGACAGGCTGTTGTTGTAAAAGATGGAAAAACTGAAGAACAAATCCTACAGGAAGGATCTAACTGAAGAGGTCCAGTTCATGGGACTGCAAGAAAACTCAACTTGAGATTTTACACCTGAGAGACTAAAACGTTTGTCTGTGTATCAGCTCAAAAGTCCCGGCTGTAACTGTAATCACAGGAAAAACTGAACGCGGCTTCATTTCCTGATGAATGAACGTATGAACAGGTCATTATTACTGAGGTTGGGAAGCTGAACCCGATGGTTTGGATGCGAACAGTCCACTATGAGTAATATATAGAGATGTAAAGAGAAAGCGCTGGCGTTAGTTCACTAAACGTTAAAGCTCTTCTTAACCGCGCTGGTTCTGACGATGTGCTTCTTCTAAAACCGGACCTGATATCTGGATCTGGATCTGGGGAAACACCAGTTGAAAATGTAAAAGAGTTCACATTTCTTGCAACTACAACCTCTGCAAACCTACAGTGGGAAAACATTGTTTACAAAACCTTAAATCCATCAGAAATCAGAAACTTTAGAGGAAAGTTTTAGTCCAGTTCTGCAGATCCCTACTGATCCCTACTGTCAATATCTGCGCCTATGTTACATAGATTTGTTTTTGAATTTGAGTATGAATTTCAATCCTTTCTATCTATTTCTCTAGCTTCTAGATTCAGCCCCGATGTGGTCCAGTATTCTCAGGTCTTTCAAACCCAGTGTGGTCCAGTATTCTCAGGTCTTTCAGCCCCGATGTGGTCCAGTATTCTCAGGTCTTTCAACCCCGGTGTGGTCCAGTATTCTCAGGTCTTTCAACCCCGGTGTGGTCCAGTATTCTCAGGCCTTTTAAGCCCCGGTGTGGTCCAGTATTCTCAGGTCTTTCAGGTTCTTACTGTTTGTAATGACTGCAGTTTATCTACATTTGTTTGTTACTGTTTGTTGAAAACAAGAGTGCTGCTCATGCGGACCCTTCAAATTAAAAGCCCTCCTTAAGTGTGCGAGAAACTTAAAGCGCCCAGTATTTCCCCTGGAGCAGCTCAGGGTTGGTGACCTCCTGTTTACCCGGCAGAGCCAAGGACTCCCTTCCCCTGGCGCAGCCTGGCTCTGCTCTGTTGGTGTCATTTACATCCATATTCGCCAATGTGTCGAGGTTGTTTTGTAAAGTCTCAGTTGAGAGCGTAGACGCCGAACCACCAGGCCGCCATTTTTCAGAATTAGACCCTCGGTGTCGGTCTGGACGCAGGCGGGTTGACAAACGTAATCGGCTTAATGTGACACTGTCACTGAGGCTGATGCTCAAGGGCCCATTTCATGATGCCGTTCGTTTCTGATCCATCAAACTGAAATGAAGACACAGAGGGAGGAGATGATCTTCAGGCAGAGTTGACGAGGGATGAGATGATCTTCAGGCAGAGGTGATGGCTCTCAGCTGCGAGACCCTCACTGGCCGCGGGGATCCCGAACCTCGACTCTTCCAGCGAATTATAATCCTTCACTTCCTCTGTACGACACAAGCGGACGATGCTGATGTAAAACACCACACCGCTTGATCCTGATGCTAATCTCTGCTGATCTGCTGCAGAGTCCGTCAGCTGCTGCTCGGCTCACAGGAACCGGACCTTAGGACACGTCTGACGTGTTTACACTTTCATACCATTTTATACTCGTATCCGCTACATTTACGAGGGAAACATTGTTAAATATTACGCTTCTACGTTCGACTTTTCAGATTAAGATTTTATGCACAAAACATATAAGTATATAAAATATGATGCTTTATTGTGTAGCAGTTAAAATTAGCTCCACCTTGATCCACTACAACATTAAAATACTGCTCGCATGTTAATGTGTCACTAACAAGGATCCAATACTCTAAGAATGCAGCACTGACAAGGTCAAAGACATAATGAGTACTTTTCCCTTTTTTTGGAGATGATACTTCTGTAACCCAAAAATTTTCAATGCGGGACTTTTACTGGTAATGGAGTATCAGCGTCATGCAGTAAAGGTACGTTTACTCAGGGGAATGCTCTGAATACTTCTTCCACCACTGGGGATCAGAGACGCAGCTGTTGGCATCATTACGAATGTGGAAATGTGAGAATTAACGCTGCGAGTTCTGCTGCTAATGTTTGTCAGCTAAACCTGGTGAATAAAAAATACCTAAATAACACAGTAGTTGGCGCGGTCGCCTCACAGCGAGAAGGTTCTGGGTCCTTTGTGTGGAGGTAGTATGTCCTCCCCGTGCCTGAGTGGGTGTCCTCTGGGTCCTGCGGCCTCCTCCCACAGTCCGAAGACATGCAGGTTTAGTGGCGACTCTAAATCGCCCGTAGGCGTGATGGTTGTTTGTCTCCACGTGTCGGCCGCGAGATGGACTGATGACCTGTCCAGGGTGTACCCTCTCGCCTGAAGTCAAGCGGGATTGGCTGAAGCCCCCACGTGACGCTCAAAAGGATGAGCAGCATAGCTGATGGATGGATGGATGGATGGATGGATGGATGGATGGTTGGATGGATGAATCAATGGCCTCGTGCAAGAACCGTCTGTACTGCCAGACTTTGTTCTTAGGCGGCACGTTTGCTGAAAGCCGGAAGAACGTATTTCGTTCCTTCTTCAGACCGATTGAGTTGTCGGAGGTCTGACACCGACAGCAGCTGTTTGTATGAACCTCGGCGCAGCAGGTTTCATCTGAACAACAGAACCAGCAGAGCGACTGGTTTCCTCCTCGCTCCGGTTCCCCCCAATGCCTCAGTCTCCAAGTCGCTGCTTCAACGACAGCGACGTGACACACTGTGAACCATTTCCTGTAGCTTTACACTGTGTGAGCTGTGTTTTTCCCTTTTGTCCCCTTTGTACCCTCGTACTGACCATTCAAACTGTGGAGTAGGTTGAAGACATCGTGTCCCTGAGTTCATCGTTTGTGTTGAACGTGAAATATGAATCTGCGGTATTTATTTTTCATGTTTCAAGTAAAAGTATCCGGTAACTTTCGCTTCACTGAGGCTCCTTTACAAAACCACCCACTGAGCCCAGGAGCTCCAGGCTTCCTGTGTCTCAGCGATAAGCTCAACTGGTTTATGGTGATAAGAGTGTCAGTGGTCAGAGTTAGGGATTGTACACTCTTGAAACCTGAACCTAACCTTATCTAACCTTATCTTGAGCCTGACCTTACGCTAAACTTAACCTAAACCTAAACCCCAAACCCTAAAATTGAATGACTTACCTTATGGGGACTTGTTTTTTTGTCCACCAAGGGAAGTTGGGTCCCCACAGTGATACTGTGTAAACAGACTGATGTCCCCACAACACGAGTAATACAAGTGTGTACACACACACACACACACACACACACACTGACCTTCCCGGTCACACAGCTGCAGACTCTCCAGCTCCACGGTCGGACTGTTCAGGCTGCCGTGAGGAGGCTCCATCATGTTTACATCCACACAGAACAAAACCCAGATGAAACCCGAGGGAGACGCCGGCGAAACCAGAAGTCGGACACAAGCTGAAAACCATCAGTTCAACGGTTCCACGGCTGAAGGTTCTGCTGTGAAGCTGCGGTTGGTTTTCATTCAGGCTGCAGCCGCTGTTTAGCTGCAGCTCGCTTTATCTCTCTCTCTCGCTTTATCTCTCTCTCTCTCTCTCTCTCTCTCGCTCTCGCTCTCTGCCTTAGTGACATCATGGGGCGATCAAGGAGAGAGAGAGAGAGATTTTCCATTTTGTCAGGATTTAGTAGAAAAACAACTCAAAGCAGCTACTGTATAATAGGGAAGTATGAACTGACAATGTGAGGAGAGTGTCGGTGGTGGGGCTGACCCCCCCCCACCAGCAGCAGCTCTACAGAGCATCACGATGAGCCTCAGCTCTTTGTTTACAAAGGTCTAAAAAAGAAGTACTTAGATCCTTTATTTAACCCCCCGTGGCCCCGTGGCGTGTGGATGCCGCCGTCTACAGTGTGTTTACATGTGAAACAAGTCGCTCATTAACCAAAACGAAGGTCTGTCAAACCAACCTCAAACTTATCTGCAGCTTATGAGCCATAAACATGTGAAATAATTAAATGAGTTTATTAGTTTCACTGTTGTTTTGTTATTAATAAAAATATCTTCAACCTCCCTCCCCCCAAATTTTTATCACAACCAAGTTCACCAGCCACATTAAAACAACATTTAAAGGTATTTTACAACTCTGATCATTTTCTCATTTACTATAACACCAACAAGAAAAAAAGTTTTCCCCAAATATAAGCCAATGAAATATGTCATTAAACAATAAAATGTTTTTTCCCCCCCCCAAAAAAGGTGTTTTCATGGTGATAAATTCAGTAAGTAATACATTTAGTGCTACACGTGTGTCGTTAGATTTAAGACATTGACTGTGGTTCTGTGATGTTTCCGTGAGAAGTTATTAAGAATTAATTAAAGGGGGAGCAGGACGAAGAGGAGGAGGTGGAGGAGGAAGATCAGATGGAGGAGGAAGATCAGGAGCAGGATCGGGGGGGGCAGGAAGAGCTGGAGGAGGTGGAGGCTCAGGAGCAGGAGGAGGATCAGGAGTGGGGGGGCAGGAGGATTATTACAGGCCGCACTGACAAGTGAATGAAATGAGCTCTTACATAAGGAGATTAACTAAAACCAGCTCAGGAAACACACACATTTGTACTTCTACACTTGTGAGGACCACGACTGACCTAACACTTTGTCCTGGCCTCTACGCTGAGAGACGCACTGCACACCGGAGACTACGGCAAGAGACTGAACTGTGATGAAACGCGTCAGTGCTGGTGCCGACGTGGACGTTTCTCGCCAGAGTTACAAAAATCAGCATTTCGTGGCTTTAGAAATGGCTCAAAACGCCACCTACTGTTCGAAACCGTCCTGAACCTGTTGGGAAAGAGTTTACAAAATAGATTCACTATTGCAGTTGCTTCAAACCTTAGAGCCTCTGGTACATGAAAATGACTAAAAAGTCTAAACTAATGAATTAGCTTCTTTCCACGAAGCTGGACCCGCTGCAGGGGGCGAAGCCAAGAGCCAAAAACAGCAACCGAGAGAAAACGCAGAGGCGTAGAAACGTAGTAGCTGTAAAACAAGGCAGACACGGTAGAGCTCTTTTTGGTAGTTTCTTTATTTCGGGAAGATTATAGATCATGAAACATCACAATTTATCGAAGCAGCCTCCTTTTGTGATATGAAAACCCTCCAGAATACCCACAATTCTCACTGCTCATCACGGATTAGAACTGATTCAATTTAACATGCATTTGTGTCCAAGTCAAATATGGAGGCAAAAAGAATGCAAAATAACTCTATACAAATAGTGTCTGGATAGTTCTTCTCTTTCCTGGTATAAAAATAAGTTCTAAGTGCTTCACACACTTTAATACTGTCTCTGCTTTGGCATGTTCACAGCTCGGATCTCAGCACGTGTCTCAAGAAACATTTGAAGAAACAAATATATAAGAAGCAAGCATCAAGTCGGACCGAACGACCTGTGCCGACAGCTGCTGCTCGCGAAAGAAGCCGGTGTCGCAACTCGTGCTCATAGTCGCCACTAGGAGGCACAGTTTTTCTCACGGAAAGGCGGAGTATGAATTTGAATATCGTCGATTTTCGTTTTGACACATACTTCCAAATCAAAGCTTAAAAAGCTGCAGATTTTTTCTTATAGTCTGTAAACACGAGATGGTTTCAATGAGGAAACAGATATTAATTGGCTCAGATTGTTTTTTTGGGTCAACCCCACAACTGAATTCTTACATTTTATTAGTAATTTGTAGACACCATTAAGAGGCACAGACGTAAAACCTTTAGTTTAACCAAGTGTTAAATTAATTATCCATAACTACGATCTTTACCAAACCTTAAACCGCACCGTTGTTGCCATGCAGATAGCGTAGAGAGAGAGAATTTTCAAACGTTAACAGAAACAATCTGGTGTTTTGCTGACTTGACGTTCTTGTGGCGATTGGGTTACGTTTTATGAATGTTAGACTTCAAAAGGGAAAGTCCCCCACACGACATCTGCGTTTCCGTCCACCTCTTTTTTATACACGTTTTTAATTAAAATATCGCAAACAAGTTGGTGTATCGATAAAAAACATAATGTGACGAAGCGCAATGGAAACGGACCGAGTGAATAAAACCATCAGGTCTGTGAGGAGCCGTGAGGAGACTGGATCCTTCCTCACATTAACACAAGAAACCAAAGGAGACGTCAGGTTTCCATCACGTTCTCCATCGTCTGAGCTTCGACTGCAGCTCTTTTAACCACCTCGTCTCGCCGCGTCCTCTTCTTCTGTGGTGGTTTAACGGCAGCAACCGGAGAATCGGCTCCACCTGCTGTTAATCGGCTCATATTCACACGGCAGCAGTGGAGGGAAACGAGCATTAATTTGCATTTGTTTCTGACGTTTTAGTGACGGTCTGTTGTTTCTGTTGCGGTTCTGAGGTTTACATTCAGGTTTTTGAGGAGGTTTCTGAGGAAGTTTCATCAGTGTAGCAGTACAGCAGTACTACTCGCTCCTACATACAGGTAGTCATTATAAAGCTTTTCAGAAAGCGGACGGGGAAAACGAGCTTTTCTTCTTTTTGTTAGATAGATATGAAGTCAGATATAAAGATAGAAGGAGTAAAGTGAAAAACAAAGAAAATGAACTCAAAGCACTGGTCTCATATGGTAAAGATGCGAGACAAAGGCCTTTATCACAATGTTCACGTGGACTAAGAAGTCCAGAATGCCTCAGCGACCAAAACAGGGTTTCCACTTTGAATTCCCAGACTCTGTCCAAATTTCAGTGGCATCTTCAGATTGTTTTCCGCTGTATTAAGACACTAACCTTTAATTCCACACAAACAATTTACAAATATTTTTTTTCGTACCGTTGGAGACTGTCAGGAAAACCACTGAAATAGGCTAAAGTACACGACAGTGCAAAAACGAATTCTCCAGTTGATAGAAGACATTCACAAGAACTACAAAGTCCAGGTGGCTCAGAAATGAAAAGGCAGGGTTATAAAAAGAGGAAGAATACTAAAAGCCATTTAACCTATTTAGTTTTTCAATATTGTAAACATACAAGAAAAAAAACTCAAACCATTAATTCAAACCTACAGCCAATCACAGGCCGTCTGCTAGCTACGTAATCAATCCCAGAGTAATTGCAGATATGTGCGAACACATAACTCAGGTCAAATAAAGGTAGAAGAGCAGTGACAGAGGAATTTGTTTCAGGGCGAATGACGAGTTCGAAACGTTTTCAGCAGCGGTTTTCAAAATGTTTCCGCGACGAGACGAAGCCCAGTGTCCTGGAAACTTCTGACTCGTCGTGTTTTTAATTTGGCCGCAAGCCTGCAGTGGTTTGGTCTTCCTGTAAAAACTGCAGCCACCCGGACATCGGTCACCAGGCAAGCAGCAGCAAAAAGGTGCATTCACACTATTCTGCTTTAGTTTTCGTAGAAATAACCCGACCTCCGCGGCCTTTTCTGTCCCGATAAAATTGAGTGAATGGAGAAAAAATGTGGACCAGAGTTCACACTGAACTAATCAACCAGCCAATGGGATTTCACTCTGTTCCTTCACTGATGTGGTTTGGCAAAAAGTGTTGGAGAAGCTCTTTCAAAGAATTGAAAACTTTCTTAACCGATTTAAAATGTAGACCAGGCAAATAAAACAGTATAGTGTGAATGCGGGTCTTAGCTATGAGTGGTTCTCTTCTTTGGAAACCGCTGTTCTAAAAAACGCCGTATCCGTCGGTGTGGCGCGTCGCCACGGCGAAGGCGGGGTAGCCCTCGTAAGTGGTGTAGGCGGTCAGGTCCTGACCCAGGGAGACAGCCTGCTTCAGCTGGGAGGCGACCGCCGTCGACGCCGGGCTGGCAAGAGTGTAACCTGGAGAGCGACGAAACAGAAAACTCTCAACGTTTTGTCTTTTAATTTGAAATGAAACGTGGCGTCTCCAGTTATGTGTGTTAGTTGTCAGGAGTTAGTAGATGAGCAGCTGAGGTCTCCATGAACCAAGCAGATGACCTTCTACAGCACGAATGCTAAAGTCTGACTTTTTAAGGCCCACTGGAGCTCGGTCAGATTATCACCTGGATTAAACTGTGTGGAAAACACCACTGTATGGTCCAACTTTTAATCTAGCATCTCTCCATCTGTTCTTTAGTATTTAGTACTTTAGGTGCATCCGTCTGTCTGCAGACAGAGCGTCAGGTGAGCGTCTCTTAGTGGTTTGTTGAGTGAAGAGTTAGTCAGCTTTGGGTACGGACCTTCACATACCTGGGTAGGCTACTGAGGCCACAGCGGCAGCAGTAGCGCAGCTGGCGTCGGCGGCGCCCTCTGTCTGTAGACCGAGCGTCTGCAGGGTGTGCTCGGCTGCATGGATCTTAGCTTCTTCCACAGCCGCACACAGCTTAGCGGGGGTGAAGGGGTGGCTGCCGACGGACAGAGAACCCAAAGTAAATCTAACGCAGCCGGGAATATGAAACAATTCGCTTACGATGTACTAATACAATTTATCGGGCATTTTAAACAGCAGTTAGCATTATTAGCTGTAGCAGGAGCATTACTAGCAATACTTAATAGTACTAATAGCAGAGGGAGTTGTCGTCATTGTAGTAGCAGTAGTAGTAGTAGTGGTAGTAGTAGTAGCAGTAGTGGTAGTAGTAGTAGCAGTAGAAGTAGTAGCATTAGCAGTAGAAGTAGTAGCATTAGCACTAGTAGTAGTAGCAGTAGTAACAGTAGAAGTAGTAGCATTAGCAGCAGCAGTAGCAGCAGTAGTAGCAGTAGTATTCGTACACATTGGGATACTGTGTAGCCAGAGCTGGTACAGTGATCTTGTAGAGGAACAGTTGTCTCTGGTCTGGACCAATGGCAGAGTGGAGCTGATAGACGGGCTGACCCCAGTTATTCTTTTGACACAGCTCCTCCAAGACCTGACAGACAGAGACAGAGATGTTCAGATCAATAAATCAACATTCATCCACGTTCTGTCTCCAGAACTCTGTGGCTGAGTGTGAATGAGAGTGTCTTAAATCTAGACAGCTGAAATGACCCAAGTCTCATGACCCCCCCCCCAGGATCCTTGATTCTATCCAGGTCATCCAACAGTGGACTGTGTTTCTAGTGCAGCAGGTTATTTGGTGAGTACAGTGTTGTTCCTGAAAGAAATGCACAAAATTACAAAATGAGACCTGGTTTCCCTGTTTTCAGGTGTGTCCTGTTACCTGTGGTGCAGGTTTGATGGCGGCAGCCTTCAGGCTCATGGCGGCAGGGTTCATGGGTGTCAGCTCCATGCCCGGCAGCAGGTCGTACAGCTTCTCCTCAGCCTGCTTGTCTGCCTTCAGGCCATAGGAGGCGCCGCCGCCTCGACCCATGGTTCCTCCCCCGGTGGCGTAGGCCAGGTAGCCCCGCCCACCCAGCCCCCGCACCCCCGCAGCCCCTACAGGTACAGTCATGTAAATTTCTACAGGAGACCGAAAAGGCAGTGAAATCAATCAAATCACCGGAAATCAACCGGGAAGAAGAATCACACAGTCAAACAATTATTCAATCAGAGTGAACAGGTGCAGTGGTAGTCATGGTAACGGACCTCCCCCTTACATCTACCCAGCGGTAGTCATGGTAACAGTACATCTATCCAGCCGCAGCTCCTTCGGCTCACCGAGGATTATTTCTCGGAATGATTCATTTTCCAGGTATTATGTTTTTATAATTTCCAGAGCTGTGAAGGGTGAGCGGTTGTTTCAGACGCTCCTGGTTCCCAGTCATTTTCCCCATAGACAGTATCAGTGACCCACAGTTGGATCAACGTGAAACTCTCCTGGTGCAACCATCAGAACAACTGGGTCACAAAGTATCTGGGTGAAGGCGTATGGAAAAATGAACTACGACTCCCAACGTGCATTTTGGCAAGAAGCATCTAATTACTCGATTACTTACTTGATCATTAATCGAGTGGCTAACGAGAGCTGAAAACACACTTTGCAGCTTAAATGAGTTCACCGTTAAATTCCGGCCCAGTTGTGGGGGAATTCAGAAACAATTAGGCAACGGCACCCGAGGCTCATGGGTACTGTGGTATTTAGACCCGTCCGCCACGACAAAGCCCGTTTCTCAGAGTTGAAATGATCAGAACTGGTGGCCGCCACATAAACACGTAAACCCCGCCCACTCCACACCTCCATGACCTTTCACTTTTGATTAAGAGGATCATATTTGATTCCCGTTCAACAACAACATTCAGGCAACATTCTTGATATTTGGGTGATGGTGATTCGAGAGAGCTCAGTTGGTATTTCAAAGCACTACAAGAAGCGGATCATGAAAACCACCTTACTGGTGAACCGACCGTTCCCGAAGCCCTGCCTTTATTAATCTGTCCGTTCTGGCCACAGGTACAGTTTGGAAAGATAACGGTGGCAGATTTACCAACCGCATCCAGAGTCACTTTGGAAAACATTGGGTGCTTCTCTTCAGACATACAAAAGAAAAAGGCAGCTTCTCATTTCCAACGGTCAGTTCACCAATAGAAATATATTTGATCAAACGGCCCCGCTGTCCCGTGAAAACCCAACTTCTTATTTTATTGACATGACGTCTTGGAGGTTTTGGGGTTTTCAAGTCACAGCAACTGTTTGCTTTAAGATTCTAAACACGAAAATGTTGAAATATCAAAGAAGAAGTGCAGGGGGAGCTCAGACTCACACCGAAGCATTTCTGATTTACTGATTTACTGCATTGGATCAAAATACTGACATGGGTCGGTCATGAATTCCCTCTAATAAAAAACGGACAAAGAACAATGAAGTTTAGAATCTGACACCTTTGAAAATTAGAGAGTAATAATTAATTAATTATGATTATTTATTATTAACATGAGAATATTCGAGCAAAGAAAAAGCACTCAGAGAAGATGCCGAGTGTTAACGTCACGTTTTTTGTTTCTGTGCTCAATGACCTAAAGAAGACGACCTGGCTCCATAAAGTGCAGGTGTTGTTGGTCTGTAAAACCATGTGGGACCGGCTGTGATATAAAACCAAACGGGAAACAGCTGAAAGCTGCTTTCTAAACATGCACGTCAAAGAGTGGACGTGAGCTCGCCTTGCATCTCTGTCTGCTACCAGTGGAGAAGTTTCACATTCAGGTTCTTCTGTTAAAGACCCTGAGCTGAGCAAAGTGCGTCCGCCCTCACCTCTGACAGACGGCGTCCTGACCAGACCTCGACCTCCAACGTGAGCTTTGGCCGCCGGGAAGCGAAACTGACCTGGTATGGCAGCGTAGGCCTGGGGGGTGTAAAACACGGGCGCGCCGAGATACGCCGCCGAGGGGTCGTACACCTGCAGGAGGAGAAAAGCGTCTATTTTTATGAGATATGTGCATTAAACCATCACAGGGACTCGTGTGCTTACAGTAATTGTCCAGAGAGGTGGTTAATTTTCCAGTGTTCCCCACAATAACACCATTCATGTCTATATGATGGTTGGGATTTGGTATTCCCTGCATCTGTTCATGCTGATAGGCCTGCTGTTATATGATGCCTCTGTACAATGTAATGGTTTAAACTGTCCACCAGATGGAGGGAGCTGTTCACACCTGAACATCCAGACGTCACGTACTGCGTCCATGTGGAGGTTCAGGCTGCAGCTGTTCAGTCCATGGTTCAGTAAAAAGCGACATTTCAATGATTGTTTTTTCACAGCACGCGGACTCTGCCCTTAAAACACAAGCTACGAGCTCATTATCAGTGAAACATGACCAACTCATCCTTTATCGTTCGCTCTGCGTAATTACTGAGTTTGTCAGCGTCGCGTCAGGTTGAGTTGAAATGTGTCGGTTTTCGAAGTGGCGGCCTGGTCAGGTCTGATGTGTTGTTGTCCATGAAAGTGATGAAACTCCTCAGCCGAGCAGCAAAAAGTCTTCAGGACTAAACGATCTAACTCAGTGGCCTTTTAATGGGATATTCTCAGCTATGCTTTAAAAACCTACTTGTTGTTCCCAGAGCTTTCAACCACATCTCGCGGGCCTCCTCAGTGAATGGAGTTTGCTCAGTTGTCGTATATTTATTTGATACCATATACGACCACCTGTTATCATGTGACCAAAGTTCCATACTTAGGTCACACGGTAACGCCTGAACCAGGTTAATTCCCTGAGGAAGACCTCGACATGCCGTTGAAAGCTCTGGAAAAGGTTACGATTATTTTGTAAATGACTCCTCCAGAGTCAAGAATTAACCAGAGAGAAACGGTACATGCAAACGGATGAGGAGAACAGCAATCCAAAATGGGGGGAGAACCATAATTTACTCCAACACCTCTCCACATATTCAGTCTGCACCTACAACATGCAAAAGAACAATCCAGTTGCGAAGGATCGAGTCCATACGGGATTCTTTGAGTTACAGTCTTAAAAACGTACTATAAAGGGCATTAAACAAAGATGTAGATTCACCCATGTGCCTGCACATTAACAAATAAGAAATATTAACTAGAACGTACAGGGTTAGCTAGTTATTTCTTCACCCACATCCCCAAACATGATGGTTAGAGGACAACAGTAACGATTTTCCCTTAAATGTATGTTGGTTCTTTTCCCTCCAACAAAACAAACACTACTGTGCGACTCGCGTGAACCTGGTGTCGGAGTTTGCGGTGTGTTCGTCGTCCCGGTACCTGTCCCAGAGTGTAGGCAGTGTAGTCGGGCTGCAGCAGAGATCCTCCTCGTCCTCCGGTCCCTCTGGTGTAACGAACATAACTGTCCTTGTCCACCGGCTTGGCCAGAGTCACCTCAATAGGAGACCCGTCCACCACCTGAAGGGAGGGGGAGAAGGACGCAGTTTACCCGCTCCCTATCTAAATATCAAGTGAATGTCTGACAAGGTGAGCGTTCAAGGTATTTCCACATAAAATCCCATGTGATTTGTTCTCCGCAACCGCTTTACACAATGCTAACGCTGGCTACGTAGCGTTAGCAAAACTTAATATGTCTTCATTGTGTGGCTGAGATTTGAGGGAATGCATGAAAGTGACGGAAAGGTTTTTGCCTCGAGAAGTTTTGTTTGTGATTTCTCAAAACAGCTTGTTTGTTTCGATCACAAAATAGAGTTTGTCATAAATTTGTGATTCCGCTTCAGAAAGGATCATTTTGTGTTCTTGGCATTACAAGCTATCAAAAAACATTTTCTCATGATCATAAACTATTGATTTAAGACACTCAGCATAATGAAAGAGAGTTGCTGTCCCCTGATCAGGCAGGAATCATGTTGTGATCACAGAAGAACAAAAGTCCTGCCAAACTTCCCAAAAATGAGGAATAAATAAAGATGTGAACTTTTGGCTACTGACCTTTCCGTTGAGAGCGTTCATGGCGTTGACGGCGTCTTCTCTCTGAGTGAAGTGGACGAAGGCGTAGTCTCTGATCTTCTTCACTCGCTCCACTGCACCTGCAACACAAACACCACTTTTGTAAAATCGTGTTTTTATCTTTCTTCAGCCATCTGGAGCTACAAAGTTCAGCCTGGAACATCAACTCAAGTTCAGTTTAACGTGTTGGTCGGTCACTTTACCTCTCAAACCATCAATTCAGTCTTTAAAAAATCCGCTTGCAGACACCTGAAACTTGTTGAAACTTGTTTGTCAGTTATATGTTATCGTCTCCGTCGGTGCATTCGAGCACAATCTGGCATTTTGAGAGTGGACGGCTGTGTTGTGTAGTGTCTTAGTACCTGGTTTGAGGCTGTTGAACTCTTTCTCGATGGTCTCCTCTGTGGTCTGCAGCATCAGGTTCCTTACGTACAGGATCTTGACAGTTGCCATGGTATCCTCATCAACCTCCACCTCTGGCTCCGCCCAGTCCACGGCGATGGCATGACCCCATAGCTGAATACGACCTGAGACAGAGGAGGACAAGTGGGTGAGGACGACCAGAGACAAAGAAGGACAGGTGGATGACTACGACCAGAGACAAAGAAGGACAGGTGGGTGAGTACGACCTGAGACAGAGAGGACAGGTGACTACGATCAGAGACAGGGGAGGACAGGTGACCACAACCAGAGAGGACAGGTGGGTGAATACGACCTGAGACAGAGAGGAGGACCTGAGACAGAGAGGACAGGTGACTACGATCAGAGACAGGGGAGGACAGGTGACCACAACCAGAGAGGACAGGTGGGTGAATACGACCTGAGACAGAGAGGACAGGTGACTACGATCAGAGACAGGGGAGGACAGGTGGGTCTAGTCATTTTGCATCTCTTTGTGGTTGTTTTTTGACTCTTTGTGGTTGTTTTGAGGACATGTTAACAGTCAATTCATACAGGGGTTCAGATCCCGGGGACCTGGATCAGAACCCGGTTGGCCCCTTTGATAATCCATCCAGGATACTACCAAGCCAATCACACATCACCTTCAGACTCTGGTAGGGGCAGCACAAGGGCTGGCCAATCAGATTTCGGGTGGGGCAGTGCTTCCTCTGACCCCGTCCATGGTGGGACAGACCCAATATGCAAAAACATCTGATGTTATGCAAATGATTTCCCCGTGTGGAGGCAGTGAAACCGCTTCTCTGTCTTATCGCTGAGGCTTCCAGCTTCAGCCTTTGGCAGACTGGTAAAACAAATTTGTCCAAGAAACGTTTTCTAAACTACACATAGAAACATGAGCTTAAAGAGCCTCAGGTAACAAGCCGCTGACACCACCAGGAGGTTTGAGTGTCTGTCTGGTTATTTCTAGGGTCTGTGATTATATAGTGTTGATCCTATCATCACGCCCATCAGAGCTCTTATAGGTCACTGACCCAGTGACAAAGGCTGTGATTGGCTGCTGATAACGTAGTCTGGGTCAGTCAAAAGGAGACTTTGACATTTTTTATTATGTTGTTTTTACTTTAAGGCACTTTTAGGGCACTTTAGGGGCACTTAGGCTGCTCTAAAATAACTTGTTAGCAGAACCAGTACAGCTGTATGTGTTCATTATACCACAGCCAGCCATCAACCTGCATCACTGCAGATCGGTATTTTATCACAGTCAGTGTTTAGTCAACTGCATTTCTTAGTGAAAGTTGCTCCTCAGAGAGAGATGGGTTAGAAAGCAGTGGGAAAACCTGTTGGCAGGTTCAAGAACGCTCTGATACCTAAGATTTGAGAGTGGGCTGCTGAGCGGACACGAACAATTACCAATTTTCCTAAATCATTTTTACATTGTGCTTGTTGTTTCTCTTTCTTGGTTCCATCTTCTGACAACAAAGCTTGTTAATGTAACGCTTTTCAGCAGACGAGTTTCAGACATCGGATTGTCCGTGAACACACCAACAGGGTGTTTTTTTCCAAACGGTTCCGTATCTCAGCTACACAACAATGACTTCACTTTGACCACAGTGAAACTGATCGAACACCCAGTGTCCGATGTCTACCTGGCAGCAGTTTGCGACGGGCCATGGCGGCTGCTCGGTGGCTCTCGTACTCCACGAAAGCGAAGCCTCGGTTCTTGGATTTGTCGGCGGCGCTGGGGTACACAATGACCTCCATGACCCCTTCAGTGACCTTTCTCATCTCAGACAGGATTTCTTCACGCTTCTTGGTTTTGGGAATCCCTCCCACAAACAGACGGCAGTTGTCGACGCTGGCACAAACACCGAGGAGGCGGCCATTCCTGAAGTGATGAGAAAATTTGAACATTTTGGATGAATGCAGCACTTGCCGGGTTGTCGAGAATTTTGAAAACATTGCTGTAGTTTAAAAATATTAATGCAAGTAAAGATGAAATAAAAACGGAATCAAACCCTGACCTGATCTCATAGTTGTTAAGCTGCTTCATGGCTGCTCTGGCCTCTTGTTTGTTGCTGAAGGTGACAAAGGCGTAACCTCTGTTGTTTCCGTTAAAGTCCATCATCATCCTCACCTCGTAGATCTTCCCGAACTGGCGTTTGGAAGAATGAAATGAAGAAAAATGTGAGTACAGCGTGTGTTGTTGAACAGGGTGTCATATTATAGTCACAATCGTCGTGGCGTCGCTCAGGATCCCTAACATTGACCGTCTTTCTCTCACCTTCTCACACAGTGGAACCAGTTCGTCTTCAAACAGGTCTCTCGGTAGTTTCCCCACAAAGATCTCGCTGCCCCTCTCTGGTGGTGGGCCGTCCCAGCCAGGCGGTGGTCCGCCATACCGCCGCTGGCCGTTCTCCTGAAACACGCCGGGAAAAACGATGACGAAAACAAGTATAAACACTGAAATCTGAGAGTAAAGGGTCATGTAGTGAAACCAATAATTTGCTCTTTATGGATATTCTACACGTAACATTTGCAGTCCTAAAACTTCAACCTTTTGTTTTATGGACAAAAAAACTTCTTTTACAAATGTGCTGAGATCATATTTCAGAAACCCAAAGAACCAGTCTAATATTTATTGAAAACCTCCTCACCGTCTTCTAGAGAGTCAGACGAGAAGCTGGATACGAGTTTCAGATAAAGGTCCAGGACGTGTTCAGCCTGACTCAGAAGCAGTTCCCTACCTGCCGCAGTTGGTATCCTGTGCGTTGCGTGAGCGCACGGAGCGCTGCCTCCTTCTGCGTCCCCATCACTCCGTCCCCGCTTGCTTTCTGATTGGATTCCATTGGGTGTGATTGACAGCGAAATGTAAATCAGGGAAATTAGGGGTGCTCACTGGAAAACAACGGAAGGCAACAACATACAGGTCAGTTTTGTTTTCTCCTCTTTCTTTGTGGTCCCTCGGTAAGCAGACAAGCTGATCGAGGTTTTTAAAATCACGTTCTGACAGAACATTCAGCAACATTTGGAGGTGGCGTGAACACAACACACGGGACGCTGGTCCTTCTCATCGCACCGTCGCCAAAAAAAGGAAAGAGCCTCTCTAACTATGATGAGCAGCTTTAAGCGGGTGCGATGCCCTCCCCAGGTTTGGAAAAATGTAAGCACCGTTGTAAAGCCGACTCGGCCCCATCTGATGAGCTCATACTACTAATTCTGAGAGAGTCTGGCCTGAGAAGGCACAAAACTTTGTGTATTTTCAGTTGCGTGAAGGAGGTGGGCGTTACACTTTGATTTAAAATACATTTAAAACATATCAAAATGTCTATAAAATGTATTTGTGCACTTGATGAGGAGCCTAAAAATGCCCTCACTTCAGAGAAATGTCCTTTTTAAAAAAATTCCTCTTTTCAAAAAATGTACCCACTTGGTAAAAACGTCCAAAATTTCCAAATAAAGTCCTTATGTTTCAAAAATGTCCTTTTTAAAAAAAACTCTCCTCTTTTCCAAGTGTCCTCACTTTCCAAAAATATCTTGACTTTTTAAAAATGTTCTAATTTGCCAAAAAATATCTTCATGTTACAAAAACGTTCTCACTTTTCAAAGCGTCTTGAGTCTTGCCCTTGAGCAAGGCTCGAATCTGATGCCCGGTGCCATCAGATCAGACACTGGTTGCGCTGGGCAGCTTCCAGTTTTTAGCCACCGTGAGCGTGTCTGAGAGCAGGACCTTCCTGACAAAAAGAGTATCGCCGAATTGCCCCTTTCATATACGTAGTACATTATAGGTTTACCATCACAGGTGCATCGATGTGTGTGGAAGCAGCAGTTTTGTTGTCGTTCCCTGAAGTGTAGCTCATTTTAACCCCTTTTTAAAGGAGTTAAATCTGCAAAGACCTCAGTGGCGTAAAGACATTTACGTGTAATTGAGTCCTGAAGTCCTTTGCTGTACAGTAAGGATAATTCAACCCGTTTTTGATTTAGATCAACTTGTCTAAAGATGATGGGGAAACGAGGCAGGTTGTGGCAGTAGAATGATGAAAAGGTCAAGTTTAGAAAATTATTTAAACAAGTTGAGTTGCTTTATTGTGAAAAATAATCTGCATTGATAACTGGAGTTGAGGAATATTTCCCTCTGACATGTGGAGTAGAAGTATGAAAAGGAAAGGATGTAAATACATGATAAAGGTTCTTTGAAACTGTGCTTGGGTCGAATACGTGAGTAACTGCACCCCTGAGTATACCACAGTGGGTCACATGTGTCCGTAAAGGCTGTTCCACCCTACCAGATGAAAACATGAGGTGACTTTTGGAAGCTCCCGAAACGGAGAGGTAAAAGCTCATGTCCTGACTGAGACCCTGTGTCCTCGCAGAGCTGGACCCGGCCGATCCTCCGTTCTGTTTTCCTGCTCTGAACAACAGATACGAGTCATGTTTTGGAGCGAGCAGCAGAGAGGTCAAGGTCTGTCCTGTAATCATTGACAGAGACTCTGGACGGGCTGCAGCATGGCTGTCCGTCTCACTGCCTGACTGAGTGGAAACACACAAGCCTCCAACTGGGAATTATGGGAGCGCTGGGATGAATTTATTAAACAAACACATTTTTGTACTCATACATGTGTTGGACCCTTATTTTAATAAAAATCCTAACTTCAACCTTAAATTGTAAAACCACGTCCCAACCCTCGGAGGACACGAGGATGAGACAAATGTCAAAAGTGTCCCTATGCTGAAATGTCCTCACTTTTTAAAAATGAGGAAGATGACCTTGAGAATGACCTGATGAAATAAAGGGCGTAAACACAATCAGCCTCTTTGTTTGTTTTTTCGCTCTGTTGATTAAAATTTTTGAATCCTTCACTTACATGAATGTGTGTCAGCCATTGTTTCAAAAACAATCACATGACACAACGTAAAGATGACAAGACAGTAAGAAGGAGACACCAGTAAACTGATTAATGATCAATGCAGCGTCTTCATATTTGTAATATTGATGTTATATTTATGTGGCAGTGCTACTTTCAGAGTCTGTCTTTCTTGTTTTCTTCAGTGTTAACATTTTTTTTTTTCATTTCTTTAAACTCATAAGAAGAGAAGAAATAATAATAATATAACATACACACAGTTTTGGTGGGTGGCTGCTTTTTGCTTCGTTTAAGGTGTAAACATGATTTAAAGGTGATAAGTGTAAGTATTTTAGTTTAAAACATCCAGAAATTAACCAAGATTATCAACAGAATCTGAAGAAATAACAGTTTTGACGTTATGTCAAAGACGTCTATGTATTGTGTTGCAGAAATATCTGCTGAAGTTAGCATGCTAACCAGCTAGCCCTGCGACAGTCCGTCTCTGTCCGATAGGACAGACTGGACGCTACGGTGACTGAGTCCAGCATGAGAGGATGAAGAAATATGGTCTGCTCAGAGGACGTAGTCTAACCTGTTGTCTTGTAAACGCAACGATGGCTGAAGCTCTTGGTAGCCACCATCACCAACTCCACCTCCACCACCATCACCACCATCATCACCACATCCACCACCATCACAACCATTATCACCACCACCTCCACCAACAACATCACCACCTCCACCACCACCATCATCACCACATCCATCACCACCTCCACCACCGCCAACCACCTCCACCTCCACGTCCACCATCACCATCACCACCTCCACCACCACCAACATCATCACCACCACCATCACCACCATCACCACCATCATCACCACATCCACCTCCATCACAACCATTATCACCACCACCTCCACCAACAACATTACCATCTCCACCACCACCATCATCACCACATCCATCACCACCATTATCATCATCACCACCTCCACCTCCACCTCCACCACCACAACCACATCCATCACCACCTCCATCACCACATCCACCACCACCACCACCACCTCCACCACCTGCTCCCGGCAAGAAAATCACGTTCAGTGAGACAGAAACTAACACACTGTTGGTTTGAATCTAAACATGGGGTTTGATTTTTAGAAGAAAAATCTAGAACCACACCAGAATGATCCTTTATAGTGTTGGTTGAAATACAATTTAAAAATGCAGACATTGTCCCACTGACAGAAGAAAGAGACAGTTTGTGTCTTCAGCCGTCATCACTAAGTGTGTCTGACTTTGAGAACAACACACACACAGTCAAGGGGCGAGTTACAGCCAACCCTTTGAACCTTAAGGGAAGGCTGATGTAATCAGTTTAATGCTAAACAGCCTGCTGCTGCATCCTCACTGCATCCATTAGCATGGTGATCACACACACACACACACACACACTATTTGTGTTTAATTTCAAAGAGAAACTCAGAGAAAATGAGTGAGAGCTCCTCACATCAGAGAGGGAGAAAGAGGCGGCTGAGAGCCAAAATAAAACACAGACAGAGAGGGAGAGGTCAAAGGTCATGAGTGATGATGACTTGTTTTCATTACAGCTAAAAAACACACACCATCTCTTTGCTCACTATAAACACCAGAATGACCTCCTTATTTCCTCTTCTTTGTCTTTGTTTTTCTTCCTTTTGTGTCTGTGACGCCCCTGAAAATGTATTCAAACCCACCAAACTTTATTTAAAATGTTAGTGGCGATCTAAAAGTTTGCAGAGATACCAAATCTGACTGGATTTTGAAGAAAAGTCTGTAAAATGGAGCAGCAGATGTAGACTTTCCATCTGATGGAGCCATGCAGTCGTATAAAAACATGGAAGTATTACTAGTACTTTAACATTATTCTGAGCAGAAGTGGAAATCACATGATTTTAATTCAACATTTCCGCAGATTATAGTTGGCAGATCAGTGGCTGCTGTGAACAGATAAAGGAGAGAATGAACTGAGAGTCTGCTGGTGGAAAAACAGGCAGCTGGACTCAAAAACCTGCTGCTGAAATCCACCAATCAATAGTGCGGACAGAGGGGCGTTAAACACACACACACACACACACAGCATGTTTGATCAGGCTGAGGGCGAAGCTAATGTGGCCTCCATCCGAACATCATTGTTTTCACTGTTGCTGAATCAGTTATTAACAGTTTTGTTCCTGAAAACCGAAAAATCCCAATTTTCAGTCCAAAGCGACCCTTCAACGCGTTGATGGCCGACGCTCTAAAAACCCTGAAGAGACTCTGTCTACAGAGACACAGTGCGACGCTGAGACAAGCAGCAAATCCTCACAGAGGAGCCGGAAGCTACGGAAGCCCACTTGTGCCAGGACAAGAAAAAATTTAAAAAATTAGGAAAAGTTCGAAGTGATCGAACTTTCTGTGTCAACACTGAGATCGTAAGTCGCTTCATAATTCAAAACTCTGTCATTTATTTAGTCAAAATGATGAGACGGTACATCAAACTTACAACATTAGGAAATAGTTACAATCGTGACATTTTTTTGAGGTAGACAATCAGCACATTTTGCCTGGCGTCTCCTGTCAAGTCATGTCGGCTTTATTTATTTAGCTCCACATCACAAACGTGTGACACCCTCTGTTCTCGAGGGAGTCAAGTAAAACCAGGGATCCCTCTTCATCACAGACAGCGATACGACAGACATTTGAGGTTTCTATTCGATTTGATTTTTATTTTCATCATTCCTAACTTTTTCTTCTCTTTTTGTCGCTATAAATTTGCTTCCATAGGCACCGTGTAAACCAGCATTTCTACTGAAATGTGACTTAGATCAATTTCCTAAACTGTCATTAACGATTCAACGATTGATCTCCAACTAATCACTTCAGCACAGATCACATGGATTTGAATCCCAGCCTTGATTGACGGCAGCGACTTTCATTCACTGGAATCTCCTACGATTCCCAGCATCCCTTTCAACAATTGCTGCCTTATCGGCCTGTTTCAGCTCCAGCTCTCTCTCACATTAATCTCAGTGGTTTGTCGGTCAGCGATTAGACTCTGCAGCACCACCGTTCATCAGACACCAACGCGCAACGGCACGCGCCAGACAAATCAGTCTAATGGTGCTATATCTTTGTATTTTCCTTTCAAACATTCAAAAATGAACTACAACCATCAACAGAATCTGAAGAAAAACAGTTTTTACGTCATGTCAAAGACGTCCGTGTATTGTGTCGTGGAGATATCTGCTGAAGTTAGCATGCTAACCAGCTATCCCCGGCCCGACCCATCTCGTAATACCGCTTTGTACCTCAAGAGGCGTTAGTGAGTCGCTGCAACGTCCAGTCTGCCCTCAGTCCAAAACTAGAGGATGAAGAAATAGCGCTGCCCAGAGGACAAGAAACCACGTTTGGAAGCAAAGAAACGAAGCGATAGAAATAGAAGCAAAACCAGAGCTAACACTGGCATCGCTTTCCAGCGCCGGAGACGGCTCCTGGCGAGCAAAGGAACGAGGCTCGATGCTGAACCCGCAACGTTTCTTTTAGACCGGTGAGTAAACAGCTGTTAATGCTAACGTTGGCTACGTAGCGATAGCAGACACTTACATGTAGCACCTTTAAATTCTCTTTCAAGAGCACGTTTAAAAACATTACCACTGGGTTTTTGGCAAATCCCGCAGAAGGATTTTCTCCAGGAAAACCACAGGAAGCGTGATTAGACGTGAAATGTAAAGCGACACGTTCGGAAACATCTTGAGAAAATCTTCCCTGTGCACAGAGGGAAACTGTTCTGTTTGATACTGAACTACACTCTTTGATAATATTTCATTGTTAGAAGTTGTTTTACTACAGTAGCGTTATGAATGCAGGAGTGGAGAACGTTTATAATGTGATAGTACCTGAATACTCCTTCCACCACTGTTACTACTACATCTAAAAAATTTGATCTCTGGACAGAGAGACATTCACTGATTATCTCTCGCTCTCTCTCTTTGTGTTTTGTCTGTTTTGAATAACAGCGATAGAGCGACACTTACTTCACACACTCTCTCTCCTCTCTAACACACATTAGTCCTGGTCAGCCTGTTTGTTCAGTCCAGCCTTTCTGATGGCTCCTATTCATCACACACCAGTGAAGAAGAGTGGTCGAACGACTCTTACTTTACATGCTCGCTCTCTCCGTTTCTGTCTTTAAAATATTAAATTCGAGTCCAAAAACTTTAGTTCGTTTGGTTGAAAGAGAAAAACTCACCTGAGCAATTTCAGAGATCACCTCCCTCCGATCAGAGCTGTGTCATTCTGAACACCGAGTGTGTGTGTCACAGTGTGTGTGCGTTCACGTGTCATCATGGGCCTGTGTGTGTGTGTGTGTGTGTGTGTGTGATCACATCATATCAAACTCCAAAGGTTCACTGTCTTGGTGTTAGCTTTACGAGCCGGCCGACGTTAATGATTAACCTGCTGCTATCTGTGGACACACACACACACACACAAACACACACACACACACTCACACATATGCAAATACACAGACTTAACACACACTGAACCAGCAGGCCTCTGTGCGTGTGTGTGTGTGTGTGTGTCAGGAGGCCTTTGACCGACAGTCACTATCTGGATCAGAGTGCTCTGCAAAAGTCTCTTCACCTAATAACACACACACACACACACACACACACACACGCAGGCACGCACACGCAGGGAAAACCAGGCAGCTGTTACACTCATAAATTCACCACTTTCGTCCATCAACCTTCCCTTGGTGAATAAAACCTGCGGTGCGTTTAAATCTCCACTGCTTCGTGCACTAAAGTGTCTCCGGTCACGTTACTCATTAAATCAAGTTGTGCAGAAACGCCGTTGGCTTATTAGCAAACTTCCCAGCATGCACTGCATTAACACTCTCCAGGAAGCTTTGCTTGCGCTAATCGCGATGGAGGCGACGTGGCCTCCTCTCTGGCTCAAATGAAGACGGTGCAGACCACGACGGAGGTTCTGTGAAACGGTTCATCTCGGCCGCAGGTCTCAGACTCCGCTCCGGCGATCCGCGTCCAAAGCATGTGGTGCGTGGGGAGATCGAAGCGTGATCTGCGTTACGAGTGAAAAACGCCACAGGATGCGTGCGATGCAGCAGCCAGCCTCCCCCTGCGGGTACGCAGCCTCCTCGCCGGCCATCGTTCGACCCCAGGCTGAACCGAGGGGGCCCCGGAGGTTCGGTGCACTGGCCCAGCGGCATGTGGACACACCCTGTCGCCACATCCACCGCTGCCTCGTGCCTGAGCCTGGCGGTGCTGCGGACCGTCCGCCACGTTCTCCTCCACCTCCAGACGTCTCGACTTTTACCTGGCCTCCGGAACCTGTTGGAGAAGGACCAGAGCGGGGCAGGGTCAGGACCGATGGACTTGAGGAGGAAAGCTCAGCTGAGACGGTCCGGACATGCGGCCCGGACGCCAGAGGAGCGTCGAGGGACAAGACAAAGATGGGGTCAGCGTGAGGCTGACGAGGACCGCCTGACATTGACCAATCAGACAAGCTGCTCTAGAGCGGGATTCCTGGTGGGGCCTAGCACCAGGCCAGGACCAGGTGCAGGGCGGAGGTCGGGGAGGACGGAGGGGTCGACAAAACGCAGGACTTGCCCACAGTCAACGCTGCTTCTGTCAACCGTGATCGTTCTATAACCTTACCCCCTCTTCATTGTTGTTTCCATGACAACGACCCCGCCGCCGGTACGCTCCCATAGCCGACTTCAACACACACACACACACACAATATCACCTCTGGTTTTAAAAGCAAGCTGTTCCCTCTTTCCTCCAACTAAACTGACCGACTGAGCCTGAAGGACCTCATTCATTAAAGGGTCCTGAGGTATGTCAGTTATTTGAGCTGATCTAGAGTCAGTTCGCTACCCCTCCATGTCTTCTACCTCCTGGCTCGACTCCTGTCCTGGGGGGGGGCAACTAAACCCCTGCATGATAATAAGTGACGTTTCATGGACTCTGAGCTTCTCATGTTTTTCCAGCATGAATTGTTCCTTCCCCTCAGCTGAATTCATTTGAGAAGTGCCGCTGCGCCTGTTTGATCTTTATGAGATTCACAACGTTGTTTTGATCTGATCCCCGTCTGATGTCCAGGCCGTCGTGACAGCTGATAGGACCGTTGGGCAAACTGGTCCCAGACTGCATTAAAAACCCAACAGGTGCATGTCGGAGTCTGGTGTCCTCTCCTCTTCGCCCCCCGTGGCTTTAACGTGATGCTGTTTCATACGAACGAGGGTTTCTCTTCAGTTTTTAGCCCTGAAACCTCGAACAGATGTTTTCATCTGCTGGAAAGAAAAAACAGGGCATGAAGACGAGCTGTCAATCACCCAGCAGCTGTGAGGAGCCCGACACACACACACACACACACACACACACACACACAGGCATTTATTCTGTGTTCAGTTCAGTAAATATTAACTGATGCTGACTGGAAATTTCCTGCATGTTCTCACGCTGTATGTGTGTGTGTCTGTGTGTGTGCATGTGTGTGTGTGTGTGTGTGTGTGTGGTCCTCCCTCCCCCTTTGATCAAATCAAGGACCTCACTGTTCGACTGCCAATATACACACACACACACACACACACACACACACACAGTCTCTCTTCAGTCTAAATGTGAATTAAACATGCGGCTTCACTTTGATCCGGCTGCGTCGCGGTAACGGTCTCAGGTGAGTCACGAGGTAAAGTTTCGATCCAAATCTCAACCAAGTTTCCAGAGAATCAGCGAAAGAAACGTCAGGACTTTCCCTTTTCTTGCTGGAGCTTCTCTCGGTTCACATGTTCGTTCATGGACGTAACGAGCCAGCTGTCCATCACCTGCTGATGCTGCCGGGGGGGGGGCATCAGACCTCCGGGAGGAGCCCCCCCGGCCACGCCTCTTTGCGTTTAAGCTGCTTTCTGTCATTTCTACATTTCTACCAGGAACCAGGTTCCGACGGTCCAGAGAGAAGCAGACCCTAGGACCTCCAGTCTCCTCTGGGGGACGCTGACCGGAGGATGAGCGGGCTGGAGGCGGGCTTCGCCCGGCTGCTGCGGCTGAAGGATGAGCGGATCGGGCAGATGGAGAGGAGGCTGCGGGAGAAGGAGGAGGAGGCGGCGGAGCTGCGGACGAAGCTCCACAAGTATCAGTCGGTGCTGCGGGGCCGCGGCCTCTGCAGCCCGGACAGCTGGCCGGACAGCCGGCGCACCCGGCGGGCAGCCGGGGTGTCCGCCGAGCCGGTGGAGGAGACGGACCTGCGGAGGTTCTCCAAGACCCACAGGTGAGGGAACACACCTGAGACCGAGTCCTCCAGAGAGGTTAAATACAAGGGTTTTTCCTTTCCCCTGCAGGTCTGTAACTCAGAGCCGATGTGGCCTCACTCGGATTAAACGACGTTTTAAGAACAGCCGCAGCCACAGGTTCATCACCTCGGTCTGTTCCACATCCACTGGGGTAGTGATTGTAACTATGTGAGGTTTGACTGAGTCTCCGTGACGGGGAACTTCGAAATATCTTGAAAATGAAATATCAACGTGTTATTGTTCAGACACGTGATGCGCTTCTCCTGATGAAAACTGTGGTTTAGAAAAGCAGCAAAATGCAGGTGAAGTATCACCTGTGCGACACTTCCGTTATCTATATATGAATATTTATTTATTTCAAATATCCAAATTCATCACCAAGAGTTTGCGGACACCCCCTGTCCGCATTCTTCGTGGCACCTCAGGTCTGGGGCTCGGTTGGACCATGCAGTGATGTTTTAACTGACGGTGGGTGTTGGTCTCTGTCCTGTTTCAACATGACAAAGCAGCTCCGGAAAGAAATGTCCTCCCCAGATCAGACCGGTCTGCACAGATCCCTGACCTCAACCCCATCCAACGCGTCCACTGTCCCACAGAGTATCCAGAGTTTTCACTGATGCACAGCATTTACACAGACTTCTCCACACTTTGCATGAGTGTGTGTGTGTGTGTGTGTGTGTGTTTTTTAAATAACCTCAGAATTATAATAAATGTACATGAAATAAACCCGCGGTCCACGTGGGACATGTCAATACACTATTTGATGAGGAGTCTTTGATCAAATATTTAACTGCTGCCCCGGAGAAACCGGTTTTAAACCGTGTCCAAACCAAACACTGTTTTAAAACCGACAAAGGGAAATGAGCTAAAATGAGTTAAAATTTACAGAAGACGCAGGTTAGCAAAGCGAGAAAAGACTGAGTGAGAGTTGGGTCAGAGAAGACTGAGCAAAGCCTCCTCTCTCGGCCTAAAACTGGTTTTATTCTGCTCCAATCTCGCAGGAGCCTCCTTCAATCTTACATGTATTTCCATTGGAGGCTGCAGCGAGTTGTACTGACGGTGATCAGCAGGCAGAGGGCGCCACAGGGCAGCAGCAGACAGTGCCCTCTCTGTCCCGGGTTTGTCTCCGCTCGGCTCCAGATGTTTCACACTGTCTGAAGTGAGTCGAACTGATCAGATTAGAGTGGACTTCACAACGGGGACATGCAGTCCCGGTGCCAAAAGGACACCTGAGTGTTGGTGTTCAGTAGCAAACGTCCCGTCTTACTCTCACGTGAACATACACAAGCTTTTATATCCTCCGGTTTCACTTTTTATCAAAACAAGCTGCAGTTCTCAGATCCAGCCGCACAAATCCGACATAACATGAACTAAATCATGGTCTCACTCAGTCCCGGAAGAGGTTCTGCTCTCAGGCCGGTTGGTCACCGGCTGGTCAATGAACTGTCGCTGAGTTTGCGGTTGGTCTTTCTCACAAACTGCCGTCCAACATGAACGTGAACAGAAAAACCGACGCGTTCAGATCTTCCCTCGTCTTTTCCAAAACCATCGTGGATCCTCGCTCACCGGATCTGTTGATTTGACCCTTTCATTTAATCCCCTTGAGCATGTGGACAACAGACGCCGCTCTTTTTATTCATTTTTGCTCCTTTTCTGTTCAGATCTTCTCCTGATAACTTCATGTTACGTTGTTGAAAGAGCCAGAGAAAGAGAGGAAGAGCTTCTGGTTGCTTCAGTGGTTTTGGAGTTAAATCGTGAAGTTTGTGGTTACTGGTTTTAGGAGAACAGTAATGCTGGACTGGCATCTACCCCGGGGCCTCAGACCCTCAGGGTTTGTGCTGGTTGCAGATCCTCTACCCTGCCATGCAGAGGGGCCCTGATTTCCACGATTTCGTTCATTGCAATCACATGAAAAACCTCATTTCATAAAGATCTGAAACACGTGAAACTGTAAACGTGGGGGTTTGGTGGAGGAGCTGATGGATGCCGGCCTGTTCAGCCAGCAGGACCCTGGTCCCTGGTCAGTCCGTTGTCAGCATGCCGCTCAGAAGACGAACATGAGGATTTAATGGAGATGAATAAAAGTGAAATAAACTTCATGGAGCAGAGGACGGAGGATCTGACTCCTTCTTTAGCGGCGGAGCAGGTGATGACAGAACAGTTCGCGTGGTTCGGTTATTAACAGGTTCTCCTGGAGATCCTGGACCCGTGAAACCTTCTTCGTACGTCCCATTGTTGCTGTGTGGACTTGAAACGCCGCCACAGTGATGGTGATGGATGGATTACGAGGGCCCCTGGACACAGAACTTTAAAAGGCCCCCCACCCTTCCTAGGTAGGAGAAACCCCCCCCAGACTGAAAGAGAAGCAAAATAGAGACAAACGCTGCTCTGCTCGTTGTCATGTTGACATTCGCTTCTGTGGAACTGCTCTGAGCCCCCCCCCCCAGATATTATGACACTAGACCAGACGTTAGTCCTCCGGGGGACCGGTGAGGAGAGTCCGGGATGCAGAGCGAACAGCTTCTCTGTGGAAGGGTTGGATTCTGAAATCATCTGTCCTCGGAACTGAGCTCAGCGACTCCTCACCGGGAAACCTTAGCGGTCAGGGGCCCAGGGGCCCCCATGCATCACTGGCCCCCGGGCCCGTTTCCGCGAGGCCCTCTCAGTAATCCGTCCATGGCGATGGAGGATAGTTTATTTCCACCCTCAGCCTGTCTTAGTCTACAATGAGGCTGCCATATGTAGTCTGCTCTGCAGAGGCCACATGTGGGGGGGACATGGGGGCCAGAAGGGGGCCGTGGGCCGTTTTTGCCCCGAGCTCCCTTAGGGTTGTGCTCTGGCCCTGACACGCAGACCTGTAGAAACTAACTACTGGACCTACACTTATCGCCATGTCCTTTCCCTTCCACCGCTTTAAAACCACTGCAAGGACATAACGAGAGAGGAAATCCAGCAGAATCCAGAAGAAAAGAGAGACGGTTTTCCGTTCTCGTCGGTGATGATTCTGATGAAGAACAGACAGACAGCTGCGTGGATGGACAGGTGAGGAGGAGGAGGAGGAGGAGGAGGAGGAGTTGAGGCAGACTAACTTCTGGACGCTCCGGCGGAGACGCGGTTCAGTCTCGGCTTCACTCCTCCGTAAACCTCCTGCTGCTCCGCGGTAAGCTGATTAAACTAATGGAGGTGATTCACCGGGACCGGATCTGCGGCTCCCGGATCATTTCACTCATCTCCGCGGGATCTGCAGCTCCCGTCTCCTGGCGTTTGTGTCCGCAGATCTCCGTCCTCCGCCGGCGGATCCAGGTTCCTGCCTCCAACTCGCGCCCCGCGGAGGAGGAACTCTCATGTCGTTTCCCTCCTTCGTTTGTCGAGCATCTGGTCTCCGACGCCAGGGTCGAACCGAGAAAAGTGATGTGAGCGCTGCATTCGTTCTGGAATCAAGCGGCTTCCTCCTTCACGCCACTTTTCCTCCTCTGCGGATTTTTAAACTCCAGCGCCCGACGGAGCCTCGCTGCGGCGTTTCTGTGTTTTATTCCGGATTTGAAATGTTTCTGGCTGCGATTGTCTCCCACCTGGATTCTCCCGGGGGGTTCGGCTCCGCTTTGAAACTCTCAACGGAAGAAATGCAAACTGACGTTTTACTTCTGCACGCTGAAGAAATTGAGAGCTGGTCCTCACGGATCCTGCAGAGCCACCCAGTCCTCTGGTTCTCACAGTTTTCCTGGTTTATTGCCTTGGACTGAACATCCTGGAACCCGTGGATGTGTGTTTCATCTCCCACTTTCTTCCAGATCATTGTGTTGGTGTGTTTTCGGTTTTTCTGCTGCGATGAAGAAACTTCCCTCATCCACTCCCCTTTTCCATTTTGTGTGAAATTAAATTTAGAGGAGCTGAGGCAAGAACCCCAGAGGACAAGTTACTTCTTCTTGTTTTCCAGGTCTTTTCCAGGAAGGGTCTCTAGGGCTTTAAAGGACTAAAATGTGAGGCACCCAGGGAAACCTTGATGTGCCTCAACACCCCAAGGAACTCAAGAACAAGAACCCCAGAATGACCCTTTTGGACCCTGAAATAAATTCAGGTTATCTCGTTCTAAAGCAGTCCTGGAGGAGCCTTAAAAACCCCCTCTGAGAAATTCTAGAGGAACCCTCAAGACCCTGAAATCTAAGTATCACGAGGAACCCTGAACCTCTGACCAATACTGCAAACCCTAGAGGAACACTGAAGAACCCCTTTGAGAAACTTTAGAGGGACCCTCAAGACCCCAAAGAAATCAAGGTACTGTTGAGATTCTGGAGGCACCCAGGAGTGAAACTCTATAGTATCCCAAGGAACCCCAGAAGGACTCTAAAGACCACAAAGACTCTTTGGGAAGCTCTGAGGATTACTATAGCTCATAAAGGGACCCTTAGAACCTCAGGAAATCGGGATTGCGGAGAATACTTGGAGTATGTTAATAGACCTTGAAGAAGCCAACACAAAACTCTGTAGTGCCCTTAGGAACCCCCAAAGACACCCAGGGGACCCACAAGACCCTAAGAAAATCTGGGGACAGCGGAAGACCTTGAGGATCCCAAGAGTTTAGTTCTTTGAGGAACCCTATAGGGACCCTCAAGATCCAGAGGAAATCTGGGGACCACAGAGGAACTCCAATCAGTCTAGAGGAACTCTGAGGACTACTAAGGCCCCCCCCCCACAGGAACAATGGGCACCCTGCGGGACTTGCAGTACGCCCTTCAGGAAAAGATAGAGGAGCTGCGGCAGCGAGACGCACTGATCGATGAGCTGGAGCTCGAACTGGATCAAAAGGACGAGCTGATCCAGCGGCTGCAGAACGAGCTGGACAAGTACCGGTCCGTGATCCGACCTGCCACCGCCCAGCAGGTCCAGGCCCAGCAGCAGAGCCTCGTCTTACAGCCGGACCAGCACCGCAGCAAGAGGCAGGCCATCTCCGCAGAGCCCACTGCCTGTGATATCAGCGCCCTCAGCCACGTCACCCTGCCCTTCTACCCCAAGAGCCCAGAGTAAGTCCACTTTATGATTGCATGTGTGGTTAATACTTAGTTTGTTCTTTAAAGCAGCAATAATCAATATTTTACAGTACAAACGTATAAACTGACGATGTAAAGACAGGTTTTAATGTTCAGGAGTCTTTGAGTCTTTGGTGGTGATCAACCTACAGAGAATAATCAGCTGAATCTGAATCAGCTCCTCTCGGCTTCACGGAGCTTTACAGCAAGTCTCGTTTTTTATCTGTTCACTGCCCCGGTTCACACTCACCGCTCTCAGAGCATCGTTTTTAGAGAAACAGCTGTAAAAAGCCACCGTCCACTACCTGCTGAGCAGGAAACAGCAGACAGACCCAGTCAGAGACCAGCTGGTGAACGTAGCGGAGCATTTAGCAGCTAAAGAGCCAGATGTTTCCCTCAGGAGCTGGTGGAGACCAAAACCAGAGCTAAAAGAGAGGGAGTACTGGACCTAGATTCATCAGGTGGACTCAGAGACCAGATCCAGATGAAGGATCATGTTGCTCTGTAACAGCTGGATGAACTTTGTGTCTAAGAACAACTTAGACACAAAGTACTTTATTAGATGATAACATGTCAGTGCCCTCTGGTGGGATCTGTCCTGTCAGGTGGTCTTGGTTTTATGTGTCCAGGTTCTGAGATTACTGCCTCTGGCCCAGTACCATGGAGTTTGTGATGAATGCTTCCTCATTCTGCGAGCAGCACAAAAGAAGCACAGCAATGCAGGAACAAGATGTCAGAGGTGTGGGTTGCGTTTAAGGTTAAGATCGTGCAGCTGGGATTTGAACCTTCGGTGAGGTGAACGCAGCCTTTTCTGCTGATGTGGGCAGAGATGGAGCAATTGATTAATTGATTTGGCCTGTCAGCTCAAAATGAGTGTGCAGCCATTTTAATAATTCAGTCAACATTTTGTAAAGTCATTTTTTGAGGAAAATGCCAAACATTCCCTTACGTCAGCTTCGGCCGTGTGAGGATTTGCTGCTTTGACTGATCTTAGAAGAGTGTAAACGGGGTAACTTTGGGTTTTCACCAGCCGTCTCTGGCTCTGATGTCTCCGTAGAGTTTAAAACCGAAGCTAGAATAACTGTTGGGAGATAGGACTCTGAGCAGAGGTTAGGGTTCATGTCTTCATTGGTGGCTTTAAGTTTGAACAACAGAGCTGCCTCTGGGGACTCGGGACTCTCTTTATGCAGTGATCCCACCACAAGCTTCGACCCGTAGCCGCAGCGTCTGTGCCGTCAGCGATGATGTTTTCTACTTAAAGTGGATTTGTGTACAAAGTTTTGACTTTCAGCGATTCTTCCTCTTGAGTTTTAGTTAAACTCTGCTGCGTCTGGAGCGGCAGCAGCAGACGGTTAAACCCTCGATGAGCCGGTTCTGGATGCCCACCAGGCTCTGTTCAGGAAACCCGTCTGTTCTCTTGGTCGTGTTTGAACTCGGCAGTCTGCCGTAGGGGAAGTCTGATTAAAAGCAGGCGTGTGAGCGGAGGCTGGTGTCCTGCCAGCAGAGCTCCTGCAGGCCTCCAGGCGGCTTAAAACTTCCAAACATGAATGTTTCCCCGCTGAACAAAACACTCTCATCGGTCCACACGGCACAGTGGACCAGAGGGAAACCATTTAGCTTCTCTAAGAGGGAATATTTACATCATGAATATGGACGATATCTCATCATTCTGAGATGAGAAGAGAATGGAATAATTGAGAAAAATCAAATGTTGAAGTGCTCTGATTTTGTGGGAAGGAGGGTTTCACGTCCGATAAAGGACGGTTGAGCTGTCAGCTGCCATTTGAACATGAAAACTAATTGGAAGAAATTGTTTGATTTCAGGGTCGTACTTCTTGTTTTTACAGCCACGTGCATTTTTGATCAGACTTAAATTCAGACAAAATGTTCAAGGGTTTACGACACTGCTGGCCCGCCAGACTGCTTTGATGGTCCTCATCTGCCATGTGTTGTACCCGGATTATGCTAAACACGCGGCATTCTTCTTGAAATTGACAACGTGGAACCGAAAGACAATAGTCTGAATTATTGGGACATTTATTACAGGTTCATACTCGTCTGCCTTTTAATAAAACTAGTTTGGCACAGCTGGGAACAGTGGGCGCTGAAAGATTAACTGATATTTTACTTTTCAAATGATCTCTCCCAAAAATTAAGTGAATAGCTTATCTCCAGGTGTTTGCTGGAATGGACCCGAAATTGTTAGTTAGTTGAATAACAGGGTTGAACTGGCCACAGTTTTAATAACTGAGTAATTGTTGAGGTCGTTTATCAAGCAAAAAAGAGGAGAAGTCACTGGTTTCAGATGCAGCTCAAGTGTTTGAATGTTTGCTGCTTTTCTGAGTCATCTGTGAATCTACTGTTACTGTTGTCCGACGTTGTATAAACCAAACGATTCATTGATTTATTGACACACGAATCAGTAAAGAAAATAATCATTAACTGCAGATTTTAATGTCCCACAGAAAATGAGATGAATTGTCGAATAATTTGCTGCGTAACTGAAACCCTCAAGGTTCGGTTAAAAACCTACAAGACATCGTCCTACGTTTTCATTTTTCCTGTTCCTGCAGGTTTCCGTCTCAGTCACAGAGTCCAGGTTCGGGACTTTCTGGACTGGGGTTTCCCGATGGGATGTCTCTGCTAAAGAGATTTATTCATACACATGTGAATATGAAATGTGTGTGTGACAGTGCAGAGTGGGGAAGGGTTGGTGGGGGGCACGGAGCCTGATGACGTACAGAGACGAACAACCTGTCGACCCCGGATTTCTGTCCCCAAACCAAAAGTAATGCACCCAGGATAAAAAGGTTCCTGTTCTTCGGTCCCTCTGAAAAGGAAACTCTTTACATTTTCCAACCATATATGTGTATGAGGCCTGTGGTAGTGTTACAAGCACTGGAGCCACTGGGAGGATTTATGGATCCTCCAACAAATCGGGAATTTCATCCTTTATATAAAGTCAGTGTCTTCAAAATGTTTTTTATCATCAGTTATTTAAGATTATCAGCATCAGCAGAATGTTAACAGGGTTTAAGTCTTTGTTCTAAGAGACTCTGCGGATAACGGGAGGTGTAGGAGGAAACTGGCCACAATGGCATCAGATTTTATCATCAGTTAATAAATCATCAGTCTCTAATCGTCCTCTGTGAGGATTGAAATGTTGTTCGTTGACAGTACAGCAACGTATCCATTAAATTTGGGTCGAATTTCAATCACCGACGTCTTTGGCCGCCGAGAGGCGTCCATCAATAACCGCTAAGGTACACGAGAGTTTCCGGGGAAATCCGAATCTCCCCGTTGAATGTCCGACGCGCATGATGCCACGAACGCTACTTACAAGTCAGAGGCTCAGCGATAAGCCAGCCTGGCGTTATCGCTGATCAAACTAATCCTTAGTTGCAGCAGGTTTTCTGTGCGACAGCTACTCTCCAGCTGTATTTTGAAATATACTGTGTGCACATGAGAACAACACGAACTACAATAATAAAAGCGTTAGTAGTGCAAATTCAAATAAGAAATCAGCAGTGGATCAAATTACAGCACATGCAACCAGTCGATATGAGGTGAACCGGGGGCCTTTGGGACCCCTAGGGGTCTTGGGCCCCTGAGCAGCTGTAAGGCGGTTTACCGCTGTAAAACGAGTCTGACGAGGTAGGAACTCGTCAGCATGTTGTCCTCTGTTAGACTGCAGCCTCAAGTGGCCACTGTCCTGTAGAGAAACTGTATCTAAGCCCGTCTAGAAAAGGTGTGTTTTACTTTTTACGTGTTAGTCTTGTCAGAGGTTTTTACAGCACAAACGCAGGTAGGCGGAGAAACGTTTGCCGGGGTTGAACCGGAGACCTTGGCGTTACGGTGCAGCCTCTTGGACTCCCACACAGCGAGGGGGTGAACGTGGCAGATGGACTGTGATGTACCTGTGCAGCCGGTGGACCCGCTCCCTGCGGGTTTCCTCGTTAAGCGGACCGCAGGAGGCCGCGGCGTTCATCTGGTTTGAACGGGAGGTCCAGACGTCCCAAACCCCGCTTCAGTTTATTCAGACGTCGCTCCGCTCGGCCGGTCCGGCGAGAGCAGGATTTTATTTTGCAACTACGTGGTTGATTCATCAAAATCAAACGGTAGCGGGCCGGCTCCGGAGACGACCAGCCGGTCCACGTCCACGTCCGTGCCACAGTCTGATCTCAGCAGCTGTTTGGGAATAGGACACAATCATGAAGTGATGTTTACCGTTTGAAACAGAAAGTGTTCCTACTTCCGACAATGTGGCTTCTACTTGTCGTGATTTACAACGTTTGCATTTCCTCCATGGTGATGATTCTAATCGCCGTCGATACATTTGGACTAATTATGAAAACGTTTTCTGCTCCTGTTAATCAGTCACGCGCCCCTAGATGTTATGGAGCGAAATGGCAAATGGCTGGAGAGCTGCTTTACAGGCCGCTGCATCTTTATGATCCCTCCGCCTCCATTTGTCAGAGCTCAGCGTAATATAATGTCTTCCTCTTTCTGTCGCTCCCGACAATAACAAGCAGTGTGTTGGTTTTTAATCCGCCTGGTCCTCCCACCCACACACACACACACACACACACACACACACACAGAGGCAGTTGACAGGATTTCATTTACCATCCCACCACTTCTCACTGTCAGCATCCTGCAGCATGCCAGTGTGTGTGTGTGTGTGTGTGCGTTATAAAAGTATTACAGTGGAGGGTGTGTGGGCTGTGAACTCCCACCAGCTCTCCTGCTGTCTGCAGGAAGGCTCCACAAGCATTTTCAGCTCGTCAGAGGAGACGAATTCACGACCGGCTGAAACTCAGCTGTCACAGATCTGCTTTTATTTTGAAAGTGAGGTCTGTCTGTCTGTCTCCATCCACAAACGTCCTCATCACAAACCTGGGCTCCACTGTGCAGGAGACACAGTTGCTCCTCTGCGTCCCTGTTGACGCCTCTGCCGGTCGGCAGGACGTTTCTACTCCAAGTCAAGGGCCTTTCGACTTGTGAAGGGTCGTCTCCTCGTACCAACCACATTTTTGCCAGTGGTGCTTTCATGTCTTCCCTTCCTTCCTGTGCTGTTTGTGTTTGTTGTTAAAAGGTCCACGGTTCACGGTCGGCATCTCTTCTCACCCGCGGCCGTGGTGTTTTTCGTGCGATGGGGATTTTGCGTCTTCTGCCGTTGTGCTCCTTCATGTCGTGATCGCGTTTCTACGTGAATCAGCACTTTTTCAGCATAAACACGGGAGGATCAAAACTGATCTGAGTGCAGGACTTGAAAGCCTGTCCCCCTTCCCTCTCGGCGCTTTCTGTTTCTCCCGGTTTTCTACCTGCTCGTCACCTCTGTCACTTTATCTCCTCGTCATTCTCCTGTTTTCTTTCTTCTGTATTCATTAATTCATTCTCACTCTTTCTCTCCGACCTGTAAATTTAGCCTCTTTCATCCTGTTGACTTTTGTTTTTCTTTTCTCATTCTTCCATTCTACCCCCCCCCACCGGTATTTGACTCATGCAGTATTAACAGGGGTGGACTTCATCGCTCCCCTCCCCCCGTCCGGTCACAGTGCATCTTCATCGGTGTTGGTTTCCACCCGAGTCCCATTTACATTCAGATATTAAGCCCGGGCTGAAATATTTCTTCCTCTGCAGATTCACCAAAATAAAATTCCGCTCTATCAGATCCTCTCGGCGCTCGTCTCAGCCGCCGGATGAAATAAAATTCTCAGTCTGTTATTAGGTAGACCCTTAGGTGTCTTTTTTTCCTCTTTACAACAGAGTTATCTCTTCTATGCCAGCGTTTCCCACAGTGCTTTGCAGCCTCAGACAGAACTGTCTGCTGCCTCCGCTCAGAAAATTTCCACAAAACTAATATTTCAGCGGTGAATTTCATTTGGGCCAAAGTGTCGCAGCAGTTTTCAAAGTTTAACACACACCAGGCTGATTCAGATGTATTGTCACAGTCAATATTCTAAAATGTGACCATTTTAGGCAAACAACCCCAATTATCTTATAATTTCTTTTACACATACAGTATTTTTTCAGTATTTATTCAGTGTTTATTGCATTAAGTAGTATTTTGTAATATTTTCCCACACTAATTATATTCCTGGTCATTTTATAGAACATTTTGTAACAGCATTTAGAGCTTAATGTTGGGAGATAAGATTTATAGAAAAATATTTTTGACACTTTTATTGGAGGGAGAAAATGTGGGGAATATTGCAGTTTATCTGTGTCTATGTTAAATTAAGTTTAACATATCAAGTACAACATTTTTTAAGGGCTGCTGTTGCATGGGGGGAATTTGGACTCCTGACTGCAACAGCGAAGCCGGCACTATAAATGCAAATGTCCATAACTGAGTGACTGACTGAGTGATGAAGTTACACCAGTGGTCGACCGGCCGAGTGCTGGAGTTTCCCCATTGGTCGTTGCTTATTTTAAAATGAACTGGTGCAAACGGTTTCTATTGCGTCATCAGGGGGCGCTCACAGGCAGCGTTGCCATCTTAGCGCCTTTGTCGCTAGTTCTACCGACTTTCCCGACCCTTTAGCGACTTTTCTTCTCAAAGGCACCTAGCGACTAGCGACTGCCACTTTCTGGACAAACCTCGGCTACTTTCCGTAGAAGAGAGTCGCCAGTGTTGAGCCTGAGCGAGGTCGCGCTTTCCCTCCTCCTGTCTGGGGATTTTGTCAGACGACATCGTGGTTATAAAATCGGGATTTTTCAAACATGTAGATCTCCCACTGGATTTTCTGTAACCATGGTAACTGTACATCATATAGATGGCGACACGACAGCTGTAGCCTCAAATGCTCAGAAGACAAAAACTTAACATGCAGCACAAAAATGAGACTAAAGTGTTTTTAGTTTTTGTAAAACTAAAAAAATCCAATGACTAAAATTTTACTAAAAGTAATAAACGTTTTCATCAAGAGACTCTAATGAAAATCACAGCCAGGGGCCAAAGTTAACGCTACATTCAACGTGAAGCAGCAGTCTGAACTCCTCCTGGATTTCTGCAAAGGAAACTCATCTTGTATCCGTGATCTCAGACTTTGGATGACGACCCAGAGCTCGTGGCCGAGAGCTTCTACTGTCAGGCTCGGCTCCCTCTTCGCCACGACAGCCCGGACCCAACACCAATCAGTCTCGGTCACGATCGGTCTCACAGTCCCTTTAGACAAGACCCGGAGACACTTGAGCTCCTGTTAACCCTCGAGCTGTTAAAGTCAATGTGTTTGGAACGACTGGTTAAATAAATAGACTGAGAGTCTCCAGGTGGAGGTTTCGCTCTGGATACTCGATCCTGACTCAATCTTTAATAATCAGGTGTAAACAGGCTTCTGGAGGATTGGGACACTGTCTGAGCTGTAGCTGTTTTCGGCTCAGTCGAATCCTCTGAGGCTCCTTTAGGAGAGTTTAGTGGTTAAATATCAGCAGAGTATTTTTCTGAGCTTCTGGAGTCTTCAGCTAAATCAAAACCGCGAGCCAGTCGCCAGCTGGGAGTGTCGGTATTTGTCGTATTTGTTTTTCTCTCTGTTTGTCTCTTTCAGCCCATTTTAATTAAAATGAGTTTTAAGGTGAATATTCAACGTCATCGTCTTTATCCAATTCACTTTTCCTTCGTTCCCCGATTTTTTTCTCAACACACACACACACACACACACACACACAACATAATAATGATAGTTGATAATCCATCCCAGCGGCATGTCTTCGGCATTAAGTGGGATTCTATATTTTACTTTGCGGTCAGTTACTGGTCCTCCACCTGCTGCAGCTATTTTCTTGTCATAGAGTTAGCCACTAGGCGTCCTCCCCTCAGACGAGACAGCGCATGGTCCCGCCACTCGTCTGGAGTCCCTGAAAATTACTCCTGACGGTCACAAGATGCAAGTTTCGCTTCACTATGTCGCCTATAACAGCAGGCCGCCTGAGGCATCCCGGTTCCTACGGCAGTAAGTGAACGCATCACCATTCAAGCGCAGTTCGGCCCCAAGAACGTTAGGGAAGCATCTCTGCTCATACAGCCCCCCGAGGTTCTGCTCTGCCTCTCCGTTCATTCAGGCTGTTGCTAGTCAGAGCTGTTACCTTCGGCTCATGTTAAAACCAGCCATATAACACATCACACAAGGTTAACGGGTCGGTGCCGAGCGATTCTGTGGCTTCGCCATCTTTCGATACGCTTTCAACCGGGAAGCAGCAGACTGTGAATCACAGCTAAGCTGACAGTGGAGCTCAGCTCGCCAGTCAGGAGCTCCACTGCTTCATTCGCTCGGTAACTATGGCGAATCAGTCCAGAGACGTGTTTCTGAAGACCTGCACCGTAAACTCACTCAGCTCCAGCTGAGGTCTCTCTCTCGCTCTAATTTGGCCACGAGCACGTCTCTCGTTATAAAAGCCGGCCTTCAGCTCTCCACGCTGCAGCGCCCTCCGAGGTTATCTTTGGGGGGGGGGGCTTAGGCCCACTGTCAGCGAAGCTTTTTTCAGGAGGTTAGCCATCTCAGCCATCTTCTACCTGGGATGCCGTCTCCAGAAAAACAAGCAGAGCGATGGCTCTGAGAAGAAGAGGCTCATCCTCCGCGGAGCAGGAATCGGTACGTTTCCAGACAGATCTGTCTCTCTGGACCAGAGTCTCGGAGCGAGACCTGAAAACCTCTCTGAGTGTTGGGACCGGGCCGGCGCTCTGTCCTGCTCCGCATTAAGCTGGACTTTCACACTATCGATCAGAAAGACGCATTAGCTGCTCAGTCAGTGTTTCTAAGCCGGGAATCAAACCAGCAGAGGAAACAACACTGGATGTTTCTCATAGTGTCCGCTGCCATCGACCAGAGAATCTGACAGAAACACTGCTGGTTCAGTTTAGTTCAGATGCTCGTCGCCGTCAGACAAACGCCTAAAAATCCACAGTAAAATGAAAAGTACCTTAACACAAAGCCTGTAAACTTCACGGGACGTTTTCTGCTCAATCTGCCTTCAAATCTGGACTGAGAGCAGGTGGAGTGTGTTTAGTGCTCAGTCCGGAGAGATCAGACAGAAACAACACACACAGTCACTTTATGGCTCACCTGAGGGCTAAAACATTGAATTTAACTCTTTCTGTCTCTGTCTTTCAGATATGAAGTCAGATAGCACCACAACGTGACTGTGTGTGTGTGTGTGTGTGTGTGTGTGTGTGTGTGTGTGTGTGTGTGTGTGTGTGTGTGTGTGTGTGTGTGTGTGTGTTTCACCATAGGTCATTATTATTATCAGATGTCCTGTGTGTCTGTGAAAGAAACATGAACAGGCCCAAGGTCCAAATGTTATTTAATAATGTTATTTCCAGAAATGAAAAACGAACATTCACACACACACACACACACACACACACACACACACACACACACACACACACACACGTTATTATACATTATACAGCAGTTATTTCTGCACAGAAGAACTACTTGTGCAGACCAGTAAAAATCATCGATTTAATATCTTGCCGGTTAAAAAAAAAAAAGACAATTTCTGGGGCGCTGCAGTCGTCTGACAGTTATCCAGACATTTCAAAGCAAATATTGCATTTTTTATTTTATGACTTTCCTCTGGTTTAGCTTTTTTTCTTTTTCTGAAATCATTCATCCACATCAAATAAAAAGTAAATGACCCTGGTTGAAGTGGTTACAGCTGGTAGACAAGCCTGTGAGGAGTCCAGCCTTCAGCTATGTCCTTCGGGCGGGCCGGAGCCAACCCCAGCTGCCCCTGGGCGAGTGGCGGGACACACCCCGGACGGTCCATGACAGGGCCCGCACACTAACCACTGCACCCCCCTGCACCACCTCGTGATGACCAATCACCCGCCAGTACTGTTTTATTTTGGTACTGTTGTCTCGTTAAACTTGCCTCTCTCCTCCTCTCAGGTCGAAGGAGCTGATAAAGGAGGCCATCTTGGACAACGACTTCATGAAGAACCTGGAGCTGTCTCAGATCCAGGAGATCGTGGACTGCATGTACCCGGTGGATTATGGGAAAGACTCCTGCATCATCAAAGAGGGCGACGTGGGCTCTCTGGTCTTCGTGATGGAAGGTGAGGAGACAAACACTCGTCACAAGATCGATTGTGGTCTTAGTCTCAAAATGGTCTCAAGACACTTTTTCTGTTGGCTGGGATGTGTCTCTGCCATGAGGCTTTTCTTGACTCAGGCTTGTCTTAGCCTTGAAGGTCTTTGACCTGGACTGTTGACTTTTGAGTTGTTGAAGTTCTGAGAGTTTTTGTCTCTAGCTGGGGTTTTATTTTACCCAGATTTGTTGTGGTCCAGATGGTTTTTTTGACCCATAGTTATCTCAACCTTTAAGGTTTTCCGACTTGCCAAACGTTTTCTCGTTTCAAGGACACGTCTTGGGCGACTCACTGATGTATTTTTGACCTGTCCTTGTCTCAGCCCTTAAGGGTTTTTGTCCTGGATGTGTCTCAGTCGAGGTGGGTTTTTTTAAACCCAGACTTGTCTCGGTCTTGACGGGTGATTAACGTTGACGATTCTTGATCGAGGGGTCATTTTTTCTTGTGACTTGGACCCAAGGGTTTTTCCAGTGGGACTTGTTCCGGTTTTAAGGGTTTTGGACTCAAACTTATTTCAGTCTTGAAATGTTTTGTCTCAGAAGTCTTTCCAGTACCTTGATGGATTTGTCTCACTGAACTAAAGTTACCAATTTGTTTTTTTGGATGCAAATGATGAAAATATTCAAATGTCTTGGAGGCTGCGACAGGAAACTGTCGACTTGTAACTTGTAGTTCGGTTGATGAGGTTTATTCAGTGAGTTGAGAATTGAATTAGTTGTTTGGTGTATCCGCTTCTTTTTCAGAAACAAGGACCTGCTTTATCAGCTATTTTCATCCATTTCCATGAATTAGTGGATGATTTTATCGTTGTAAAAATAAAATTAGGCAGCTCAGTGACCTGGAAAACTGAAGCAGTACTTTTTCTTTTTAATGAGACGGCTGCTGAAAAATTTTAGATGCTCTAAGCTTTCTGACATTTCCACCTGAAACAGAGAAAAGTGTGTGAAGTTGCTGCAGAAGTTTCCTGGAGCTCAGTTCGACCTTTAGGACACAGTTTTCTCAGCTGCTGGTCTTCTTCCAGGAACATGTCAGACTCATGGTGCGTTGCGTAACGTGTTAGAACGCCTGAAGGCTGCTGAACGCTCAGCTCCATTCAAACACAGCCTAAACACTGCTTTACTTTAAGTTTCTTCCTTGCAACTGTGACTTCTCTCCTCTGTCCCTGCTGAATCTGTAGTTTCTTCCGCTTGAGCAGCCTCTAGGTTCAACTTGCTTATTTTAGTTTTGTTGAGAAGAGAAGAAATTGTTAGAAAATGAGTTGAAATCACAGCGAGCGCTTAGCTGCGATGAGCTGATCATATCCCCCGGTGAGATAAGACAATCCGACCCCCCCGAGACGAAGTGACTGACGCTGATCATCTCGTAACGGCGACGCGCGTGGAGGTCTGGCATTTGTCAGACGCTGAGCGAACGGTCGGTCCTCGTAGTCGACGTGTTGGATGTGGGAGAAATGAGCGGGGGTAGAGACCCGAGCCACTTAGACAAGGACCAGGTCGGTACGGTCGGACGACTGAGTCGGAGCACGAAACACCGAGGCTGGTGGGGGGGCCTCCCGGTCAGCAGTGGTGAGGACCAGCTGACAGTGGTCTGAGGGGGGGCAGACCACGAACCGGAGACACGGTGTTCGGGGACGTGCTGGAACGAGTCTGATCCACATCGGCTCCACCTCAGGACATAAAGGACCTGCTGCTAATGTGTTGGTGCCAGATACCACAGGGATCTTTGGAGGTCTTGAAGAGTCCGTGTCTCAGCAGCATATCATCACAATCAATTATTACAAAAAATAACTGTCAGATGTATTGATAATGAGAAACTGGTGACGCAGTTCAATTCACCTGAGGTTTCTTCAGTATTAAATGCACAATAACCATTAAAATAAATGGAAGCAATTTGATACAACAGAACTTTATAACAAAAGAGCTCATTATAAATGAAAAAGATGGAGGACCTGACAGAGCTGGTTCAAATTTCTAACAGACGTGTGTTCAATGTAACTATGCAGACCCGAATGAAGTGGAGTAAACCTGAGGCTTTTGGGGCTCCTGGGGGTCCGGGCCCCCGGGCAGCTGTCCCGTTCGCCAAGGCCGGATTACCAACCTGTAGCCTCAAAAAAGACATAAAGATTTCAAATGCATGAAGATGAGAAGAAGGAAAAAATCGAGGCTAAAACTTAAAATGGAGAAATGAAAATGGCTGCCGACGGATCGAAGGTGACCTTCTTCTTCCACTACACTTTATAGCTGTTGCCTAAAAACCTTGTTTTGTTGTAGATGGACCAGAAGGAACATCCCAACAGGTCCAACCAGAGGTTAAAGGGAAAGTTTGTGCTTTAATGTAACGATAGAAATGACTCCATTAAAACTAGATCCCTGTGAGAAAGGTTGTAAACGAAGAAAAGCGGCTTGTGTTTTCTTGCGTTGCCTCAAACCTGTTTGCATGCAGGTTATTCAAAATTCAGATTTGTCCCTCTCCCTCTACTGTGTTAACTTTTGTTATATTTATAGCTGTATTTGAGGTTAGTGTCTTATATAAGAAGCCTGTTCAGTAAGTCGATCCTCCCACTGAAATCCCAGTCAGGTGCTGGTGTGTTCGGACTGAAGCTGCACTCAGGCGACAGTTCACCTGCGCGTCTGTGTTTTCCCTTTCCTTGGCTTTTCCTGTGAAAGCAACTTATTTAATGGTTAAAGTGTCACTTTTTATGAGGAAAATCATTGGAGTTTTGTTCAGTTTAAAACAGCGGATTCAAATATTTTGGAGAGAAACGGCTTCATGGTTTAAAAGAGGCTCCTAGAACTGTTGATCATGTCAGTAGCCACTTGTCAGAAAGTGAATCGTCTTTGCCCCCCATCAGGGGTCAGGAGATTTTTAATCTTTTTGTCTGGGTGACTCTGCAGCTCGACAACAATCCTCCAGATGGCCGATCCTCTGTGCCGGTGGGTGGCAGCGAGCTGTGTGAAGCCACTGATGACATTTATACCTGAGAAAAAGCTGATTACACCCAGGCTGAAATCATGAGCGAGTCCTCACGATCTCAGACAGATCTTTTTGTCAGACCTGACATAAAAGAGATGCCAGGTGATTTTGAAAATCAACGTTAAAATGGAAACATTTTTGAATGGATTCTGGTTTTGGCAGCTGAGGTTCAGAGAGACTGATGGATTGATGTGGCTCACTGTTTGTACAAGTGATAATAGTGTGTGTGTGTGTGTGTGTGTGTGTGTGTGTGTGTGTGTGTGTGTGTGTGTGTGTGTGTGTGTGTGTGTGTGTGTGTGTGTGAGTGTGTGTCCTCCCGGGAGTAAGTGGGTCAGAGCTAAAATAGGTATTAAAACACTACAGTCTCTCTAGTGGGCGGGCGAGCTTCAGACCTGCTGATGTGTACGGACTCCAGAGTCGACACAGAGAGAAACAAAATACATGTCAAGGCCACGTTCTATGACATCGAACGCTGGAAGAGCACAAGATATAATTCGTTCCGATGTTTTGGTTAATTAACAACGACTGATGCCTGCGAGTCCGTTTTTCCCACATCAGCGGAGACATTTTCCAGCTGTTCCAAGGCGCTAATGTGGGACTTTCTGTTTTTCAACAGAAATAATGTTTTCATTCTCCAATTCATTCCGGTCATTTCTGTTCGGCTACTGTCAACAAAACCCAACACTTGCTGACCTTTTCTCACATAAAAGCCTAATTCTCTGCTGGAATTTTAATGTGAAAATTCTGAAGGAAGCGTCGAGTTTCATTCGTGGCAGTTAGACATCGTTTCGGGGGGAAAAGGTTAAGGTGAATTCCTGACGTGACTCCTGTTGCTGCGGCGTTGAAATGGACGTTGCCGTCAGCCCCGGTTCTCTCTCCCTGTGACCCAACCCGTCGGAGTTTGGTGGGTTTATCGCGTCCGGGGCGTTTTGACGGAGCAGCTCCCCGTAACGCAGGTTGCGGGAATAGCGCTGCCGTTTTTCACAGGCCGGAAAACCCTGCCGGCAGACGGTCGGTTGACGTCCGGCCTCCTTCTGAGGAGCTTGATGGACATGATGAGATGCTGCGTTAAAGCTGTGATCGAGAGGTTTTGCCCCCAAACAGGCGGCGAGGGTCAGAAAAACGCTGCTGACGCTGAAACGGTTCAATAGTTAAAAAACCAAAAGAGAGAGAGAGAGAGAGTTTGAACTGTCAGAGGAAACGAGAAGAAGAAAGCAGATTCACGATCAGATGATTTGATCAACGTCGGGGGCGAGGGGGGGGCGCAGATGGCGGCTAAATATAACGACTTCTGTCACAGGAAGAGGAAGTGATCCCTAAAAACAGACTACGAGGAAGATCGATTGTGTGTGTGTGTGTGTGTGTGTGTTATACAGATGACGCTCATTAATTCTGTGTTTGGAGGAAGAAACAGATGCAGCGGTTTTGTCTCATTATGTAAAAGACAGGACACACACGCACGCACGCACGCACACACAGCTCTCCGATGGATGCGGTTGGCATGGCAACCTGTTGGATGACCATATTTGGCATTTAAAATGTTTTCACAGTTTGGAAATTTGGAATCAATTTATAGGAAGGAGGAAGGAGAAGGGAGGGGGGGAGGAAGGGAGGACGAGGAATTAGGAGACAAAGAAGGAAAGAGTGAGAGAGAATGAAGGAAAGGAGGAGATAGTGAACGTTAAAGGACAAATTGATGAAGAAGGAAGGAAGAAGGAACTGAATGATGGAGAGAAAGAGGAGGCAAAGAGGGACGGAGACATATGAGAGGACAGGGTGAGGAAAAGGATGGAAGGACAGATGGGAGGAAGGGAGGAGAAAGTGAAGGCAAGAGGACAGATGGAAGGAAGGAAGGAAAGAATGAGGAGGGAGAGAGGGAAGGAACGATGCAAGAACAACGTGAGGAGAGCGAGAAGGAAAGAAGGATGGAAAGTAAGAGAACAGGGGACAAATGGACGGAGGAGGGAAGGAAGGAAGATGACCGAGATGAAGAGTGTGAGGAAAGAAACAGAAAAGGAAGAAAAGGAAGAAGAGAAGGAAAGGATGACTGAAAGGGAGAAAGTAGGCAGGAAGAAAGGGAGGAGGAGGAAAGGAAAGAAGAAAAAGGAGATTAGACCACAGAGAGGGGAAGGGAGGGAGGAAAGCCCTAATGATGGAGAGGAGAAAAAAGCAACGAGGGAGGGACAGATAGGAGACGACAGGGTGAGGAAAAGGATGAAAGGAAGACGGACAGATGGAAGGAAGGCGGGAAAGAATGAGGAGGTGGGGGAGGAGAGGAAAACAGAGAAAAAGGAGATTAAATGAAAGAGGGAGGAGCGAAGGAAAGAAAAATGAAATGCAGGGAGGAGATCGGAGAGATAGAGGAGGGAGGAAAGGAATCAGAGAGAGAAGGAGGAAGTACTGAGTGCAGGAAAAGGAAGGAAGGAAGGAAAAACGGAAGGGAGAGAGGAGACATGAAAGATAGAGGAGAAGAAGGGGAGTAAGGAAGGAGTGTGTGTGTGAGACCGCCCACACATTAGCGATCGTACACACTCATTAATTATGTAAAAAAGATTGTTTCCTGTTTGTTTGCAGCTTCAATCTACTCAATAATCTAATTCCACCGTTTCTATGCATCAGCAGAGATTCGGTGGAAATTCTCTCCAGTGATAATTACTTTCGTTTTTCCGTGAACTGGCTCCCGTCCGGAGCCTCGTCCTGGGATTTTAAAGTGAATCTCGTTGTTTGTTCACATTCAGTCAAACTGTCCCATTAAAAGCTGCCGAACCAGCTGAGATCAGCTCCTGTTCTCAGCGTAGCCGTGGACGTTCAGACAACTGTCACTGGGTCACTGTGACGCTGAAGGAAACTTAAAAACAGGGGGATTCTGAATGGAGTTCTGCAGCCTCCTTTTCCTCTGGTTTGTAAGTGGGTTTCTCAGGACAGAAGGATGATGTTTGACACTAATTCACCTCTCACAGTGTCTTTGCCTCAACGTCCACCCTCTGGAGGCTTTGGTCTTTCTCTTTGTCTCTGTCCTGCCGAATGTCCACGTCTGTCACAGACCAGATCCCGTCTGAGTGGCGCTTAAGGTAGACCTGGGAAAATGTGAATCCGCCAAAATCCGGGTAAGACACCTACCAAACCGATCAACTAAAGTCAAAGTAACAGAGCATTGAGAGCGTCGTCGCACCAGAGCTTGGATGGACTACCGGAGGGGCCTACAGGCCGCTGGACCCGGGTCCAGAGCCTCTTTTAGAAGAGACCATAATTGTACTTTGTCGGAAAGTTAATCACGCCACCACAGAGAGTATCTGAAAGACGCAGCAACTCTTTCAGTCCGGCTCCTACGTAGGAGGGATGTCCCTGGGTCAGAGTCCTCGGAATACCCGGCAGACCTGAGCATTCATGCTCCCGGGCTGCAAACAGTTCGCTCTCTGACGCCCCTCAGACCCGGGTCTCGGAGGCTTATCCGAGGCGTTCGGTGTGAAGCCGGACCTCTGTCCCTTTGTCCAGGTCTCCGCCTGAGCTGTACCGACGCCGGGCCGGCAGAGAGCTGGCTCAGAGGCGGAGGAGTTTCTCTCTTCCTGCCGACGGCCTGTCAGAGTCGCCGAAAGCTCTCCAGCCGCGTTAACGAGATTTTAAAACCACAACTCCGTGTCGGACGGTCGAGTGGAAGCAGAATCAGTTCCTAAGTGCTTCCGCGTCTCGGTTTACAGCCGCAGAGACGGGAAGAGCTCTGATCCGCGTTGTTTGTCATCGTTACGCCCTCAAATCAGCCCAGTGCTCCCAGTTCAGACTCACACTTAGAGACTCTGGTTACATCATTTCCTCACGTCCACACACACTGCTCCAGTTCTCATTTATTCGTCCACTGTTTTTTCTCTCATCTCTGAGGGACGCTACACGTTTTGAAGCCAGTTGTCACCGGACACATCGCGTTCTTGCATCTTTCCAAACTTTACAAGCTGCGTCCGTGACACTGCCGGTCAGCTGGAGAGAGTCCGGTTTCGTCCTTCGGCCGAGGAAACGCCCCGTTTCTGTACCTGTCGTCCTGCGTCTTATCGGCCCCCAGACCCGGCGCTCGCATCGCGGCTCCTCAGACGGAAGTGACGGCCGGTCCCCGCCTTGTTTCAGAGGGAGCTGTCTCAGCAAACTGTTTGTTTGATTGTCACCAATATTCGTGTTCCGCAGAGGATGAATCCTCGGACTTTGCCCCCGGTTGTTCCACCTGGGTCGAAAACATGGCTGGTATGAAAAGGTTCGGGCAGCCCGGGTCAGAAAGTCCGCTTCTGCCGTTGACTCTGGTCAACTCGCGCTCTTTTTAAAATCAGCGAGTGAAAGATGAACCGATCTCCCAAAGAGACTCCGCAGAGCTGTCAAGGTTAGAAAACCACCTGGCTGGACGACCAAAAACCCAGAGAGTTGGCGCGTGCGCACACACACACACACACACACACACACACACACACACACACACACACACACACACACACACACACACACACTCGCTCCTGTTTTTCTTGCTATATTTACATTTTAATTCTATAGTTTTATTATGTCATTTCATCCCTGTTTTTTAATTGGTCTCATGTGAGTCCATGACTTGACTGAAGTGTAAAACAGAGGAGACACACACACACACCTGCCTCCGGCTCATGTCTTTTTGTTTGACTAGTGGCAGTTTTAAAGGAACCCCCCCTCTCTCTGTTCTCTACAGTAGTCGGTCGCCCACGCTCTGTCGCTGTCCGTCCGCCTTCCCCGGTCAGTGGTTCCCTGCGATCCCTCCTCCAACGTACCGGAGTGTACGGTGGACCGGGTCCCGGTGGTTGCTCGTGAGCACAGAGGGGGTCGACCCCCCCCCAGCAATAACGGTCATAATGCTGTGGACACAGTAAATGTGTGTAGTGGATCCATCGTATCAGACCGGACCAGGTGTGGCTTTGTATAACCATAGGGACCTGAGACCGCAGCTGATGAGCAGCACGGGCGACCCACACAAAACCAAGCGTGTTTGGTTCGGGCATTTGTTCGACCGCTGTCTCCTGGATTCTCTCTTTCCTTGATTTGTTGCGGGTCACAGATAACGATTAGTTCCCTTATCAGCTACTCCGCCCGTTGTTTTCTAGAGTCTCGTGTCCGCACGTCCGCGGTGCCGAAGTCCCGCGGCGGCAGATGCAGTTTTCCGACAGTTAATGTGGATTTCCTGACTTTTAATTGGCCTAAAACTATCTGAAAAATAATAGTGATTTCCTGAACAATAGGAGGAACGGAGCAGCAGGATGGACGTGACTGATGTTTCCAGCAGCGGGAGGAACTGGCGGTGTTTGAGGCAGTCAGTCTGATGAAAGTCCATCCTTTGCTCGCTCTCCTCAACGTGTCCTTCGTTACATAATGAGCCTGAGACTTTGTAGAAGATGAAGGATGAAGAGTAGGAACGGCTCCGGGCTCCGCGGATCCCTCCTTTAACGACCTCGCAGCCCTGAGGCGTTTGTTTATTTCACTGTCGTGCGCCCACACACGATGCAGCCCTGAAATGATGAAATCAAACATGCTCACTGCGTGTGTGTGTGTGTGTGTGTGTCTGTCATTAACCTAATGATCATTACAATCTGCAGAGACTGTGTGTGTATTTACCACCATCTGCTGGTGTGTGTGTGTGTGTGTGTGTGTGTGTGTGTGCGTGCGTTGCTAAGAACAGACTGTGATTTCCAATAACAAGAAACCTAAAGACTTTGAATTTGAACACCGAGGAGTTACGTCGGGACTGATCCTGGATCAGCTGGTAGAGGTTGGCAGTCAAAGCCAAGTGTGATCTGATTTTTCGGGAGTGAAAAATAATTGGACGTGAATAAATCAGTATGTTTATTTTCTTCACTTAGATACATTTCTATAATCTAGTTGATTATCATTTATCTTGGTGATCACCTGTATCATCCATCGTGCTTTGCATGATAATGTTGCTACGTAAGCAAAAGCTGCGTTGATGCACTTATCCAATAATCACCTGCAATTTCCTTGAGACAGACCTGATACTTTGTGATGAATATTATTATGTTCTATAAAAATCCAAGTAGCATTTCCAGTGTGAACGATGAAGCTTTGAACTCAACAAATGAAGTTTTATTTCTCTCTCTACCACGAAGAGCTCCGACCGTCTGCGGCTGCATCAGCTCCGTCTTCTTAGGAGAATCATCTGGAAAGAAAAGCCGCTGATTTAGTTTCTCTGTCGGAAAACGCTTGAATGAGCTTTTGGACTTGTTTCAGCCCTGAGCACTGTCTCCGGGCTTTCTCGCAGCACCAACAACCCACCAAGAAGCTGGGGCAGCTTGTATTTTGCCTGAGAGGCGAAATCCAGGGCACAAAAAAACCTCCGAAATCACTTGCTGCTGCTTGTAAAGCTTAAAAGCTCAGAGCTCATGAAAACCTGAAGGAGCATCTCACAGCTGGAATCTGAGCGTTGGACTCTGGACTGTGAGAGACGTGCGTGTCGCGACGCTGATCACTCTGACATTTCCATTTCCTGCCGTTTGAATCCGTCTTCATCAATATTAGGCTGAAATGTCAGAAATGCTGTTCGTTCAAATGCTAAACGCCATCTGACGTGGCAGACACACAATTAAATGATAAGAGCACTGGTGCGCACGCAAACACATCTGTCCCAGAAACCGTAAACGGGACAGGGCTGTAGACACACGGTGTAATCTCGCTGCTACCGAGCTCTGCGTTTGATTTAACTTTGACAGGTAGAACGTTTATTTCTATACGAACGATGAATGAAACGACACTGTGAAGACAGCGTTTGATGTTCAGGAGTCTGTGGTGGTGAAGAACCTCCGGAGAATCGTCGGCTGAATCTGCAGCTCCCCTCGGCTTCGCGGAGCTTTACGGGGAGTTTCAGTGAACACCGGACTTCATCGGTCCGGCTGAACCGAACCCTAACCGGTCCCCGGTTCCCTGCCTGCATCGTCGATCAGAGCGAGGAGTTTAACAAGCAGGGAGCAGGTGGGAGGTTTTTTCGCCCTGTGCCTCGCCTTTATGCAGCCTGCAGACACTACTCAGGGCTGAAAAAGGCACTCACAACTTTCATTAAGCATCAAGGATCTCTTAAGGAAAATAAAAAGGATTTTAGGAGTAGTGTCAACATAGTATTTATTTATTTCTTATACGTTATGCAAAAGCCAAACCAAAGAACCAGTTTTTTATTATACACACACACACACACACACACACATATATATATATATATATATTTATATCTATATATATATATATAGATATATAGATATATAGATATAGATATAGATCTATATCTATATGTGTAGAACTGAAAAACCTAACAAACCGACACCGTTGCTAAAACGTAGTTAGATTTAATAAATGGTTCTGCTCTCTGTTTCTGTCCTCTCACTAATGAAAGCAGACTGTCTTTTATATGCAAAATTCCTCAGCTCTCATTTCTGTTTGACACACACACACACACACACACACACACACACACACACAGTGGCCACCTATTGTGTGTGTGTGTGTGTGTGTATGTGTGTGTGTTTTGAGTGTAATCCAACACTCAAATAAAAATATTTTGTTTCCAATGTGTCCCTCACAATAGTGAACACACTCACACACTATGGAGACTTTGATTAATCACATTTGTGGGTAAAGACAGACACGAAGCAGCAGAACTGATCTGTTCCTGCTGCTGATTTAATACTTCTACACCTCAACTGATTTGACTTGGATCATTTGTTTCAGAGGAAACACGATGCTGCTCAGATTTAGTATTTTTTTACACACAAAATAATGAAGCATTTATCCCGAATGGAGACGGTTCACTGTCGGAGTGTTTTACCAGTTTTCCTACAATGTCACGGCAGCTAAGGCACGATTAAGGTTTCTTGGTGACGTTTAGGCAGCTCTCATCTGTTGGGGGTAGGACCTTTGCTACAATGGAGGTTGCGTTATTATTCTGTTTGCGTATGATCATGTGGTCCAGACTCTTTCTGTTTACAGAGCTGTGCAGCCCTGCCAACAAGACCGGTCCGTGTTGCTGTGGAAGCACTCTCCACTGGATGGACCGCCGGTTCCAAGTTTCCTCCAACCAATCAGGCTGCCCCCCAGCATCCGCCTGGTCCACCAAGCCAGACCCTGCCGGTGTGGTCGCCAGATGCGATAAAAGCCGCCCGGAGCAGACACTGGGACGGCTGTGATTGAATCTGACCAGGCCGCCTCTGCGTCCCCTTGTTGTATGTTAACCGGCTTCCTGTGTAGTTGACGCTGCCAAATCAGATTCGTGGGGCACGCGTTGGTGGCTCGGCGGCTGGGCAGGGATTTTTAGGTTATTTTCTTTTAGACATTCAGTTTAGCTTCACACGCAGAAACCGTTTGTTTAGTACACTAAGTAGAGTTGGTGGTTGCCCCCTTTGTGTTTGACTTTTAGTTGAAGTGTAGACAGCCAGGTCTTGTTTCATTTAAGTTTTGTTTCCCAAACAAGGCAGCGCCTTTTCTGCAGAAGTTAGGAAGTAACCTTTTGTTTTATTGTTTCTTGGGTTCGGCTCCACCCGCGGCCCCATCCCGTTGTTGGCTCACCTCGTTTCTTCAGTTGTGAACTTTTGTTCTGTGAGGTTTCATTCTGTCATCTGATCGCTGCCTTCTAAACAAATAAATGGCGGATTAAACCGGCATCACGTTGCCTCCCTTACCCCAGGGTCTCCTGGGTTGTAACCCCTTGGTTTAAAGAGGAACTCCAACGATTTAATATTTTATTTTCATACAGTCGGGGGAGTCACAAGAGACAGATTAAAAAGAGCGAGGTCCAAATCTGAGCAGCAGAGGTGGAGATAGCCTGACCTTTAGTCGAAAAACACCACATCCTACATTTCCCATAGTGCACCTTGACAGTGTCTTTCCTGAGAACCTCGCTGCTGGTCAGACGTCATGCTAGACACCTGCGGTCTGATGACATCACTGTGACATCACGGCAGTTGACGAACGATCACTGACGAACAATAAGAAATAAACTTGTCGATTTCCTGTTTGATCATCCAACCGTAACTTTCCTGGTCGTCTCCCTTTCTCTCTCTCTCTCCCTGTCCCACTGTGTGTGACTGTCTCTTGGCCAGAGGGAAAGGTGGAGGTGACTAAAGAGGGGATGAAGCTGTGTACCATGGGACCGGGCAAAGTGTTCGGAGAGCTGGCCATCCTCTACAACTGCACCAGGACGGCTACTGTCAGGAGTGAGTACGCTCAGATAGAGGGTGAGAGTGTGTGTGTGTGTGTGTGTGTGTGTGTGTGTGTGTGTGTGTGTGTGTGTGTGTGTGTGTGTGTGTGTGTGTGTGTGTGTGTGTGTGTGTGTGGATTCAGGGCTCGTACGTCCTTATCAGGTTTGGAAAAACAGTCCCCAGAGTCCTTTACTGAATCTGGCCTCCAGACCTGTTAAACCTTCCAGTTTAACTCTGATTAACCAAAACGTTTTCTTAAATTATAAGTAGCAGTGTGGTAGTTCTCATTTGTCTCCGACACAAAGGAATCATTGGTCCCCATAAGCCTGTATTGTACTAGTTAGTGATAAATGTCCTCATAAAACCCCTAAACTTGTTATCACTTTGGGTTTAAAGGAGTAGATTGTGTAAGTTTGAACGTAACACGGTTCCCAACCTCGGGTCGCAAAATTAAAAAAACAAAAGTCAATGTGCTGTGATACATTTCCCCCATTTCCCTTGCGGTTTTTACTATTGACTCTATTGGCCCGAGAATAGGACTACCCTTATTATAAGACAACCCCCCAATGATTTAATATATTTAAAACACGCTGCACCAGTCTTCAGGAACGTCCGCAGGTTAAACTGGACTAACCAAACCCCTGCAGTGATGACAGGATCTAACAGACTATAAATGGAATGGAAACACTCACTGGTAGGACTGGTGTTACACTGGTACCCGCTCAATTTCTGATGTCATCAACATGTAGTTGTCTCGTCCTCAAATATAAGACAACGCCCACATTTTCAAACTGCATTTCTAGAAAAAAACAACAACATTTTATCTTATATTCAGGTCAGTACGGTCCTAACCTTTTTAGCATTTGTTTTAATTGTGTTGAGACTACGGGTGCAAATTAGCTGTTGTGTTAGACCCAGCTCATTTACATTGGTGTTGTTAAATGTCAGCGTTAACTAATGTGATCTGTCCCTGTATAAATAAGCACATAAACAAAAATTAATTTAAAAGTTTTTTCAAACCCTATTTGCTCTGGATTATCTGGATTATTAAACAAATAAAAAAAGGAAAAAAAAGCAACGCTGTGAGGAGACAGTTTCTTTTCTAATAACAGGAGGAGCCTTGTTTTGCACATATAAATGTGCCTTGAAAAACTACATATTGGTTCTCATCTAATAAAGCTGATATTTTTTTGCCTCCCAGAGAAAAGTTTCTTCCGGGTACTTTTATAGGTTAAAGGCGATGTGTTATTATTGGAGCGTCCCAATTCTACCTGCTGCCGTAGGCCGGCACTGACCAGTAATATCCACACCAAACATGAAGATCAGCATTTCTCAGATATTTTGCTCTCGACCGAAGAGTTGGACAGACGAACGTCACCGTCCTCAGACAAAAACCTTCCACATATTTGAACTAGCCGGTGGAAGTTTTTCCTCTGCTGGGATTTTCCTTGGGTAAAAACTCTGCAGCAGCATTAAGTGTTTACTGCTGGAGGAAGCCGATCTGAGTTCAGGAGAAGAGACGAGAAGAACCGCGTCGTCAGGAAGAGTGGGAGTAACGAGGCTGCAGTTGGAACCAATAAAACATCAACCACAACTCTGACAGCTGTGTGTGTGTGTCTGTGTGTGTGTGTGTCTGTGCCTGCCTCTAACTTTTTGTCAGAGCTTCCTGGTAGATTGCTCACTAAGCAGTGGTTGCCAGGCAACACCATCCGGTCCAGCCAATAAGCCAAGTTTTGGCATCAGTGTCTCCTGGCAACAGCGCTGGGTTCGAGGGGATTCGTTTCCGTTTGCTGAAGCTTTTTGCTCATTGTCTTCACATGAACACACAGTTGTAGCTGGAGTTTATTAGCTTTCCTTCTCTGTCAGTAGTTATAGTGGTGATAGTAGTAGTGTAATCATTAGTAGCAGCAGTAGCAGTAGTAGCAGCAGTAGTAGTAGTAGTAGTAGTAGTAGTAGTAGTAGCAGCAGTAGTAGTAGCAGCAGCAGCAGTAGTAGCAGCAGTAGCATTAGCAGTAGTGGTAGCAGTAGCAGTAGTAGTAGTAGCATTAGCAGTAGTAGAGTGGAGTTTATTAGCTTTCCTTCTCTGTCAGTAGTTATAGTGGTGATAGTAGTAGTGTAATCATTAGTAGCAGCAGTAGCAGTAGTAGTAGTAGTAGCAGCAGCAGCAGTAGTAGTAGTAGCAGCAGCAGCAGCAGTAGTAGCAACAGTAGCATTAGCAGTAGTGGTAGTAGCATTAGCAGTAGTAGAGTGGAGTTTATTAGCTTTCCTTCTCTGTCAGTAGTAGTTATAGTGGTGATAGTAGTAGTGTAATCATTAGTAGTAGCGGTAGCAGTAGTAGTAGCAGTAGTACTAACAGTACTAACAGTAGTAGCAGCAGTAGCAGCAGTAGTAGTAACAGTACTAACAGTAGTAGCAGCAGTAGTAGCAGTAGTAGTAACAGTACTAACAGTAGTAGTAGTAGTAGCAGTAGTAGTTTTGTAGTTTACATTTCAGTCTTGGTATAAAATCACAAGTTTCAACAAAATTGTGTGTGTGTACATGTCTTTCTATGTTTGTGTGGACAAATTTTGGCTCAAAACCATCGTTGTGAGGACATTTTGTCCGGTCCTCACAACTTCAATGGCCTGTTTGAGGATTAAGACTTGGTTTTAGGGTTCAGATTAGAATCAGGTTTAGGTTTTGGTTGGCGTAAGGGTTGCGGTTAGGCATGTAGTTGTGATGGGGGAGGTCAGGGTGAGGGGCTGGGGAATGCATTACGTCAATGGGTGGGCTCACGACTGTAGAAAGAGCAACGTGTGTTAGAAGCCGCCTGTGAATATGAATGTGATCGTATCAGATTATCCGCTGCTTCCATTTCTATTTGACCGTTTGATCCTCTGAACCGTGATGAGCGCCCACCTGAAACACACGCACGCTTACCGCAGCACATTAAACTCTTCTCAGCCGATCATATTTGCTGCTGTGGAGTGTCTCCCGTTGTTTCCGTGGTTACAGAGACACTTAGTATCCCCGTAGCAACAGACAGCAGGCCATAAAGCAGTGGAAAAAGGAGATAAAAATAATGAACAAACAGGGGCTGTGTGTTTTCACCACAGATACACAGTACTGCAGTAGTACTGCGACAGCTCCTCTATAGTACTATCAAGTTCTTTGTAGTACTGACAAGTATTTCAGAAAGTATGGTTGAAGTGTCATTGATGGGCCGTACGTCCTGATGTGTACAGAGCGCTATCAGCTATTTATGTCTCTAGCATAGGTGGGGTGGAATGTGTGTTTTGGTATCTGTTGCATTTTTGTATTTGGAGCGTGTTTCCCTTAACGTTTGTGCTTTCACTCTGGTATGTGCTTTGTCCATACGGTGTTGCCAACTCAGCGCTAGATTTACCGACTTTTCAGACCACTTCAGCGAGTTTTTCTTCTCAAAAGCACCTAGCGACTAATCCCGGGACTTTCTGGACAAACCTCGGCTACTTTCCGTGGAAGAGAGTCGCCAGCGTTGCCCCGTGAGCGTGAGGTCGGGCTTTCCCTCCCCAGGCTTCACCTCTCCGTCGTCTCATTCAACTGACAGAACGTCAGCTGACACAGACGTGGATGAGCTTCTAACTTTCTCTCCGACTGATCATTTTACAGGTAAATGTACCTGAAATCTCAGCTCAGCCGTCGTCTTTAACTCATGTGTCTGGTGACTCTGTCAGACGACGTCGTGGTTATAAAACCAGGATTTTAGCAGCAGAGCAGCAGCTTGGAAATGTCTCGGAAGTGACTGCTGGTTAACACGTCGTCTCAATGGGCCACGTTTCAGTAACTGTTTCATACTGGTTCCGTCGTCTGACAACAGAAACAGAAGAACATGTAGATGAGAACAGATTTATTGGGATTTCAGCTGGATTAAATGACTGTATATGTGAGCACAGAGAGCAGGACAGAAGGGAACAGATAAAGGGCTGAAACCAGCTGACACTGGGCAAAGGCAAACACGACACATTGATGAATATGCTAATTAGCGTATCACGTCATCTATCCACATTTAGCGACTTTTCCAGCAGGTTTTAGCTACTTTCCATTGAAAGCAGTTGTTTACAGCAGATCCACAACAGTTTTCAACTACAACCTCGTGTACGAGGTTTTGACCAGCCTTGTTTACCCTTTCTTTATTTTGTCCCCTTCCTTCTTTTTTCATCTCTCCTTCGTCCCTTCTTTAACAGTTACATTATTTTGTGCGTCCTTTTCGTCCTTTCTTTCATCCTTTCATCCATTATTTGTCCTTCCTTCATTCCTTTTGTCTTTTTTTGTCCGGCACCGACTGTTGGTAGGAAACAGGATGTCTTTGCCGTGAAAAAACAGACACTTATTAGGAGTCTTTGCGGCGCTGTAACAGTGCGACGCTACCTTAGCTATGAATGCTACTGCAGTGTAATTACAGGTAGTTTTTTTGGTGTTTCGACAAATGAGCGGAGCTGTTTCTGGGGAGGGCAGCTGTAACTATGTCACTTCTCTTGTTTTATACAGAAGCTATTCTAAAGAGAGAAACTGGATGTTGAGGTATAAAAAACATCTCAGCTCTCTGAGGCACAGTCTCAGCTTCATAACGGTAATATTGAAAAGACTTTTCTGGGTGCGTCACGGGAGGCTGACTGACTCTCCAGCTGTGAGATGGGGAGAAAAAGCACCTAAGAGTGCAGAATCAGACCTCCACGCTCGCTGATACTGGATTTTATCTCAACAGCAACTCACGTCTCAGTCCGGTGTTAATAACAACTATTGGCCCTGCTCAGGACTAAAAATAACACATTCAGTCTTTTGTGGAAATGAACTGTAAGTAATGTTTGTGTCCTGACGAAACTCCCTGCAGGTTCATCTCGTTCCTTCGAGCCGCCACAAACTGTTAAACGCAGATAGGTGCGTTTGATTTCCGTTACCTTCCACACCTGCTGCGATCAACAGTTAAACAGAGTCTCCCTGTAGTGATGCTGATGATGGAGAACAAAGAGTTACTGTTTAATCTGTTTGGGCCGCCTGGGGAATCAAACCTGCGCCATCATGAAGGTGTGGTGTCCCCAGACTCCAGAGGGAGCTGATCCTTCTCTGTCTCTTGGCCTCGTCACAGTGAGGCTCACAGGGGCCATCGTGGTGGTTTTGGCTCATTTTGGATGTTTGTGCCATTAAAACCAGCTTTAAACTCTGCCCTCCTCAACCGTCGGTCAGTTTGAACGGGATTTCCCGCACGACGCACCAGCGAGACGTGTCCGCTCAGCGTCTTATTTTAGCCCCAGTTCAGCCAACGGTTTGAGTCTAAACATGTTAGAGAGTCGCTCTGAAATGTGTCTTTACTGCCGTCCACCACGTTTCTTTACTGTAATTTAAACTGATCAGTTTTAAAGTTCTGACTCAGGAGCTTCCATATTTGGACCAAGTAGCTCATAAAGAATAAGGTGTTTCAGATTCAGTATCTACAGCTGTTTATTTGATCAATATTTCATATTTTTTTCTTGTACAAAACAAAAATAATTCACTAATCTGGCCTAAAATGTTGAAAAGGAGGTTTCAGCTTTAACTTCCTGCCTTTTTGAGACCAGTTCACCTTCTACTCACTCAACTATTCACAGTAAGAGGGATTTTGATCAGGGGGGCCCAGACCTCCTCATGCCGCTGTGGGTAGGGCAGGCGGTCTGTGTGCGTGGGCCGGAAGGAGCGAATAAAGCTTGGCGCTGAAATGTCACCTGGACTGGTGCCGCTGCTCATTTGCCTCCTTCGCCCACCCGGGCGAGCCGACACGGTCGCTGGCTTAACGACACATTCACGCCGAGATGATTGGAGAGAGAACGAAAAGCGCTCGCGCACAGCGTGCGCGCATACCTACACAGGCCCATACCTACGTCCATACGTATTCATGTACACGCAGCAGAATCCTTTAATAACGACATCCAGATCCTTTCCTGTATCTACAGCAGCTGCCACCAGAAATCATTTCCATGACTGATTCCTCTGCAGCTCTGACCAGACTGAGAGTGAGAGTTTAAATAGATTCACGAGGTTTAGTATTTGATACAACTCTCACCCACGTAAAGCTGGAAGTGGTAAATGTATTTACACTGTTAAATGTGTCTCCTGTAGCTCTGACCCACGTGAAGCTGTGGGCGATCGACCGTCAGTGCTTCCAGACCATCATGATGAGAACCGGACTCATCAAACACGCGGAGTACATGGACTTCCTCAAGAGGTGACTGCACTCAACCGCCGCTGCAAAAATCCTCTACGGCGACAATTCGCGAGCAAGGCGCGGGACTGTCAGGGCCGGAGGTTCAAACCCCCCAGAGACACTCTCCGTGTCCCAATTCCAGATTACGCTCGTTCTCTGCAGGTTTAAAGACGCAGTCCTGCAGATTTCTGTCCTGGTGGATCTGGTTAATCCAGCCCTGACAAAGCTGTAGGAGAGCGAACAGTAAACAGTGACGCTGATTACAGTCAGATGAAACCATAAATTAGCTTTTGATTTCGTGAAAATCTGAAGAGTTGTAACTTTAAAGTGTGTTTACGGTGAAATAAATGACATATTAAGGGTAGTCGAGACAGGCAGGCTTAACAGCCTTTGATTTTTGAATGTCCCATAATGCACTGCACAGAGGAGATGGAGGACCTGCTCACGGTTGGGTCAGGCTGGGGCCTAAAAGCAGCCCTGGAGCTCTGCCCGGGCCTGAAGCCCAACACACCTGGCGCATGAACACAGAGCCGTCCCCGGAAGGGCCGTCTGGACACTCTTCATACCTAACGGTGCTGCACAGGCCAATGCAGCAGAATCAAACACGGAGTAGTATCACGAATGTCAATGTCCATTTGATGCTGAGGTTCATACGGGAAACATTTCTCTTTTGCTTTCTAGTTGAAGGACAGCGCTGACTCAGAGACAGCCTGTCCTCTGAAACCAATTATTCCGTTTAGCCGCACCAGGAACGCGTCGTCGATTCGGTGACGTAAAGACACACTCCGCTGAACGTCGAACATCAAATCTCACACGTTTGTTTCATATGATGCGGCTTTAGTCCAGATGATCAGGCCGCCTCTGAGTATCGTCTCCTCCCCGTACAGAGTGGTGAACTGTCGTTTTTTTTTTTTTTATTACAATAACAGGATACTGTAACAATCGGTGTAAAATACATATATTTTGTTCAGAAACATGTTGCCCATTAAAGCGTAAACAGAGTAAAGTCGGTCGTAAATACTGTACGGTGAATACGTGAAATTGCACAGAACAAAACAAGCAGTCATTGACTAAATGTGGGACCAAAAAGCAAACTCTCTCTTCCTCCGTCTCTCTGCAGTGTTCCCACCTTCCAGGGTCTTCCAGAGGAAACTCTCAGTAAACTGGCCGACGTCATGGAGGAGGTGAGACTGTCGGCTACGACCCCCCCCCCACGGTGATTTGTTATATCTGGTAACCCCACATGTTTAAGGGGGTTTTCTTTAAGTGGTGAGGTTGGCAGGAATGTCCGCTGAACGTTTGCAGCAATTGCTTTTACTGCTACTCCAGAATATAGATACATCGACATACAACAACATTAAAACATACATGCGCAGCACAGTAGCCTCCGTCACTGCATATACTGGGTGGAGGAGGAGGTGGAGAGTTCAATGTTCAGTCAGTCATACTTATGGGAAACGCACCTTTTTGAATAAAACCACGACGATCCTTTAACAGGAGTGAAATTATCACTAAACCCTGGCTGAACCAGAACGAGAACCGAACAAGAACAGAACCACACAACAACAACGAAGACTGCGGGTCGTCACACGCACTCACACACTCACACACACACACACACACACACACACACACCCCTCCATATAGTCAGTGTGTAATCAGTAGTTTAAATGACAGACCAGTAGTGTGAAGATATTGGTTTAAAAAGTGGATGTTATATTCTGACGGCGTGAACGGTCATGAGGGTCGTCTGCTAACGTTACGAGCTGTCGCTGTGTTAGCCCAAGCAAGCTAACGTTGGCCTTTGTGAACGTTGTCTGTGGAGCTTTGCTACGGTCGCGCGTCAGGATCCGAACATTTGACGACATGTTGTTGATATAAAGTTAAGAACTGGGTTCTGAGTACAGATCCGGACGCCTGTTTCCGAGCTGCGTAGACAAGTTTGAGGTGTTTCCTCCTTTCGTTACAAATACTCTGTGACACTGTTTGTATACTGGATGTTGTTAGTCTATACCTGGTCCCTGATGATTCGTTTCAAAAGCAGCGAGTCTTGGCGGACCTGCTGTGCTGTTGCTATGGTTACTCTATCGGCCTTCCTCCTTCTCCTTCGTCTTCTTTTTCACGTCAGACTAGAACAGTTGTAGGGTTGTTACGCTGCCCCCTTCAGTCCCAGAAGAATCACATTTCCAGTACCGATGACATCTCCGGTACCTTCGGCAGACGTTTGGCATTGACTTGGTACCAAAGTACTGGTTCTGTTGACGTCCCCACTCGCGACTGTCTTCTGTGGTGGAGTCACTGTAAATCCACCAATCGGACGCTAACTTCTGTGTGTTTAGACTCATTATGAAGATGGGGAGTACATCATCCGACAGGGGGCCAGAGGCGACACCTTCTTCATCATCAGCAAAGGAAAGGTAACAGCCCAGCTCAACCACTTCTCTCTCCCTGTGATCGATTTCCTCATTGATATTGAATTGATCTGCCGACTCATCCTGATCACCTGCTGATAAATGTTGATCACACCCTCTGTCAGGTGAACGTGACCCAGGAGGACTCAGCTAATCAGGAACCGGTACACCTCAGAGAGCTCGCCAGGGGAGACTGGTTTGGAGAGAGAGCGCTACAGGGGTAAGATCAATTGACCTCTGACCCCGAGACCTGAAACCTTTACTTCTAAACCTGAACTCATCCATCCATCCATTAGCTATACAGCTTAATCCTTTTGAGGGTCCCAGGTGCTGGAGCCAATCCCACCTGACATTGGGTGAGGGGGGGTTCACCCTGGACAGGTGGCGAGTCTATCACAGGGCTTAAACCAGAACCTTTAACCTCTACACCTGTACCTTTAACCTCTAAACTGTAACCTTTAACCTCTAAACCTGAACCTTTAACCTCTAAATCTGAACCTTTAACCTCTAAACTTGAACCTTTAACCTCTAGACCTGAGCCTTTAACCCGAACCTCTAACCTCTAAACTGTAACCTTTAACCTCTAAACCTGAACCTTTAACCTCTAAACCCGATCCTCTAACCTCTAAACTGTAACCTTTAACCTCTAAACCTGAACCTTTAACCCCAAACCTGAACCTCTAAACCTGAACCTCTAACCTCTAAACTGTAACCTTTAACCTCTAAACCTGAACCTTTAACCTCTAAACCTGATCCTCTAACCTCTAAACCTGATCCTCTAACCTCTAAACCTGAACCTCTAACCTCTAAACCTGAACCTCTAACCTCTAAACCTGAACCTTTAACCTCTAAACCTGAACCTCTAAACCTGAACCTGCCAGGAATCTTATCTTTGAAATCTGAATGCTTGACGTCCAAGAAGAAAGTCTCAGCTCTTATACCTTAACTTCTTACGTGTGTCTTGTTGCGTGTCTTTTGTGTAGGTGTGTGTCCTACAGTTATATAGGGTCAAAGGTCAGGTTCAGCACGTCTCAGCTCTGGATGCACCAAATCTCAGTGAACAGCACAAGCGAGTCTGACGGGAAATGAGGTTAGCAGGACAGAAGCAGTTTATTAAAGGTTTGATGGGCAGCTTGTCTGTGTGTGTTTTCATGTACTTGCATCTTTGTGAGGACCAGCTTGTATTTTAGACCTGCAGAGTGAGGACATTTTTGAAAGTATATATCCTAAATGTTATTGTGGCATGACTCAAGTGGATGTACAGACAACTGTCACTGGATCACCGATACTGAAGGAAACTTAAAAATGTAGGAACTCTCAGGCCAGTTCTGCAGTTATCGGGAGCGTCCTTTTTTTGTGATTTCTAAGCGGATTTATTGACGTTTCTACGTGTTGGACATCAACAAATGGAAAACATAGTTGATCAGGCCACATCTCAGCTGAAATGCCCCAAGCGGAGTCACTGGGGGGATAAACTGAACATTTATGAGACTGTGGGAATTTTTTAATGGAGTATTGACTGAAGAGAAACTCAGCACACATGCAGAGACTAAAAACATGGAAGGTAATTGGCGCTAAAAGCCTGGGAGCCTCCACCTGACGTGTGTGTTAAGGCATGTAGCTGCTACAGTGGGGGAGGGGGCGACCCCCCAGGGAAATAAGTCCATACAGTCCCCACAAGTACTGAGGGAAAGGTTCGTTCGTTTCTTTGATTCATAAATCAAGAGATGTGTGGCTGGTCAGACGTGTCCCTCAGAACATGTATGTGTTTGTTTTCCAAGCGTGACGGGGCGATAATGACCCCCCCCCCCCCGCTGGTTTACCAGCCTCCCGCCGTCACCAGAGCTGCTGCTAATTGGTTTAAAGTGTGTTTCGCTGTTTCCTCAGGGGCGCTCACACATCCACTGTCTGTCTGTGTGTGTGCGTCCCGCACTTCCGTCTCTGTGAGGACCAGTTTCAGTCTCGGACCTGGTGACTGAGGACATTAAGTAGGCCATGGCGTTTTTGTAAAGTCGGGACATTCACGTGAGGACATTTTTGGCATTTGTAGATGATTTTGGTAAATGAGGACACGTTTGCAAAGTAGGGGCATTTTTATAAATAGAGGATATTATTAGAACGTGAGGACATTTTTGGAGACAGTAGGTCATTTGGAAAGTTGTTTTTAAAAGGGGGGAGGTTTTGCAAAGCAAGGACATTTGGCTGGTCCTCGCGTCGTCACGGGGCTTTTGAGGCTGCTTTCTCTCAGCAGGTAGAGCCCGTCCTCCAACAATCCCAGGGTTGCCAGTTCGATCCCCAGTTCCAAAACACCAGTTAGACCCCAGCTTAGGATGAGGTTTTGGTGTGGGGCTGGGAATTGAGGGTCTTCACAAGTATAGAGGTACAAACATCCGCGCACTGACCCGCCACTGCTAATCAGGTGCAACTGGCTCATGAAACCGTGTGTGTTTTGTGTCCGCAGGGAGGACGTCAGGACGGCCAACGTCGTCGCTGCCGAGACCGTCACCTGCCTGGTTATCGACCGAGAGTAAGACATGTTGTCGTGTTTGCACTGAAAAGCCCGGAACATAAAGGGTAGATGTGACACACGGCCTGACAGGTGAGTCCGCGGCAGCTGTCTGACGCACGGACGGATCATGAGACCACGGGCCCCCGAGCACAGACTTGTAAAAGGCCCCCAACGAAGGCATCAGCACGGCGTTCAGTCCACATAAAAATAAACAGCCAATTGTCACGAGTCCATTTCTCATCGTATTGTTCTTTGCGCTATAGACCGCTCTCACGTCGCAGCGCTTTACTCAGACGTAGTTGAAAAATATTTCGGATTTAAGTTGGTTCGTATGGTCTACTGGTAAATTTAGTTTCCACCGGGGATAAAAATAACTCGGCAGACGCGGGGACACGGAGACCGGAGGTCAGCTCCCTCACGACTGTGCCGACCCGTCGCTAAGTGTGGCGGAAACGGAAGTTCTCAAATGAATGACGCGCAGGTGTCGGTTGTATTTTGAACACCACGAACTCGATTCAGTTGACCTCCGGTGTGAAAACCTCCGCAGATGAAAGTCTGGTCCACTTGGGGCGGAGTGAGACGACGCTGTATCTGTGACCTGGTGAAATTCATCATCGTTGAGGCTGGAAAAGTTGAGTTTTTGATTCTTCTTCAAACACAAAGCTCGTCAGCTGCAGAGTGGAGCTGCTGGTCCATTTAAAGCTGCCTGCTGCCCCCTGCTGGTCTCTGCCGTCACTGCGTTAATCTCATGGGCCCAGTATAGTCGCATATCCCTATGTAGTGTCTATATAGTAGATGTAGTAGGACGCGTCACGGTGTCGGGAACACTGTTGACCCACGGTGCAACTCTCAGCAGAGACTGAGAAAAAAAGACGTTTAGTGCTGTGACGCATCAGCTGCTGAGACATGTTGGCAAATATAAGATGAATAAATCTTTAGTGAAACTTTTCTTCATCATTCCACTTATTTTCAAACTGGACACATGTTGTTTCCTGTTGGTACAAACCACCAGAATACTGCACCGTCAGCATCAGCGACTGCTGCTTTGCAATGTAGATATGCGATTCAGAGCTGGAGCCCAGTTTCAGGTGAGATAGTCTGCGAACCGCGGACAAGTTTGAGAGTCGGGACTTAAAACTTCAGCGATTTGTATCTAGTTCAAATTTCTGATGAATTATTAATAAAAGAGCGACACGACATCAATGACGAGAGTAATAATATTCTTATTATTATTTAGTGGGCAGAGGGAGAGGAGAACATTTTAAATGAGACTATTTTAATTCGGTGTACACCAACTGTTTTTCTGTGATCATTTTCTTATTAAAAACCACAACCTGCCCAGAAACATTACATCTTCCTGATGTATGTCACTAAAATTAAAGTAAAAATCTCTTACAAGCTGTGTGCTGATTGGCTATGTCGTGTTCCTCCTCCTCAGCTCCTTCAAGCATCTGATTGGTGGATTAGACGACGTCTCAAATAAAGGTTACGAGGACGCCGAAGCCAAAGCCAAGTAGGTTTAACACGCAAACACCTGCACTCGGCCACATGATTACATGTAAATGGAAATATTGTTTTCTTTTTCTGTTGGAGCTGCTGCAAGAAGCTTTCATTTCATGACTTTTCATTTGCAGCTTCATCTCCACAGTACAAGAATATAACTTGATAAGATGACGATAAGTCCGTTTCAACTATTTTGATAACAGATCCATCATTTGTCATTTTTCAAAAGAAAAAAAAAGGCAAATATTTTCGAGTTCCAGCTGCTCCAGTGTGAGGATTTGATCATTTTCTTTCACATTAAACTGAGTATCTTTGTGTTTTGATCAAATAAAACCTCCGCTCTGAATCCGTCACCTTGGCTGTCGGGAATTTTACAAAGCTTTTTTCAGTATTTACTGACATTTTGAATCAAAATTATTAATGTAGAAAATAATCAGCAGATTAGTTAATAAAGAAAATAATCTTTTTTGCAGCTCTAAAAGCAAAAAAAAAAAAAAACACACACAAAAAGTTTAAAGTGTCTGCAAGTTCATTTTAACGGAACTGGATTGAAATGGGAAAATCAGCCTAAAAAGAGTCGGTCTGCTCGGTCAAGCCTCCGTCATGGCGGCTGTGTGGTCTCCTCCAGCACGTCAGCAGCAGGTTTGTGTCTCTGAGTGTCTGCAGCAGTAACTGGACCCTCCGTTCTGCTTATGTAAGAACAGCTAATAATACCAGCCGCAGTTATAGAGCGTCACAGCCAGGCCACGCTGAAGGACACAGCCTACTTCTCTGCTGAACGTGGAAAATCCTCGGTCCAGAACAGTCAGCAAATCTCATGCTTACACTCAAAGCAACAGCGTGTTAGTCCACTTAACCCCGTCTGTGGCTCTCAGCTCCGAGCCCATGGGTTCCACCACGTTGTTGTCCCGCTGATCCCACTGAGAATCGACAGTCCAGTCTGGAGCTGAGACTTTTGTGTTGGTTCTTACTCATCTGTCTGCTTGAGTCCCTCAGAGGTGTAAAGTGACTAAAAATGGAAAGTACAGTACATAAGTACTTTCCACCAGTACTGGCTGGCCAGTCAAACAAAAGTAAGAGTTTTCTATGGCCTTTGTATATTCAACTCAACTCAACTTTATATGTATTATTTATATACCACATGAATCCGAACGCTCAGACATTAAGCCATGAGTAGTTTTTATTTCTCAGTGAACCTCATCCAAAGTGCAGTAAAGATTTTAAAAAAACCTAAATCGGATCAGTATCTGCTGCGACCCCCCCTTGCCTTTAAGCCAGCACCAGTTCTCCTCGGTCCACCTGCACACAGTTCCAGCGTACTGCACACAGTACCGAGAACCTTCTCGGTGTCTTCTGTCTCTTCACGTGGTCCCAGACTGACTCCTGATGATGGTGAAGAATCTGAACATCTAGAGCGTCTAAAACATTCATACGGTGCTATGGATCTGACAGTATAGTGAGCACCAGGGTGTTAATGTTTGCATCTACAGAATGCAGCACATTGTGTTGTGAGATTGTTGGCAGAGGGAACAGCAGACGCCAGAGACGATACTTCTTCACTCCAGGTTTTAGGGCACTACACAGATAGTGGATACAATACATACACACAAAATGGTGGACAGTAAATATATAATAATATTGCGTAACATGTAGTACGTAGGGAGGGATTTCAGACACAAGCACATCCTCTTACACACACACACACACACACACACACACAGTCAGGGTGTAACACTAGCTGTTGTGTCGTCTATCAGATGGCTGTCGGTCATGTGACAGAGTGAAGCTGAACACTGTCAGTCATCTCCTCTTATGGTATAGAGTCATAACGGCGTGCTTACACACACACACACACACACACACACGCACACACACACAGGTGTCCTGCTGTCAGTCAGGGGTGTTGCTATGGTAACAGTAGACAGAAAACAGCATGGTGTGTAGAATTTGAGTGTGTGTTTGCCCCTCACGCCCGTCCCGCTGCAAACTGTTTATGGACTGAACTCTGCTTTTTATAGATTGTTTATTATCCATTTCTCTCTTAAGCTTTTGCTCACATTTATTTACAGTTGAGGATTTTTATTTCGATCCCACTGACTTTTTAATGAGTCAAAAAAGCTTCTTCCATGTTTGAAGTTAAATATGGAATTTTCCTTTGTTAACCTGGAGCTGAAGCCTCTGAGTTTTGTAGGATGGAGTTTTTTGCTCAAGGACACTTCAGCAGGGTGAAGGTTGGGGGTTTTGAACCCTGCATTGAGCTCTAACAGTTAATCTCTTTCTCGCTATCGCAAGCTATTCTTAGAGTGTTTATGTGTCGGTTTGTCCTCCCCGACCAACCGACGGCAGCTACTGTTTCAGCAGAAATCTGATTCCACAGTGTTGGTTTCCAGGGAATAGTCCTGTCCCTGTTTGGAGAAACACACACACAGAAATCGGTTGGTGGGTTTTGACCAGTGTGTGTTAGTTGAGAAGTGTCAAGATTTTGTTTTGACCCGAGATATTGGACTTAAAACTACTCCACAGAAACGTTGACAGCTGTTCTCGCCTCAAAAATTAATTTTGCACGCTTTTATTTTTACAGATGACATAAAAAAACCAAACACAAACAAACAAAAAAGTAAACACATACATACTTTAAAAAAATGAAAACAGGAAATATTATTTATTTCAAAGATAATTTCAAAGATAAGCATTTTTGAAAGAACTTGATTTCGACACCGTAATGTCACATATCAGACCAGTGTACAGGCTGATAACAGCTGAGCTAAAAGACCTGATTTCACAGCTGTGAACACAACATCTGACATATTATTATCTCAAAGTATTTGTGTCCAACATGTCATCGACCAGCTGCAGACACAGAGTAACATGATCCCACTAACAGTGCCCATATTTACTCGTGGAGTTCTTCAGGGATCTAGTCTCGGTCCTTTATACTTTCAAGTTACATGCTGATACGTAGCATTCCAGTTTATTTGTTTTTGTCCTTACCGAACCTCAAAGGTTCTCCTACCTGAACAACAAAACAGGTTGTTTGTAGCTGCCAAAAACAACCCCCCCCCGAAGTTACTGTTACAAAAGCGCTGACTGTTGTTTGGTCTTTGATATCACTTAACCAGACACCAGACTGTTCCACCATACACTGTAGATTGTATTGACTTCATAAAACCTCAGCAGACTACAGTGGGACATTTAATTTGAGGGCATGAACAAACATAAATACTGCAAACTGAATTGACTATGCAGCTAATCACTTGAAACATTAAAACAGACAGTGACAGATGGTGAACAGGTATGTGCAGAAAAGCTCTAAACATCCTGATAAATCCTGCTGATCTCTGAAGTTGAAACCTTTGTGGCTTCTGGTTTGAGGTCAGTTTGTCCTGCAGCCTCCTGTCTGTCTTCAGTCTGTTTAATGACTTAGCTGCGTTTACTGGGTGAATCTCTGAGCAATGTTTTCATGTGCTAAAAATACCAGCAGCAGCAGCAGCGGCAGCATCAGCAGCAGTGTCCCACCATGCTGGTCGTCCTCTCAGGTTGGCATTACACCCTTCTGAACTCAGCTGGAGCAGACGTAGATAGTGTTTTGGCAAAAAGGACGAACCTTTCAGAGGCTTTCCTCAGTCATAGTTACCGTTTGAGCGAGCTCAGTTGGACTTTATCCGAGTCAGGCGCACAAAGTTGGAATCTAGATACTGAATTTAGTTTTAGGTGGTAAAATCACACCGAAAATTGTCCTTCGAGACCCGAAGGAAGCAGCGATTTTCTTCATTTGCGATGATGCTGTGCTGAGAGGTCTGTTCTGGATTCTGACAAGGTCCCACTTGGTTCAGGACCAGCCTTGTTTTTGACCTTAATGAGCAACGATCTGGAGGATCTGGCAACCTCCCCGCACCGCCGGTACCACCAGACAAAAACCTTGCACTGCCATCACCGCCATCATCCCTTCCCTCACCATGTAAACTGGGATTGGAGCTCTTCTTTTGAGACGGTTCTCTTACGGACGCTTTGCCGAACATTCTCCTGAGCAACGAAGATTAGGTTGAGTTTAATGTTGATATGTTTTTTTCCAATTTTGTATGTTGTTTTTTTGACCAAGAGAATATTACAAGGAAGTGGACGACGTGATTGATGTTTGTCTGCAAACTAATTGTTTCTGACGGTGGTTTTGTCCTAGAAGACTGCACAAGATTGCATTCCTGAAGTCGTTGTATATTTCAGAATATTTTTCAACCAATTCTTTGGGGACAAATAGGACTAAAGACTAACAAAGCTACCCGGTTCAGAAAAGCGAGAGGTTTTTTTTCGGACGCGTCTGCTTCTATACAGGCAAATAAAACAAAGTTTGGAGATGAGGGAGTTGCTTCCCGTCCCAGCGAGGCAGCAGAGGGAGAGTCTCACCAGTCTCCCTGCTCCTCCCACCTCCTCCTTCTCCTTCCCCATCACCTCCTTCTCCATTCAAACCTCCAGGAAGTTCCCGTTTTTCCGTGTGGTCAAATGCTGCAGGTATGACTGGATGTTTATTTTGGAAGGTTGGATGGGTTTTAGGTTGAGATACCAAGCCTGTACCTGCTCTGGTGCTTCATCTAAATGTTCCTGAAAAGTGGTTCATCTTTCAAAATGTCCTGAAAACATTGTAATGCAGTAATTTTCTGTGTTCAGTGAAGGCATCCCTGTGTTTTTTCTTTTTTCAGATATGAGGCAGAGAACTCCTTCTTCTCCAGCCTGAAGCTGAACGACTTCAACATCATCGACACGCTGGGAGTCGGCGGCTTCGGACGCGTCGAGCTGGTACGATCTGATCACGTTAGACAACATCAGATTACAGTTCATGAGATTACATCTGTAGATTGATTGGTATCAATTGCAACTAATCAGATGCTGCATGTGTGGTTTTTCTGTTAACGTGGTGATCGATACTCACCGTCCGATATGTGCAGGACGGTGTCAGCGGGAACTATCAAGTTTGACAGGAAAGGTCAGTTGAATTTCAGAACAGTTTTAAATTAGTTGGAAACCAGTTTCAGATTAAGGGTGGACCAGATTTAGACCAGTTTCAGATTAGTTGAGATCAGTTCAGAAATTGGATTTATCGTCTACAACTCAGATGAAACTCTGCACAGGTGTGTGTGTGTTTGTGTATGTATGTGTTTGTGTGTGTGTTTGTGTGTGTGTGCGCTCAGCTATTTGCGGTAACTTTCCAGTAAAGTACTAGTGCTTGTAACTGGAAACCAGTCATCATGTGATTCAGAGTCTGGCCACGCTGGGCTCCAAAAAAAACCCCAGACTGACCGGGGCTCTTGCGGCGTTCTCTGCGGTTCTATATGGAACAGTGATGACCCGGACCACAGTAAACCACGGTGTGTTTTATTTTGCCTCTTTGTTCTCGTCATGCTGCAGCAGGATCATTTTTCTTTCATAACCGGTTTCTCGGGTCTTAAATTCCTGGGCCTCGATGAGTTTATTTAGTCAAACGAGTTTCTAAGATCATAAATTCCTCACCAGATTTTTATTTCATTCAATAGGTTGTCATCAGGCCTTCAGTGGACATTATGGAAAAATAAGGTGAGGGTGGGATGTAGCGGGTGGTGCATTGGGGGTCGGGTTTATGGGCCACAGGAGCCGAGGTTTGAGGGTAATGAAGCGTGAAGGGGAAGCCCTGCAGAGGGTTTGCCCAAAAACAGGAAGGAACCCCCGCTCAGGGTCTCCCATCATTCCTGTGGTGGTATTTTTAGTCGTCCAGTAAGAGTGTAACTCTGCTCCGGGGAAAAAACGGACCTCTGACCTCCTGACTGTCTGTCTGACCCCAAACATAACTGATGACTCGCTGTATCCCAGCGTAACCCCTCCCTCGGTTTCATTTAATCAAATCAACAACTTTACGGTTCCACCAGGGACACCTGGCTTCAGGTTTGGACTTTTTATCGGGAACTGACTGGTCGCACACAAGTTTCACAGGAATCTAACACAGATATTTTTTAAATGACAGAAAAACACCTGGCATTAAAAAAAACATCGGCAGCAAGGCTTCGTGTGTCAGCGCGAACTGAAAACAGAAATTGTAGTGGAACTCTTCAGTCAAGGTTTTGGTTTTTGGCAAACATATCGATGTGTATCTTCTTTTCTCAGAGACTGAAGGCAGGGGGAAACTGTTTCAGGTGCTGTATCTTGTTAATCGGTGATGGGGAGTGGTGACGCGACCACAGCAGCCACCAGTCCTACTTTTCCGAGTATCGTTCGTGTAGTGTTGTGGCGGAGCAGTGGGACCAGACGTTACATCACACAGTCTTAGACAATGGCAGAAAAGCCGGTTAGAAAATACGGAGCAGAGTCAGAGCTGGTCTGGGGTCAGTCCCTTTCACGCTTTGATCCATTTTGTCAACCTCCTTCTGCAGCTGGAGCCGAACCGGTTAGACGCTACAGCTAAAAGCTAAAAAGAAACAACAAATAGCACAACTCGCTTCCATTGATTTGATTATACTGACTGATGAAAATGAAGCCGCGGAACTTGACGGTAGATGCTTCCTGTAACACGCGATGTGAAACAGCTCCAGTGCGTTGAACTGCTTTTTCTGAGTAGCTGGTAGCGAAGCGGCAACTTTGAACAGAAGTCTAGTGTTGCTGGAGCTCAACCACTTCCAGGGAAGACTAGCTGGGAGCCTCGCTCACAAGGTTCTGAAAAGCCAAATAGTCTCCAGTCTAGCAGTTTACCCGCGGCTCTAGTCCTTCTGGAGAAGCCCCGAAGGTCTTCATCAACCTTGTTCTGGCTCTCGAGCCCATAGAGGTCTAGATATTTTCCTCCTTTTAGCTCGCGTCACTGGAAAAAAAAAACCATCCAGCTGCTGGCTGTTTTTTTTCCATTAACACACTCACACACTTTTTCAGAAATGTTGGACTTTCTATATTTGTGAGGACACTCATTCACATGATGCATTTCCCAGCCCCTCACCCTGACCTAAACCTGATTCTCACCTGAACCCAAAAACCAAGTCTGAACCCTCAAACAAGCCTTTGAAGGTGTGGGGACCAGACTAAATGTCCTCACGACGACGGTTTCAAACCAAAATTTGTCCACACAACCATTAAAAGACACGTAACACCGACACACACACAAGTGTTCATTACTGACCCATGGGGGGAGGTGTGACCTCTCTGACATGTCGGAGTAAGAGCTCATATAACTCAAGGTGAATAATCCGTCCAGAAATAGAAGATGTTCTATGAACACCACGGTGTGTGTGTGTGTGTGTCTATTTTTATTAACCTAAGATGTTACAAATAATTCCCGCATTAACGTGCAGTAACTTACAGTAGGTTTAATATTAGAAAAATCATTTATCCACACTGGCAGCATCCCAAACAGCGTCTCGCTCTAACTCGACGGACTCCACACACATTTCACCAAACCTTAGCCAGTAGACCTCCACTACAATTACAAAAGAAGGATTTGTTGGTTTGGAGAATACACGTGTAGTTACATTCAAATCCTTCAGATTATCCAGAGTAGAGATCTGGAGTTACTCTACAAACACCTCACAAATCTGCAGTTTCATTTTAAAGCTAGTCTCGCAGGCAGATGCGCTGGGGTCCAGGGACCCGACACCACTTGGAACCAAAGAGTCACCAAAGCCGGGAGCAGCTGGGACAGCGTTTTATATAAGTTAACTTTACTCCTACTTTATATAGTTAGTGAATATAAAATTCAGCTGTGAGTGACTTTAAAGGCTGTTGTTTTCTGTATTTGTATTAAAGTCAACAAAACAAAAACATGGTGGCTCATTGACGACAATGGAGCTCTGTGGCTCAGAGGAAGAAGATAATCAGCACGTAAAGATCGAACAGGGGACAAATTTAAAGGTAGAAAATGTCTGGGTGACTGTTTTTCTTCAGGTGCAGTTGAAGAGCGAGGAGGCGAAGACGTTCGCCATGAAGATCCTGAAGAAACGTCACATCATCGACACGAGGCAACAGGAGCACATCCGCTCTGAGAAACACATCATGACCGAGGCGCACTCCGACTTCATTGTCAGGTCAGACAATCATTTGACTCATCATCATCATCATCATCATCATCACTGAGGTCATTTGACATTGAACTCAACCATCGTCCGAAAAGAAGCTGTACATTTTACAGGTGGACTTCATGTTCTATTACAACATCAAAATTCATGAAGCTTGACACAAAAAATCATAACTCAAGGTCCACTTACTCTCTTTTTATCTACATGCTTCATCGCCAGATCGAGTTTGCTCAGTTGTCATCATGTGACTAAGTATTTAAATTTACCATTTATAACATTTTCATGGACACATAAACAACACCGGAGGAAATCAGCACCATTGGTTCCAATCGTCCCAGTTTACAAATTAAAATCCTTTTGATAAAATGTGTTAATTGTGGTCCTGGCTTTCAAAATAAAAGCCTCGCTGACAAATCTGTGAGAGTTTTTTTGGACAGCAGTTTTTTCACTAAAATTAAAACACCCTTGGTGGTTTGGTTCTAGTTTTCAAAATAATAGAATAAAAACTCCAAAAAAACAAAACAAAACCATTTTTAGAATCAAATATAACTTTTCTGTCCAATAAACTAAAAACCTAGCCCACGAAAGTGTTTTTTATTGTTGGTGGTGTTGTTTTTCTTCTGTTTTGTTTTTTGTGAGGCACTTTGTAAATCTGGTTTTGAAAACTCATTAACATAAGAGCAGCATAAGGATATAAATCATATAAAACACATATAGGGACAGGATACCATCACAGAGTAAAACATTGCACTGGTGAAAAAAATGATTACAATTGTTAAAACAATGCATAAAACATGAAAACATAAAATAAAAATGAAAAGACAGGTGAACTTTCTCAGATGGATCGATAGATGTTATAGCCGAAGTGCAAAATGTGTTTCCCTCTCAGTTTCTGTATCACAGGTTTCAATGAAACGTTGTTTTTGTACGTAGGTTGTACCGGACGTTTAAAGACAGTAAATATCTGTACATGCTGATGGAGGCCTGTCTGGGAGGAGAGCTGTGGACCATACTGAGAGACAGGTGCACTCACAGACCATTTCATTCATTTTTTATTGTAAACTTTTATGATGTATCTTGAATATCAGCCGAGAGATTCAAGTTGATATTAAGGAGTTCATCAGGAAAAACCATGTTTATTGAGCTTGGTACGTTGCTGATGGAGATAAAGCTGTTGGACGTTCATTTTTCGGCCAGAAAAAAAGCAACAAGTGCCGAAACAACAAGTGTGTTCATCGACATTTATCGACACACAAGTGATTATTAGTTAAAGTAACTTTTCAAGCAAAAACTCCACAGATGAGAAGATTTTCAGCTCTTCTTCTGTTTTCTATCACATTAACCGAATCTCTTTTGTCATTGGTTTTGTGCTGATGGTTGGTTAAAACAAAACATCTAAAGACGTCACCCTGAAATTTTTATAAATTAAAGTTAGGTGAATAATACAGAATATAATCAGCAGATTAAACAAGCTCTAATTTAAAAATGTTATACGTGCAGCCCTAAGGGCAATAAGCATCAGCTAAGTTTTTTTTTTTTTGATAACATTAAATAACGGAAAACCAACGAATGAAAAATAACTCAAATGGAGGATAAAGGAACGGAAACTGTGATCATTCAGTTCAATAAACCTGAAGTCCGAAAAGTCCAAATGCAGAAAGTCCTCCTTCTTTAACCCGATGAAACTCTGTCTTTCAGGGGTTCGTTTGAGGATTCAACCACCAGGTTCTACACGGCCTGTGTGGTCGAAGCCTTCGCCTACCTGCACGCCAAAGGTATCATATACAGGGACCTGAAACCTGAAAACCTAATACTGGACAGCCGGGGATACGCCAAGCTGGTACACACACACACACACACACACACACACACCAACAGTTGTTCACTGATTTTTATCCTGCCTTTCTGTCATCAGAATGTTTCATACTTTGCATGTTTCCTTATTGTGAAAGTTAAAATAATACTATATATTAATATATATTATGCTTTAGTGTGTATTTTCAGTGAAATTAGTACAAACCCGTTGACACCAGTAAAGGTAAATATCTAACCGTAAATATCTATAGCAGGTTTGAATTTATAGTTCTGCACCAGTTTTCCCACATTGATTTGAACCACTGCAACACTAGACTGATACATGATCAGCTGCAAAGTTACTGGAAATCTGGCCAGTAACAGTAAAGACTCCTCGTCAAGAGGAAACTTTCCTTCCAGATTTCTTTCACACATTTTCCATGCTTGAGGTGTTGCTGTGAAATGAAATCGAAACAGTAGAGACCAGCAGCAGCCAGTGAAATGTGATCCCGATCAAAAGGAGAAAAAACAAGAATTAGAGGTTGGTGAGTTTCAGATCAGTTTTGTCTCTTCCAGGTGGACTTTGGATTCGCCAAGAAGATCGGTTTCTGTAAGAAGACGTGGACGTTCTGCGGGACGCCGGAGTACGTCGCTCCAGAGATCATCCTCAACAAGGGTCATGACATCTCAGCAGACTACTGGTCTCTGGGCATCCTGATGTTCGAGCTGCTGACCGGCAGGTAAGGACACACACCTGTAGAGTTCAGCACAGTTCAGGAGAGTCAAACTAGCAATGTCATGTCCTACAGTGTCTATTCGTGTCTCCAGTCCTCCGTTCTCAGGTCCAGATCCGATGAAAACCTACAACATCATTCTGAGAGGAATCGACATGATCGAGTTCCCCAAGAAGATCACCAAGAACGCCGCCAACCTCATCAAGAAGCTCTGCAGGTAGGGGGGGCACTGTGTTTCTGAGCTCAGATTAACTGTTGAGTCCAACTTTGAATACGTCTGGAGATCAACCAAATCTGCTTGTTTCGACAGAGATAATCCTTCAGAGAGACTTGGAAACCTGAAAAACGGGGTCAAAGACATCCAGAAGCACAAGTGAGTTAGCTGAGAATGTGAACAGAGCTGTCCACATAGTTTTGGCCATGCAGTATAGTCCGTAACAGTCAGAACTCAACTTCCAGCTGTGTCAGTTCTCATCTGACTGTCAGCTGTCAGTTTAGTCTGAATGAGTAGGAGATAAAATTAATCTTTCGCTCCATGTGTGTTCAGGTGGTTTGAAGGTTTTAACTGGGAGGGTCTGAGGAAAGGAACTCTGACTCCACCCATCATACCTGATGTGAGTAGAAGCAAACTTTAACGTTTTTCTCCTCATATAGAGAAACAAATTCATTTTAGAGCTGTGACAAATGAAATACACTGAGTTGTTAACTGCCCCAAGTTACGTTCCCAACATTCGAGCCCTTAAATGATCTCGAATACAGTTCAAGTGAAATCTGTTGTGCACTCGTGTTAATGTGGAACTTCATATTGCGACACCTACACATTGTGACATCGTAAACTTTCTGGTAAATCAGCTGAGAAATTGACCGTTATAAAAAAAGAAAAGGCAATATTTGAACAAAAACAAGGGTTATAGTCCCACCCCCTTATATGACCACCTGCAATAACCTAACCCTCAATTTTTAGGCCAGGTGATGATACCTGAGCCATCTCCCATAGTTCAGACTGTGAGATGCAGCTGAAAGCTCTAACAGCTAGTAAATGAGCCTCTGGGCTCTGTTTTTGGCTAATCCAGCAAATTAAATACTCAATAAATCAGGTCCCTTCAGGAACCCTGGTGACCCAGAGATTTATGGTGCCAACTACGAACCCCGTCCGAGTCCAGCTGGGCACATTTGTCGCATGTCTTTACCATGTTTCTCTCCCCTCATCTCCTGTCAACTCTCCACTATCAGAGCTCTCAGAAAGTCACAAAATGCCCAAAAAGGTACTTTAAAAAAAACAAAGGTACTTCATCCTAAGTTATATTGTCATTAGAATGATCCAAAAATAATGGAAATCCAGTATTGTCATAACCTAGTCCTGATCATTAATTTTTAATATCGTCCACCACAGTCCAGTACAGCCAAAATATTAAAGGGGTGAATATGTAGGAATACATTATACAGATGGCAAAATCTCAGAAGGCATACGTGCATATTATCATATCATCACACACTACTGGCGAGATATTGAACCCACCATGCAGAGTATCTTCCCATATGTCAAGAGTTGAATTGGCATTAAACAGGCCTTTAAACAGTCCTAAATCTAAGAGAGCTAAACCTGCTTTGTTCAGTCTGCAGATGTTGAAGGAGTTTGACTGTGTGTCCTTCTGTCCAGGTTTCCTCTCCAACTGACACCAGTAACTTCGACAGTTTCCCTGAAGACACAGACGAACCGCCGCCTGATGACAACACTGGATGGGACTATGACTTTTAAAGTCCCACCCACCAGCTCACACCCAAACCCAAAGCCTGAAACTCTACCCTGCCCTTTCGTGGACGTTTCGACCAGAAGGACCTTGCTGTAACTGTCTTCTTTTTAAGCATGGCTGGACCCTTTGGGAATCAAGCCCCCAATGTTTTGTAGCCACATTGTGTCCCCAGATGATGAGTACTAAGGGTGCAGGAGGTTTTAAATGGAAAAGGACTGGAGGTCCCTCATTGATCGCATTGGTCTAGTCTGTTCCCTCTAATGGGAGGAATCCTGAGCTGCCAAAAAAGCGGAGAGCAGGAAGATGAAGTGGTTCAAGAATCAAAACAAACTGCCTGTTCATGTCAACAGCTTGTCCTCGTTTCAAGGACCAGGGACAATTTTTTAATCAAGTTTCTCAGAGTAAGGAATAGGTCCTAGGAATTCAAGTTACTCATGCCTGATCCAAAGGGGTAGAAGCGTCTTCTTGACTTTTACAACATGGGAAAGTCATCCTAGCCCCTCCAGATTTTAGAAAGCTGTCAGAACTGAGGAACGTTATCGTTCCATTGTCAAAATGTGCCAACGATCCAGAAAAGACGTTTTTTGAACCTTGGGAAAGTTTAACAATTAGCTGTAATGGACAGAGTTGGGGACCTTGCTTTATGTCCCATATATTGCTGCAAACAACCATTTATCAAGTTTCTAAGAACAGGAAACCAGTCCTAGAAATCTTAGTGTAAATCATGTGTGGTCCTTTTCTGAAAAAAGGTACAAGCATGTTTATGACTTTAACATACTGGGAAAGTCATTCCAGCTCCTTCAGATTTTAGAAAGCTGTCAAACCTCAACTCCACAAAAATGAGCCAACAGTGCAGTTTTTTTTTGCAACACCTAGGTGTGACTCAGACAAATATGAACCCAGAAAAACACATCCATCAGCAGTCAGTCACACATTATAGGCCTTGTTTAATGTCCCATATAATGCTGCAACAATCAGAGGAAGCTTGGATGTCCATCAGTTCATTAGTTAGCCAGAAATCTGATGCTTAAACCCGTCAGTGAAGCTATCTGAGGCTGAAGCGGGTGCATCTGAAGGTGTCGAGTGAAACCAAGTTGTCCCAGAAATCAAAGTGCTTCCCAGAGGACTGGACAAAAGTGGGAAAAGTATTTAATCCAACTGACATACAGTAAACCTGAAGCAGATTAGTTACAGCCTAAAGGTACTGATTGGTTTCTGGGAGTCTGGCCACAGTGGGTGCAGGAATATTTATGGGTTAGCTCTCAATAGCGCCCACAGATTATTTTTTGCTACAGGCCCCCCTTGTGGTTAAACTAGCCCTGGCAACAGAGGACCTAAGATGGTTAAAAACAATTGAGAACAAACTCATGTCTCACATTTCCAGTTTCCAGAAGCTGACAAAAAGGCTTCGAATCCTCCCTTGCTGCAGCCAATGGAGAGCCTCTGCTCCTGTCAAGTGTCCTTGATCACTGGTTGACACTTGAACTTTGACCCCTCTGAGGGAGATAGTTCTACTACTACCTGTCCTGTGTCATCTGGAGTTTGTTTTTTCTGGTCTGCAGGGGTTTTTGAAAGTTCTTAGGGACTTTTCTGACCCTCCAAGCCAAAGGTTTGGCTCTTCAATATCAGGCTGGAGGATGTACAGGTTCCCCGGTTGCAGGATTAACCCCTGGGCAGAGTGACAACAGGAATCCACATACCATAAGAGGAAAAGTGAACTGAAAACTGATCAGACAAGCCACCATCGTCACCATGATGCCTTCACTTCTCATCGCATTTTCGGGAACTTAAAATCCAAAGACAGAAAGACAGCAGCTGTTTTTGCCCCCTAGTGGATGATGGGGGAGGTGATATGAACATTTCTACTTTTAAACTTTACTTTCTATCATTCTTTATGTTGTGAATCTGTGAATCTCAGCATGAGATCAGATATTTTGTACATATTTTCTAGACTTCCTACATATTTTTGCACACAGCAACAAACACTCCATTCTCACAGACACTTGCACAACTTGGTCTTGACACACTTTAAAAGACACAATGAGAAAATTAACCAAGCAGGTTTCAGGATTGTTCAGATGTTGCAGAAATGGATCTGTCACTTCCTGTTTAAAGAGTAGTAAGAGAGTGTTTCTAAGTCTCATGATCTACTTGCTTTTTAACAACTTGGTTCCAGACCTCTGATTCGCCAGCTCCATCTGATTTGTGTAGTGATTCAAACAGGTCTGGCGTTGGGCTCATTGTTTCCCTAGGTATAAAAAGAAAAAAAAACACCAATCAGAACTGGAGGCAGGATTAAGAACCGGAGCCAAAAAAAGGGTCGACACACCACAGGTCTTTGTACAGGGCCAGATATGCTGCATACTTGAAGACGGACATGGTTCAGTTTATCTGCATTAAGGTCCTGCGGATATGGACATGTTCACACGTTTGTCAGCGACACGGTCCTCATGGAGCCTCACAGATACGGGAACATTAGAGCTTCAATGAACAATTATTTACATGATCGGTTATTTGTTTTATCCATAAAATCTCAGAATATAGTGACAGATGCCTCTTATGATTTCCAACAGCCTAATACGTCTTTAAATGTCACGCTTTGTCAGACCAACAGCCCGAAACCCAAAACTATTCAGTTCACTAACATGCACAACAGAAAAAAAAGCAAAAATTCCTCACGTGAAATATAGATCTGAAATTAATGAAATAAATCTTTGGCTTTTTTTCTTGAAAAATAACTGAACCGTTTATTTGATTTGTCAAAAAAGTTCCTGATTAGTTTCTTGCCTATCAACTAATCAGTTAATCGTCTGATCGTTGCAGCTCTAACCCTAACCCAGGATAATTTGACAGTTTATGTTTCGCTGATCCTTGTGTCCACACAAATACGGAAAGTATAATTCAGTAGTAAGTTAGTCACCATGTTAAGGTTCTGAACTTAACATGGCGACACCCGAAGAGGTTACGACGCCATTAATGTCGAGATCCGGGCAGAAAAAGAAGCCGCGACACAGACGGATTGACAGGATAACCATCAAACACCAACTGGGTTAACAGCAGGTACTGTGTGTCAGTGCTTTAAAACAGATCGAACAGGAAAGAAAGCTTCCGTACTCTGAGGTAATCTTTAATTTCACATGCTAATGGTAACTGTGACAAAGTGGTCATTTAAAAACACTGAGTTGAAGTAAACGTGATTATTCTGGTTTTATGTTGCTTCCACAAACACAGAGTTTAACCATAAAAAGTGATTCATCTGGTTATTTCAGTTTGTATCTATACAGTATTTTGTGGCCTTTTGTAAAAGCAGCTGATAGTCGTCTCACTTGGGAATGAAGCCTTTGTATTAGCAGTCCGATTTTGCTTTGATATTTTCGTGAAATGATCAGCGATGTGACTTTTGTGAGCTCTGCATGAAAATATTGGTAACAGCATGTTTGGTTTTCACCACCAGAGGGCAGAATAGAGTCAGACACTCAACACCTACAAACCAGGTAGTTCCTGGGCTTTAAGAGGAACTCGTCAACGTTAGGGGAGACATCCTCACTCTCTCTCTCTCCGAGATGTTTGGACGAATATCCGTCCGTGTGTTGAGTACAGAGCCGGAGTCGGAACGTGGTTAGCCTAGCTTAGCATGAAGACTGCACAGCCTCGCTCTGTCCCTAAATACCCCTACCGACACCTCGGAAGCTGACCGATTCACGCATCGTATCTCGTTTGTTCGATACGCACACAAACGGAAACGTAAAAACGTAAAGAAGCCAAGTTCATTATAATCACGTAAAAAGTCCCATGGAAATATTTCTTGGTGGGAAGCCCGTGGGGGATCACGCCCTTGTTTCTAGGGGCCCGGATCCCAGGGAACAGATTATCAGTTCAAAAGAAGACCCCTGACCAAACCCTTAAATCTCAACAGGTTGTAACTCATTTGTTAAACCCATACAAAAACACAACTGTGAAACATATTAACTCCAGTGCTGCGACCAGGCTGGTTCAACATCCTGTCACGTGTCTGACTGAGTGTAAACAGGCAGAAAAAAGGACAGATGTTCAGCTCCGGTGGAGAAAATCAAAATCTCAGCTAAAGAGGGGATTTTAAAAAAGACGTGTTTGTACCGGAAGGAGAAATATTCATGTTCGTATCGATTTTCAGTGAAAATAATTTGTGGTTATGAGTTTGTGTAATGAAGCTCAAGTGTCACTGATTTATTTGTATATATTGGGAGTATAGTGTTTTATGATGTTTCGGCCGTTTGTAGATTATTATTATTATTATGATTATTATTATGATTATGATGATTACTACCACCAGTATAATTACTATTACAGTGCCTGCCATGGTAGCTGAAGAAACTTCCTGACTCTCGCTTTATGGACGTGACTGTTAAAAGCAAAACAAAACAAAAACATTTTGCCAAAAAAAAAAATAAAGAAAAGCTGTAAAAAAAAAAAAGGGGAGGCTTTGTTCCTTATCTCTTACAGTTTGAAACACATCATGTTGTGTGTTGTAAAGTGTTTTAAACATTGTTGGTGTTTGCTTTTGCTTTGTTTTTGATAGTAATGATGATGATGATTTAAACTTCAGCCGATCAAATTACTTCATTTTAACATACACAGCCCTGAAACATTCTTTATAACCAACCACAAAAGTGAGATCAGAAGTGAAGTAAATGTCCAGTTATTCCACAGCTGGTCCAGTTTGTTTCAGTCACGTGTTCAGACCCTGCTTCTCACCGGACACGTGGACACAACAAAGTTCCGTCTGTGGTTTCTCTCTGAACTTTTTTCCTCTTCAGCTTCACACAGAACTTGGACTTGATTCCTTCATTTCATCACTTGGTGGGTTTTTGGTTTGTTTGCCTTCGCAGCCTCTCACCGTCTGTCCTGCCTGCAGTACCACTCTCCGCCTGAACTCTGCCGATGCACCGGCGGGGGGGGCGCCGTTTTACCAAAACACCAATGTCGCAGAGACCAGCGGGGAAAAATGAGAAAACTACTGTTTTGGTGAAAAGTGAGAACGCTTCCCGATTGTGCGTGTCATCTTCTCTGCATCGTTCCCAGTTCATCATGTGGAGCTCTGAGACCGGTTCTCCTATGTGAAGGGGGTCAGGCAACGTGCGGCCTGAGCCAGGGTTCCAGCTCAGAGGGAGACTTTGAAGAACGAAACCGATCAGCGGATGCAACCCTGGGTACTGATGGACTCTGTGGTGCGGAGGGTGGACTCAGTGACCCCCGCCCTCCCCAACCACTCCTCTGACGCAGGTCCCGGTCCTGGAGCCTGGTCCGGTGTGGCTGGGACTGTGGGATTTATCTATGCAGAGCATCTGTTACGTCTCTCAGGCTGAGAGGGTGGGAGACAGAGGAGTTCCTCCTCCTGCTCCCCCTCCTCACCCAGTCCTCCCAGGGAGGGACAAGGGGGGGAGCAGGTGTCTCTGGGTTCTTCTGTCAGACAGAATATGTGGTCACCTGAACTGAGGCTGCACTGAAGACTGAATGCGAGCTGAAAGCTGGTTTTCTATTGTAAAAGCTGTTTATCAGGTCCCGTCTTCTTATTCAGCGCCACTGTGTTTCTCTGCTCTTATTGCATCAACATGTGGTTTTCCCCTGCTTTTCTACAAATTCAAACCTTTCTTATTAATGTCTGAACATTATTTACATTCACCAGCAGGTGAAACTGTGGTATTTGCCTTTTCATTTAAATGTCCTTTTCCCTCTTGATGAACTTCATTAATAATTTTATACATTTACAACGATGGAGCGTGATGCCAGGGGGCAGAAAGGTACGTGTGCACCTAACAGAGGATATTTATAAATATATACATTTTTAAAAATGAATGGAAAAACTAAACAAAAACAAAAAAACAGCCATAAAAAGCAATGAAAAGGAGAAGAAATAAAACTTAAAAGGTTTGATTTTAGAAGAAATCGTCCATGAAACAGGAAGTTGAATGTGGTGCTTTTATCGTTTATCTCCGGCCTGACGTTTCACGAGCTGGTTTTACAGCAGGAAGTGAAACCCGGAACACGTTCCGTCTGAACGCGCCCCGGTGGGTGTGTCGGAGGTGTTGCCCAATCAGCGGCGCCGGACATGGACGGCCGTGCGCATGCGTAATACGATAGCCGTTTTGCTGCGCTCGGTTGGAGGCGCACGTGCCCCTGCGTTCGTCTAGTTGTAGTCATGGAAACGGCCGCGAGGTGTCACTGCGAGCAGGCGGTGCCGCCGCGCGTGACTGGAAACGTCATCGTTTCACCTACCGTGAAAGACCTTAAGCGAACAAACTAAAGTAGACGTTACTTTTTCAAAATGTCCTGCTCGATAGTTATTTCTTTGCCGAAGTTATTTAAAGACGCAAACTGATTCGGAAAAACATCTCAAAGCCGTTTTAGAAATATATTTATTAGTCGCCCATAAGCCGAGTAACACGAATTCCATGATTCCTAAGCAGAGTCTGGTGAGCCGTTCCCCGGACTGCTGCCAAAAGCGGCTCCTGCTTTAATTCCGTCGCCAGTGCAGTGAAGTTTCACACGGAGGAAAAAAAGAAAAAACCTGAAACATTTTGAATATGATTCAAAATGAAGAGTTCAGCCCCGAAACGACCTGCGCTGTTTAATGTATAGAGATTTTAACACCGAGTGTGTTGTGCCTTAAAATATCTGACAATTTAATGTTGGTTTGCTTCTCGTCGAACCTTAACGGCTCGTCCGCATAAGTGTGGGTCCGTTTTCTGAATCTAGAGGTTAACGTGAGAAATTCGGCTTAGACCAGTTCACTAAAAGCAGCATTTAAATAGATGAAGCTCACATTTTCTCTTTAGTTTGTCCGTAACGCCGCTTCAGTGACGAACCTGCCAGCGGGGAGCGCAAAAAGCTGACATTGATTGTTTACGGCCGATTCCCCCCCAAAGAACCAAAATGATCGTTAAATGATGAACTCGTTTTAGAAGGCGTGTATTGTTTGTATCAAACATGACTGAGTAAATATCCGAAGTTTTTAAACGGAGTCTGGCGAGCATCGTACCAAACCGCTGCCATACGCGGATTCTTCTTGGGAATTCTCGTCAGTTCAGTGGCTACAGTCCAATACAGAGGAGCAAAGAACCTATACGAGTCCACTGTGTCTTTTACCCTAAACGTTCTTGCAGCAGGTCTAAATGTTCTTATGGCTGCAGCAGCTGCAGGTGTTGCATTTCTTCCTCAACTCAGCAACATCAAACTCAAACCAGACTCCACTGAGGTTTGTCTCAGACCAGTCTGGGTGTTTTGCTGTGATTAAACGGCCTAATGTGGTGCTGTGTTGTTGAGGTCCAATAAGACCCGGACCGGGTGAGGAACGACACCGTCCAGGGGGTCGTTTGTTGTGGACACAGCAGTGCCAACTGTAGCAGAGACATCAAAAACTACAACACACATCATGACCGTCTTCACGAAGAGCAGCTCCTGCGAGGACTCTGCTCCTCCATGTTGTTCTGGTTTGAGCGACGTCCTCTGGGTCTTTGGTGGGGGGACCTTTCGAGGCCGATCTTGACGTAGCCCTTGTACCTGTCCTCGTGACCTCCAGGGACCTGGAAGGTGCGAGTCCATCTGAGTCGGTGTTTAGTGGTGCTGCTGGTGGGGCAGTTGATGTTTGCTTCCTCTGATGTTTGGGGTTTTCTTTCCAACAGACGCTGATGAGTTTTCAGAGACATCCCTGGACCGCAGGGCTCTGATGTGTCTCCTGTAGGTGGTCCGGGTCTCTGCTCCATACAGTAGAGTGGGGAACCAGTTCTGCAGAGAACCCACTGATGATGCATTTCTTCGGATGTGAGCTCTGGAGGACAGGAGACTGCTGAGGTAGGGAAGGTGCTCCACTCACCACATTTTACCTGTAATCATGCAGCCCTGACGTCAACAGAGACACGACATGACATCAACCTGGGGGTTTGATTATACTGGGCGGGGGCCTTTTGCTTGTCTATGTCCTGGGGACCGATGTCTCCTAATCTGTCCGTGGCTGTGGGAGACGTGAAGTTACACATGGAAGCTATTTTTTGATACTATTTCACATTTAAAGGTTTAAATTTCACAGTCGTCAATTACCAGGACTTTAAATTTGACTCTTAACGCATTTTTACTCATTTCACAAATGTGTCCCCCCTTCTTTAAAACTGTGCCCCAGTCTGACCCCCACCCAACCCAGTCCAACTTTTATAAACCTGCCCCCGTGCCGGCATCGCTACCGTGAAACTGTGGCTGACACGTGGTCACGGAGGAGGAGCCTCGGCACCAGCGCGGACGCCGTGACGTGTCCGGATGGGAGCAGGTTCAGCATCTGGCGGAGGGGCTGAGAGCGGAGGGGGCAGCAGGTTGGGGACTGTGTCACACTGGCAGGGTGCAGACAGATGTTTTACTGAGAGGGGCCCCTGGGAGTTCAGGGGTTAAAGTGCCTGTGGACATGTGAGGAGAAGCACGTAGCTACACCTCCTCCTCCTCCTCCTCGCTTTTTTATGAATGAGATTTCCAACTACACACACACACACACACACACGGAGTGATGTCAACAACAAGCCCATCCCCCACCGCTGCGGGAAAAGCCTCACGATCAGAAAGAGAGGCGTCGTCCTGCTTCCCATATGTCCCTCTCCCTCTCCCTCTCTCAGGATGAGACGGGTGGGAAAGAGAGGAAGAGAGCTCTCCTCCTTCCCCATCCCTCCATCCTCCCTCCTCTTTTCCTCACGAGCCTGAGGATGAGTAATCCACCGAGGGAGGGAGGATAGCAACGCAGCATCATCATCATCATCATCATCATCAGTGAAGGAGCAGAGCGAGAGGATGAAAATTCAAAACCTTCCGGCTCCTCTTTCACTGCTGAGCTCAGTAACACCGGGGGAAGGCTAATTCCCGGACACAATTAATATGTCAGTGAAGAACGGCGCGCTTCCGGATTATAACTCCACAATCACTGGAACTGGCAGAGGAATATATGTTTATATTTCTGAGCTGTTCGCTTGCATGTGGAGCGCAACTGACTAATCCCTGGAGGGGTTGGACGGAGGCATTATGGCTTGTTTCACTGGATGGCACCAGCCTATTCTTGGGTAGGAGCTGAGTGACTCATCCTTTGGATTGTGGGGACAGTCTTCCTCCTGAACAACCGGTCTCCTCTTGTCATATCCATTTTAACTCTGTTTAAAGAAATCTGCGCCACGCCTCCACTCGTGGTGTTTTCAGAGGCTGGAATCTGGCTAACACCTGGAATCCTTGGCCCCTAACAGCACCTCGCTGCCCCACAGGATCCCAGTACCTGGACATTTTCTGTGTCAAAAGTCCACAAACAGCCTCCTCCTGGGACCAGGTTGAGCTCTGGATCAGTGTGTCTGGCATGTTCTGCTTCTGCCTGCAGAGTTCCCTGCTGAAGCTCCAGGCGCTGGAGGTTGAGGGGGGGCCCTCGCTGGGTCCGTCCCCAGAGGAAACGCCCCCTGCGCTGGGCAGCAAGGAGCAGAAGAGCCCCTGTGGCGTCGCCGAGCTCGGAGGGAAGGAGGGGAAGACGCTGGCTCTGTTCCACAACGCTGACGAGAACAGCCCGCCAGGTACTCACACCTGTCTGTCTGTCCATACCTGTCCTCTGACATTTATTCTCTTTTACTTTGTCAGTTTCTGTCAAACGGGAAAGAGCTTTGCACTGATGAACAAGTCTCTGTTCATCAGCTGTCTAATGAACTTAACATCTGCGTTGCTTGATCCACCCTCGGGATGTTATTGGTCAGTGTGAAGGTGTGTTCACAAGCAAGCAAGTTTTAGACGTGGCCAGGGGCGGGTTTAGAATCTTTTCAATTGGGGGGGGGCAGACTGGGGCACAGTTCTAAAGAAGGGGGGGACGTTTGTAAAATGAGTAAAAAAGCGTTCAGGCTCAAATTTAAAGTCCTGGTTCTCTGCAACAATAAACTGAACATGATCAGTACATAGTCTACATCTGTTCCCCGTAATAAACTAGAGACCACCTTCTGATGTTGGTCAACATGTTGAGGTTCAGACCCAGGAGCGCTCGGTTCTCATGACCACGTTATTACACGGGTACTCAGTACTCACGGGTCGGACCAGATACATCTTGGAACTCTGGCTTCATTTTGATCTCGACTACTCACCTGTAAAGTCTCATGACTGTGTCTTGCACAGTTGTGACGCTGTTGCGGTGACAACATCTGTCCACACACACACACACACACACACACACACACACACACGGTGAAAACATTACCAGCGCCGCCGTCGCGACTGAATGGAAGATAACACCGCTGAATGGATATTTGTAGCTCCACGCATTCTGCAGCCACGGACGGATGATGAGACAGTGAGCAGGTTGTTGTCAGCCTGCTTTACTGTGGGAGTCTCTTTTCTATGACAGGCCCGGAAACCAGAATCAAACATGTCTGATTTCTCTTGTTAAGAAAACTACCTCGTTGTGCATGAACCAGTTTCTCCAAAGCGTTAAAAATAGAAGAGTGGAGATTGGTCTGTAGTTACTGGGTGTCGTGGATCTAGGCTACTTTTGTAAAAGCGGTGGCCTCCATTGTTGCAAACTCTGGTAATCTTTTGTCACTGTAGTTACTCTTCATGACATATGAACTCTTAATGCTAACTAGTGGCATTGATGATCACTTGATGTTGTTGAAGCCTATTTGCAGAAATACATAAAAATATTAAGATGTGTTCAAATATTTTGTTTACTCTGGACCACTGTATGAAAACCTTGTGTCCTCTGACCCTGCATTAAACATAATGTACATTAAAGTTCCAACTCTGAAGGAAGTTCACACTGTCTACTTGCAGACAGGCGTTTTTTCTCACTCGGAAGTCATGTCCAATGTTTATGCTCTTATTAACGTACTGGCTGTTGTCCACGTGCTACAGTAACATGTGTTATTTTAGAAGTATCAGTCTTTCTGGCGAGTCTTCTTTTTTCACCCAGCACGCCACCAGCCACACTGCGTGTGTGTGTGTGTGGTGTTTGATGGCACGCCACGTCGCCGTTTCCCCCGGCCTGCTGCTATTTATAGAGCAGCATGCTGAAGTAAAAGGCTGCAGCACGTGAGAAACACTGACTGACTGTGCCACACTTCGCTGCTTCTGAATCTGCTGCTACACACGTTACATCTCTTCACCAGGCAACACATTCTTATTAAAGCTGCTTTGTACAGCATAGATCCTGTTATCCTGTTAATTAAAGCGTAATGTTTTTAACTATATCCCGCAAACAATCAGCTATATTTTTAATGACGGTAGAGCTGAAACGATTAGGACATTAACTTTTCTTATTACCAATTAACAGTTTGAGTTGATTTTCGCACAAAACTGATAAAACTGGTCCGATGTGAGGATTTCCTGCTTTTCTCAGTTTTGTTTATCACTGTGGGTCTAGCGGTCACTGAGGAGGTTCTTGAAGTCCTTCAGTTGGTTCTGGCAGTCATCGAGGAGGTTTTAGTGGACCTTCAGTTGGTATTGGTGGCTACTGAGGAGGTTTCAGAGGTTCCTCAGGTAGTAGCATTGGACACTGAGGAGGTTCCTGAGGTGTTTTAGTTAGTTCTTGTGGTCAATGACGATCGCTGGGTCCTTTAGATGGTTCTACTGGTGATTTTAAAGGTGTTATAGTTGCAACTGGAGAGGTTCTAGAGAACATTTTAGAGGTCCTTTGGAAGGTTCTAGTTGTCACTGAAGAGTTTGTAGAGGTCTTTTGTGTGGCTCTAGAGATCTGTAGAAACAAACAACAACAAAACAAACAACAACAACTTTTATTATTATTATTATTATTTACCACAAAAACAAATAAACTTCTGCTGGCGAAGACTCAGTTTCTGACCCTCAGCCAGCGACGCAGCTGACATTCTGACCCTCAGCCAGCGACGCAGCTGACAGTCGACAGCAGAGATTCAGTCTGTTTATTCAACAAAGCTGTCTGAAAATAAGAGCTGATCCTTATTTTACATACACTTAGATTTTCTCTAATTCTTTACATTACGAAAAAGTTCTCAACACAAGGTCTAAGTTACTTATTATTTCCAGAGCTTTCAACCGCATCTTATGGTCTTCCTCTGCGGACGGAGTTGCTCGATCCTCACAGGGATGGTTTAGAGACCATCTTTGTACAGAAACAAGTATATGACCACCAGTTATCACATTATCAGATTTCCTAACTTATGTCAGGTGATGCCAACTAAACCAACTGCAGAGGAAGGTCACAAGTTCTGGTTGAAAGCATTGGACATCCCAAGTAACTGGATGGTATGTTGAGATTTTTTTTTTTTTTTTCAAGCTGTCGTTTCCAAGGTCAGAATTTTTGATTTCATATTCATTGATTCTCCACCAGTGTTTTATGCCTATGACTTTATGTAGAAATGTTTCCACCCACCTGTTTAGTTGTGTATTTACATTCATTCATTAATTTAGAATTTAACTGGGTGCTAACATTGTCCTCATAAATCTACACAGATGCAGCTGTTTAATGGGAACATACACTGAGACGCATTTTGCTTAGAGGAAATTTTAACAGAACCGAACCTTGTGTCTTTGCAGAACTGCTGACGGTCCTGACCAGACCTCCCCAGTCCCCCAGACACCAGCCGTTAACTACCATCCACCCCAGCCAGCAGCCCCTCACCCCAGATGGAACGCTGCCCCCCAGCCCTCACCACTCACCCTACTCCCCACAGAGGAGCAGCCCTGGAGGTGAGGGGGGAGGAGAAGGAGGAGGTGGAGCCCTCCTCAAGCTGCTGGCGGGCGGCCAAAGCCCCCTCCCCTCCCCCCGATGCTCCAGTCTCAGCCACAGCCTGAGGTTCAACTCCGACCCCGACACTGCACCTTCGCCCCCCTGCAGCCAGCAGTACATACTGTGAGTCTCACCTGTCTGTCTCCCTGTCTGTCTTTCACCTGTCAGTCTGTTTACATGTCTTTTTCTTTACTGGTCCGGTTTAGGACTAGACTTGGAAAAATCTTTAAATATGACTTGGAGCATTTGGTCTTTACTTGGAAATTGATTTGAAACTTGTTGGTCTTTCCTTGGGTCTTGACTTGGCATTTGATAGTCTTGATATGGCACAAGACTTGGGACTTGTTGGTCTTGATTTGGGACTACACTTAGTGAACCCATTGGTCATGAATTGAGACTAGACTTGGGACTATTTGTCTTGTTATGGGCCATGTTGGTCTTGACTTGGGTCTTGTTGGTCTTGACTCGGGTCATGTTGGTAGTGACTTGAGTCTTGATTGGGGACTTGATAGCCTTGATGTGACACTAGACTTGGGTGACTTGCTGATCCTGAATTGGTACTAGACTTGTGACTGTTTGGTCTTGGCTTGCATCTTACTGGTCTTGACTTGGGACAAGTTGTTCTTCACTTGGAACTTGATATGGGACTCATTGAGACTGATTTGCCAAAAGACTTGGGCTTGCTGATCCTGGATTGGTACTAGACTTGGGACTGTTTGGTGTTGAAGTGGGGCTGAGCTTGGGGGACTTGTTGATCTTGACTTTGAACTTGTTGGACCTTGTTGGTAGCTGCTAAAATCACAGCTCTCTCAGATAAATTATGTAATAATAATGTTAATAATAGTACTTTATCGTTATGGCTGAGCAGTCTCACCTTTTGTCGGCTGACCCAGGATCAGATTTTTCACAGCCCGTATCAGAGAGTGTCCAGTGGGAAACGAAAGGTAAAACGAAGACTCTCTGCAGCAGTTTGTTGTTCACGCTTTGATGTAAAAGTCAGTCAGAACTGAGAGCTGGAGGGTTTCCAGCAGATCGGAGTTCAGTGGTTGTCAGTTTGTTCATCGAGCTTTTTGACCGTTTTGGTCCCAAACTGTTGAACCGTTTCTTTAGACCTTCACTCTGCCATGCCTCCGTAAGACCTATTCATCCATTAAGTCCTGTCGGAGTGCATTCTGTGCTGCTGCAGCTCTGAAGGATGAAACAGTTTCTGATTGACCTCTATCTGTCTGCTGCGTTAATGCGTCTTATATAATCCATCCTTCATCTTCTTCTCTTCTACTTTCTGACCCACAGCCTGAAGCTGAGGGTCCAAATGTGTCTGTGGCCCGGTTTGTGGTCTTTGTCTCCACTTCAGTCTGCTCCTCTCGTCTGTCTTTCATATTTACTGAAGATAAGACAGAAAAAGTTCCTCTGAATCTCCCTCCTCTATTTCTTCATCCCCTCTTTATTTGTCCACCCTTCTGACTGTTTTTAAAGAATAAATCTGAGGATATGTGGTGTTTTTCATGTCAACAAATCCCATAAAGCTCCACTGTTTCCAGAAACGATTAAAAACACGTAGGTGATTCACACTGACGCTCCGGGTGACATGTTGCTTCATCACCATCAACACACACACCGTAGTTTATTTAGACTCAAGTCTCACACACACACACACACACACACACACTCATCCGCTGCTGAAAATAGTCCCCAACACATTCACTGTTTCCTCCTGTTTGTTTCATTAAAAACTACAGTGAGCGGCTGCTTTAGGGAAATGACTGAGCCTTTTTAAAAATGAAACTATATGTTTGTGAGGTGCTTTTTAAAGATTTACGTCCAAATTGCTCCAAAACGAGAAAACTCCGGGATTCCCACTGAGCCCAACGTGGTTTATCTCTGGTTAGAATAGTGTCGAGTGCTTTGAACCCTGTACAACTGCATGAAGGTCTAGATTAAAAATGACACTATATGTTCATTTGAGGTGCTTTAAAGTCTCACGTCTTCGGGACGAACCAGAGGGCTTATACAGACTTATACTCTAAAATCAACTCCCAACTTACCTTTTAGTTACAGTAATAATTGAAAGTGGCAGGAATAAAGCTAATAAGCAGACAGATTTTATAGGTCGGGCTTTGACGACACCATTTCTTATGCACAAGGATGAAGATCAAACACTGTCCCTAACATTAAGATACATTAACATATTTTTCCACAGGGACCTTGAACAGTTTCACAGCTGTTCTTTATTTTAGACTTTTTATTCTTGTTAAAGCAGGTAAACATTTAGAAGATTATGTTATTTTGTTGACAATTTCTAACAATTTCTACAAATACAGATATTTTTGTGACATGTGCTGACAAGACACAAACAAAGCAAAACACATACACACGTTTGGGAAACCAGCTGGTGTCATGGAAAACCAGCATAATAACAGGTTGGCACAGCGCTGAATCGGGGAAAACCAGTTCTCACTCGGTCGGTTTTGGTGTTCTCAGGAAATTTGTCGCTAATAAGAAGAATATAGAATAACACCAGACCAACCTGTAACAGCTATTCAAACTGAACTACAACTGGTTTTTGCTTAAGGAAACTTTTCCCTCCATTTCTTCTCCACGGCCTTGATCATCTAAAAAAACTACAGCAACAGCAAACATTAGCAAAATTTACAGCACAATGTGTTAATTATTATAACAAATACTGAAAAGAACGAGTTGATGTGTGACTGCTCATCAAACGGAGTCCGACTGATTGTTGTTATTACTGATGGAAATGATGACCTGAACTCCCTAAATAAATAAATACTCTCGTTTATGGATGAAAGAGCCTGAATAGGTTGAAAAATAGCCGGAAGAAACCAGATGCAGAGAGACGTGAGGGAGCTCGTCGTCTGATGTTCACTGTGACATTCCAGTGGCATTTTAAAGTCATGTTTTTCTTTCTTTAAAGTAAAAACTGACAGAAGCATTTAGAAGATCCGACGCGGAGAAAAGTGACAATGACGACTGTGTAGAAATGTCGGCGCGTCCTCACAGAGAAAATCAACAGTTTAGCGTTGAACATCAGGCGAATCTGCGCTTGTACTTCGGACCCTTGTCTTTTTACCTGTTTACCTGTGGCTCTGTGTTTGCGTCCAGGTCTCGAGCTCGGGGGGACAGGACGGAGGGATCGGAGGATAAGTGTCCCCCCTCCATCCCCTTCCTCACCAGACAGATTCAGACCCTGAAGAAGAAGGTTCGCAGGTTCGAGGATCAGTTTGAGCAGGAGATGAACTACAAGGTAAATACAGCAGGCGTTGGGGGTGGCAGGTGTTTTTCTAATTCTAGGGGAGGGTGTAAAGAGAATATTAATTAATACTCCACTCCCCAATAATACAGTCATAACACACCCTCAGGTGAACCTGTACAGTCTAATGCAGTCCAGTACAACAGCTGTGCCACGACAGCTCTTTACAGAGGTGTGAATGTTCACTTTCTGTCAACGTTTGTCAGAAAGCTATAAATTATGAGAGTGATTCTGTTTGTACCTGCTTCATCTACTTAACAGCAAATAATGCAAACGCCAGTCTTTTCTGCAAAAGCAGCCTGATGAAGGAGATGAACTGTGTTAGCAATTATTTAACTGTAACTAAGCTATCAGTAAGTAATTCTAGCTTATACAGCTCCTTTAGTTTATTTGTGGTTATTAGCCATCGACACATTTATGTATTTTGTGGGTATTTTATAGTCGGCACATATAATTATTGGTTATTGTTTTTCTATTTTGTCTCTTTTTTGATATTTTCTTCTGTATGATGGGCTAATGTGATTTTATTTTTCTTGACTGATAAATTTGAATTTAACATGTAGATTTTTTTTTCCTTTATTTATAATCAGAATATAAAGACGTGATAACTGGTTTCTAACAGACGCTGATGCAGCTGTGATCAGATCTCAGTGTTTAGGTCAGTGGAAGCTGCTGGATGAACGGATGATGAACGAAAACACAGTAAAACACATCTGGAATAATATCAAATAAGTAGAACAAACACTGAACGTTAATAAACTTGTTTTGTATCTGTGTATAAACCAGTTATTATATGTTTATATACTGATTTTAAATGATAAACTCTTTTATTGCTTTAAGTTTTTTGAGACTTGTTATTTATGCAAATAAACTAAATGAAAGTGGTTTGAATGGAATCTGCTGCAGGTCCCGGTAGGTCTGTGAGGTGATTTATGAAATCCAGAGGTTTGAACCGACTGGATTTGAATCACTTGGTTTCCAGCTTGTGTCCAGTTTTTCCCTTCTCGGTCTGTGGCGATAGTTTTGATGGTGTTCTGGTGCGTTTGTCTCTTTCTCTCTCTCAGCCGTCGCACAACGATAAATATTCAAACCCGGAGATGGTCAGAGTGATGAGCGAACTGGCAAAAGCTCGCAAACAGCTCAAAGGTAAGAGTATCACCCGGATTTAACTGTTTCTCTGTATACAGATCCCTTCACAAATGGGAGCTCTGATACTCCAGAACAGTGACGTGAATGACTGCTCATGAAACCATCAACTCTTTAAGTCCTAGATGAACAAGGTCCTGACAGCTTTGGATCCTGGAGCCCAATATTTGAAAGATATTAAGATAAAAGTCAGCATTTCCTATTCACTTGACTGGGAAAGTGGCCCCAGACTCTTGGACCCACCTGTATATGTGCGGTGTAGTTTGTGGCTCTCATGTTATCTTGTATGTCACGTGTCTGCTGTGCAGAGCTGAGACTCAGACAGTCGGTGTTCGAGCCGAAGGAGCAGGACGCTCCAGAAAACACAGACATCTGCAGGTAACACCAACGCATCCAACACACGGACTCAGTGTGGCGCGTCGTGGTCGGCGAAGTCGTCACGGGTGTGTGTACTCGTCCTGCAGGTACGGCTCCGGGCAGCAGGGGGCGTCGGAGCACAAACCGACCCTGGAGGAAACGGTGGAATCTCTGTTCAGACGACTGAGAGAGAAGAGACGAGCTCTGGGTCTCCCAGACAACATGAAGGTGCGTTTGACTCTCAATACGTCACAAGACCACACCGCTGCCAAACACAAAAGAGACGGAGCAACTTCTGCTCTTGCATCCTCCCCAAACTCTGTTCATTTTCTTCTCCGTTTTCTTCCCCCTCTTCTACTTACGGGCTTCTCTGAACGCGCAGCCATGACTTCACCTACTGAGGTCAATAACTAACGGTTGTGAGTCGAGAGTAAAGGGACTTCATGTACAATCTGAGGACAGGTCAACAACCTGACTGCTCACGTGTGCATTTACGAACAGAATCCTGTTTATTTTTCTCCTTATATTGAGCCGCTTTGGGCGCAAACGTCCTCTAAGATGAATCAAGTTAAATCATCTTGAAACGATGCTGTGCTGATTCTGACATTAACGCATCCTCACCGAACTCTGGTCATTATCTTTTTGCTTTTATCAGGGTAAGGGTAAGTCTGCAAATGAATGTAAGCTGATGTGATGTCGTCTGAAGTGGCGGAAACATGACTGTGTGTGTGTGTGTGTGTGTGTGTGTGTGTGTGTGTGTGTGTGTGTGTGTGTGTGTGTGTGTGTGTGTGTGTGTGTGTGTGCAGGAGATGACCCAGGCTCAGATGGTGTTGGAGAAGATCACGCTGCAGAAATGTCTGCTGTACTTTGAGAGCGTGCACGGCCGACCGGTGAGTCCTCACCCACTGTGGATGTGCAGTAACGGTCCCGTCTGGTGGGCAGGACTCACAGGAGGGATGGATTATAGATTAGTTAAATGGTACCAATATGAAGAGAATATCGTGTTTCTGGGGGGCAGGAGTTTGGCTTTAAAGACGAACCCAGGTTGCAGATGGAGGTAAAAAAGCCGTCGCCAGTGTTGTGGCGCTTCACTTGTAAACCTGCGTGTAACACAGACGTGTTTAAAGGATTTCGCGTTTTAAGAGATCGAGCCGAGAAATCTGTGCGGGAGATCCGGTAGAATCTGTTGTATTAGAATCTGCAGAACTTCACTTTTCAACGAGACGTGGTCCAGTTTTAACAGATGGTCTTTTCCGTTCTGTGCTGCTCCCACAACAAGCCGAAAAAGAAACGATCCTCTGCTCCATCGAAGCCTTTTGACTTTCATAAATCTCCATTAAATCCTCCAGGGGCCACTTAAGTTGGAGCGGTCTGTCTACTGGGGCTATCAACAAATACTCTAGATTCAATTATATAATCGAATTAAGAGCAGACAGACAGACAGACAGACAGTCGATTGTGAAAATTAATTTTCGATTACGCTACCGCAGCTGTCGTCCTCGTGAGCTCTCGTGTTGGCCTGCGAGCCCCGCAGCGTCACGTTCACTGACTGAAAATGAAATGTAGGTCAAGCCGAAACGAACAAGTGATTCAACAACGGCGGAGCGGTAATGATGGCAGAGAGTTTCACAAACCCTGCGAGACTGACTCCCATCGCTCCGATCAATCCAACACACCCGTTTGGAAACACTTCAGATTTAGTCAGTAGACGGCAAAACTCGAGATGCTGGAGATGCAAAGCTGGAGATGAAGTCGTACGTAAGCTGTGGAAACTACAGTTAGCCTAGCATTCCAGCAGCAGCAACCTGAGGGAACATCTGGAAAACGTGAACCCATTAGTTCTGTCTCTCGTTGTTTTGGTTTGTCCTCTTATGGACAAAATGTCCAAAAACAGATATTGGAAGGGTTCAAACCTGTGTGTTGAGTAAGGAAAAACTGACAGTGCTGCTGCCTACACAGGGCCAGTGGTGTGGTGATTGTGTGTGATCTCTGCTGGCTATAGTAGTATTGAAATGATCAGTTGATCGGCAGAGATTATAATCAGCAACTACTTTGATAATCGATCAAAGAGCCAAACATTTTCCTGATCCGCTGTCTGATTTTCTTGGTCTTTTTCCACAGTGAAGCAACATTCTATAGGTTTTAAATGTTGTTTAGTGGAAACCAGCCAGTCGACGGCGTCACAGCGGGTTTAATGAAATCACCGGTTTTCTGCCTTTTCTGACATTTTATAGACTGAATGATTAATCGAGAAAATGATCCGCAGATGAGCTCGGTAATGAAAATAATCATTGGTTCCAGCTCTAATAATGGAGGTCAGGCTTCGGAGCTACAACACATCGATCATCACCTCGCCTGATGACGTTGGCTCATGTGAATCAGGAAGTTTGTCGGCCTCCACTCGCTAGTTTTAAACAGCTTAAAAGTCAGTTTTGGGAAAAAGTATGAAGGTTCTGCGTGGGGGCTGAACCCAGCCGACAGTAGCGTCCCGCTCACGGCTGTAAACAATCAAACCGCATCGTTCCTCTCACTGGAAACACGTGAAATTCTAAAAGTGGGATTTTGGCCCGGAGTGACCCGGCCCAGCTAGAAGAGATCACTGTTCGCCCCAAACGCTAACGTGGATTTGATAGCTATTAAATAAAGTCAACTGAACTCCGTGGAGCGGAGGATCGTGGGTCGTACTCTCAGCCAGTTTGACGGAGCAGCTGAAGAAACTTGACAACGTGTTGTGTTTCACGTCACAACCTTCATTTTAAGGCTTTCCACAGCTATATTCTCAACACGTCACAGCTTCTACAGGAGCCGCTGAGCAGATTTCTCCGCAGAAAGCTCAACATCGCAGTGTTCTCACGTGGGTTTGAAGTGAGACGCCACAACAGGGACCCAGCCTGGAGGTGGAAAGTAACTAAGTACATCTGAGTAATACTGTAGATGAAACTACCGGGTAGCGAAGCCTTTAAAATTAACTCCTTCTTTTCCAGCGGCAACATTAAATTGATGAACACATTAAAATAGAAATATTATAAAAGTACAATGATATTGTATAGATGATTCTGCAGTATTGGTACTTTCACTTTTGCTACTCTAGTACACTTTGACGCTGATACTTCCGTACAAGTTTTGAAGGGTTATTATTACTATATCATTACAGTGTCTCTGTCTGATTGTGCCTCAGGGAACCAAACAGGAGAAGAACCTGGTGAAGCCTCTGTACGACAGATACCAGATGATCAAACGTTTGCTGTGCGCCAGCCCCACGATCACCACCATAGTGAGAAACGCACACCGACACACACTTTCTCTTTCTACTGTTCCATCAAGATTAACTGACAACTGGCAAAGTCCAGCTGGTGTCCAGACTGTGAGACGTCCTAACGTGGGTCCGCATTTCCATGTCCCCCTCTCTTTCCATCATCCTCACAGCGAAGTGAGGGTTTGTTCCTTGGACTTTTGTTGCCCCGGGTTTTTACCTATCACCAGCCTGACAGGGGGCTCTGCAGACAGGACGCAGGGCTGAAAAAACCTGCTCTTTCTGTGTAATTTCATCACTCTCACACCGAGACCTGGTGGATCATCTTGCATGCTTAATGGATTCTAATTTAATTTTTGTGTTTTGAGGACAGAGACGTATAAATCCAGCTGTTTCATCAGGCTCCGTTCTGTCATTTAACCTAAATGTGATAGAAACACATGAAATGTAGGCAGCGTCTTTAATTCTTCGTTAGACTTATAGGAGCCACAAAAGCAAATTAATCACGATAGTGTGTTTTAATGTGTAAACAGAATTCACATTTTTTTCTGTTTTGACCGGTCGAAGAATCCCAGACTTCCCCGTGTCCCCTCATTTTTCTTTGCTCAGACGACGACCCTTCCTCTGCCCACACCTGCAGGACAATGGACAAGCTTCTTTGTACAGAACCTTTCAACAACAGACAAAGTTTAAAGTGTTTGACATAAAATACCTTAAGAAGAGAAACATGGCAAAATAAAAATACCCATTTAAATAGGATTTAAGAGTAAAACAGGAGATTAGAGGCAGAGTTTTACTGTTGTGTGACTGTTTCTGTCTCTCAGGAGGAAGAGGACGGATCCGATGAAGACTCGATGAGCTCGATGCCAGTGGATGAACTTCCTGTCCCGCCTCCTCTCAGAGCGACCCGACCAGCAGCCGGCGAGGAGGACAGCGACCGGGACAGCGACCCGGCCTTCGTGTCCCCGTTGGACGAGGTGAAAGCCGTCCGTCAACAACCTCCCCTCACCACGGCCAACCTGCACGAAGCCTCCAGGTCTGTATGAGAGTGCAGACCGAGGTCCCCCTGAACATCTGAAGCTCTGAAAGGAACAAACCATGTCATTAAATTCTGTACAAAAGGTAAACTGATTAAATAAAGTATAAGGTAAAAATAAATGGAAAGAAGAAGGGAAAAAGAGAGAGCCGTAGCCGTAGTGTCTGCTGAATAAAAACATCTTACCAGCGAAGTCAAGCAAAGACTAGAAATGCTGTGTAAACCTGTGTATTGTAACCTGATACCTTCCGATAGATACAGACGTATTTGCTTCTTTACGACAACAGAACTTTAGCATTCAGATACTTTACTTAGATAAAAATACCAACACAACAATGTAAAAATACTTCATTACAGGTAAAAGTCATGCGTGAAAAACCCTCCTCTTCATGTACAGAGTATAAAAAAGTACAGAGGTATAATCGGCAAAGTGTCACAGTAAAAGTACTTCCTGTAGTTCCAGTATCACAGTAAAAGTACTTCCTGTAGTCCCAGTATCACAGTAAAAGTACTTCCTGTAGTCCCAGTATCACAGTAAAAGTACTTGCTCTAGTCCCAGTATCACAGTAAAAGTACTTCCTGTACTCCCAGTATCACAGTAAAAGTACTTGCTCTAGTCCCAGTATCACAGTAAGAGTACTTCCTGTAGTTCCAGTATCACAGTAAAAGGACTTCATGCAGTTCCAGTATCACAGTAAAAGTACTTGCTGTAGTTCCAGTATCACAGTAAAACTACTTCCTGTAGTCCCAGTATCACAGTAAAAGTACTTCACTGTGCAGGGACACGTCTCCTGTGACTGGTCTCTGATTCTAATGGATCATTGATCCTGAGTCACGGAGGCTTCGGCAGCGTTTTACTGCTGGAGCTGCTTTTAGCTACGTCACAGACAGGGAGAGGGTTTAGTCCACTGGTTCCCAACCTGGGGGTCGGGCCCCTCCAGAGGGTCACCAGGTGAACCCGAGGGGTCGTCAGTTCTGATTCACTGATCTGGATTCAGTTCCTGGACTTTTCTCGGATCTTTAATTTTTAATGAAATATTAATTTATTAAATATCTTTTATTAATGTACCTGTTTAGGTCCTAAACAGAGAAGTTTAGAGGACAAATGTCTTTGGTAGAACTGCTAATCTGCTGCTACTGGCTCCTTCTCTAGTAATATGCTGTATTTAGCTCCTTCCTAATTAAAGTAATCTCCCTCTGAATGTGGTGGAGTAGAAGTATAGAGCAGTATAAAAGGGAAGTGCTCAAGTTAAGTACAAGTACCTGAAAACTGCACTTAAGTACTGCACTGGAGTAAATGTACCTAGTTACTTCCCCAGTGGAAATTACACGCTTGGAGCAGAAACTAAGAAGTCAGTGTCAGACCTTGGTCCCCGACTCGGGTCTCGGTGCAGCTGCTTCACAGGAGGCAGTTTTTCCGCTTTCCCTCACGAACCTCCACACTCTGTCCTCCACCTGAACCAGGTCTCAGCTGCTGGAGAGTCTGCGGGAGACGAGGGCGGAGAAGAAGACCAGGCGTAAAGCTCTGAGGGAGTTCGAGGACCAGTTTTACCGTCAGACCGGAAGGTGAGAGCCAGACCTCAGGAGCTCAACGCCGTCCTCAGAGAGTCCAAAACTCCAGCGTGGCTGCAAAAAACCTCAAAATGTTACTGATACAAACTTTTAATCTGCATCAAAATACACATCATGTCACACCACCATGGGAGACATGAGACAGACTCGGTCAGACGTTTATTGGGGTATTTACACCAAAAAAGTTCTGTTCAGTAACGTAATAATAAAGTTGTATTGATTACTCGTCTCAGAAGAAAACAGCACCTGTCATTTCGTCAGCAGTTGGGTGTAGTTACTCAGAAGACATGGGCCCAGTGCGCCTCCCACAGGATGAAACCAGCAGAGGCTGTTTAGCTTAAACACAACTGGTGTGAAGGGGAACGACGTTTTAAAACTCGTCGTCAGTGCAAATCAATGTGTCCTCTCAGAGTAAAAAGGAGTGTAAACCTACAGTTATATAAAGTGTATGACTGAAGATACTGGACAAATTCAAAACGCATGTATAAAGAGTACAATAAGGGTCAATGTTCAAAAAAGATTCAGTTTTTTAAGAGATACATTTTTTAATAACTTGGTTGTCTCCCCGACAACAAGGCTGGATCACCAACCAGGCCACGTGGGAATATCCACGATAACAGGTCCTCCATCCTCCATCCTGTGGTCCTGGTCCTGTAGAGGGACTCTGGGTCAGAATCCGGTTTTCAGACCTGAACTGTTTTAGTTTATATTTGTTGTAAAGCTGTGTTTTGTCAAATCGCCTTAATTTTTTGTGTGTCAAATAATGAACAGACACAAAACCTCAGTAAGGTCGTGTTATTCCATCAGAGGAGAACTGTGAGGCTGCAACCAACAATCATTACCAATACGTCGGATAATTATTTTCTTTAATAATCACATTTTCAGTGGATAAAATGTCAGAAAATATTATTATTCCCTGATGTTAACAGAAACAAATGTTTCCCTTTTTTTGTCAGACCAAAGGTCAAAAACCCCAAATTTTGACTTTACTCTCGTAGGAAACAACAAATATTCACGTCTTGTCTTTCCTGCTTGTTGTTTACGGCGCTGACGCACTCTCGTGTTTCCCGACAGAATCTGCCAAAAAGAGGATCGCACTCCGATGAAAGAGGAATACCAGGAATACAAACAGCTGAAAGCTAAACTCCGGCTGCTGGAAGTCCTCCTCAGCAAACAGGATGTCTCCAAAACCAAGTGAGAGGAGACAGCTCCCAAACACCCCCTCTGTCCCAAACCTATGGTAGAACATCTGTTCTTAATGTACCGTGCTAGCGTAACAGTCAGTTGACACTTGTTGGACCTTTTTGTTGCACCTGGAGTTTTAGTGCGTTTTTCCATCCACGCTTCTGTGAGTAACCGACTTCTCACTGCCTCCTCTCCAAACTCAACATTTGTAGAAAGTGTAAATATCCCATCAGTTTTATAAAGAAAAAACCAGACGTCTCTCTGGACTGTCTGAACCAGCATCCTACAGTGTTTGTCCAGCGCTATCTTCAAGTCCGAATTATTTTGTACAACTGCATTTATTCCAGTCTGGAGGGAGAACTGTAAAACTCCAGAGGGAACTGTAAACGTTTCTTTGTTCCATCTTGGACACGTGTGATTTAACGGACCAAAACATTTTTACACGGGACTCAATGTCTCTGAGCGTTTGTCGGACTGAGAGCACTTTGATCTGTCAGCGGCGCTGTGGACAAGGACAAAGACGAGAGCTGCTTTATGAAATGGCCTCGTTTCAGAAGACGGTAGCAGGTTTCATGTCGTCAGCCAAACGATGAAGCATCGAGACACTGAACCTTCTCTCCAAACAAACAACACTGAGTCACGTGGAAACGTTGACCCCAAGACCGGAGGCTGCGGTTTGGTTTCTTAGGCTTGAGAATAAATCGGTAGTTTAACGACAAGAAACAACAAACTGAAAAGTAAAAATCATCTTGCTCTTGAGCTGTGGACCAAATCACACGGGTTGTCTCAGTTGCCATGGACTGTAGATGTCACGTCAAATGAAACCATTCATGACATCCAAGGTTCACGTCATCGGAGACCTTAAGACGGTCGAAGAAATGCGAAGTTAGTCGTCTTTAAATCACAGTGATTTCAAGACGACTAACATCCGCAGTTCCATGATCACTCAGCAAACTGAGAAAATCCTGTGATATGATCAAAAGCTCCGACAGCTACTAACCACGACCTTTCGTAAAAATGCCACGGACGCAGACGCAGGAGAATCGGCAGGCCCCCCGCTGGCCGCAAACGTAGGAGAGCCGTCCGACGCAGGAAGGAGGCAGTCGCATTAAACATGTAGTCCAAAAAAAAAAAGCTCCGCTCTCACGAATGTAAAACTGGCAAACCACATGGCACCGAGGTCCCAGTTGACCTCTGCAACAGCTGCCTCGGTTCAGTGTCTTGTTGAAATCTCCACAAAAATGTGCATGGGTGGAAACGTTTGGGGATAAAGATGCAATGTCGAGATTAGTGTTAGTGTAATGTTTGTCTGAGTAACGTGGGGAGATGCACCTGTATCTATATCATAGCACTTTATGTTGAAAAACTGAATTTATTTTTATCCATAGTCTCATGTTAATATGCAATATGGTCTGTATTTAGAGATAAGTGTTGGTGTAGATAACAAACAGATCTGGAAATCAGAGCTCGAGATATTTGCGTCAACATGATCTGAGACACTGAAACTTCAGTTAGCCGCCCTCCTGTAAATAATCTCCGCTGTGTCTCTACTGAATGTCAGAGTTGAGAAAAGGGCTTCAAGCTGCGGGGCACAGCAACCCAACGACAAAAAAATATCAAACATCAACTCCCCAGTAGAGGACAAATGGAAATGAAGGGAGCTGAATTCTCAGTATTACGTAGTGAGTAAAGTCTTTAATATCGGAAGAAAACACATGAGCAAAACCAAACAACCTGCGTGTGTTGGCACTTTCAGAACAGACCAAAAGAATCAACATCAAGTTTTATTACAAAGATGTGACGATTGATTAATCAGCAAATGTTTGAGCCATTTCTAGGATGTAGCTTCAATATAACATGAACATAAATCAGCCAGCGCCAATGTTTTTCATCACAACCTAAAAGGGAAAACAATTGACTTCTATAAAAATGTCATTTTCCCCAAAGCTCTGACAACCGGAAACTTGAGAGGTTAAATATTTTGTGTTTTCCTGACGTCTGTGGTAAAATGTGTCAGTGTGTCACTAAGGATCAAAATACTCAGCATTTCTCAATCCTCTGATGGTTTTCTGCCCTCAACTGTTGAATGCTGACTCTCAGTGCACGTCAGTGTTGAAGTTATGACCCTATTCATGCTTGACAGTTGAACATGGACTCATGCTGTGAGGATAAAACTGTCCCTGTGTTGTGTGATTCTGGTTTGCCTGACAAATTTCTATACAGACATGGTTCAAATAAATATTTTTGCTATTAACACAGTTTTGTCATTTTACTTACGTTGGAATCACAGTCTCTTGGTGGTTGCTTGTGTCAATTTGAAAAATAGATTTCAGGTTGGATTCCCGGCTCCTCCTGTCCACATGTCAGAGTGTCCTTGGGCAAGACACGAACCCCAAGTGGCTCCTGACGTGCAGGGGTGAATGAGAGGCACAGTTTTAAAGTAACTGTAAAGTTGTTTGCTTGGCATCATTTATTTCTCTGAATTTCTCAGGACATTAACTTTGAGCTTTAACACATTTTTACTCATTTTACAAATGTGGCCCCCCCTCCTTTAAATCTGTTCCTCAGTCTGAGCGCCCTGTTGAAAAGTTCCTTAACCCGCCCCTGATGGAAACGGCTGTTACAGAAAGTCCTAGAGAAGTCCCGGAGACTTCCTTTGAGTCCATGGCCTTGTATTTCTGTTCCCTGACGATCAGGATCGGGTCGTCACTGATAGTAAAAGCTGGCGGTGACTCTGAAGACGTCGGACGTGCCTTCGTACGGTGTGATGACGGGTGACAGGGGTCTTGGTTTGTAGTGTCCGAAGTGTTTGATCCTGTAGGAGCCGCTCGGGGCCGACGGGGGAATGTGCCACTCGACTGTGGCGTTACTCTGCCCGTTTGAACCCTTCAGCCAGTGAAACCTGCAGCGAGAGACGTCAATTAATATCCCCAAAGACACCTGAAGTAAAAAGGTCGGCCTAAGCAGGGCCACACCTGGCACCTGCTTTTGATTTAGTTTTAGCCTTCGGGCACGGTCACGTAAGTTGACACAGTTTATTCATAAGATTTTGTATTTGTATCATGGCCTCCTGTCTCCTGTCTGTAAACCATGTGTACTGAACAGTGTGGTAGAGCTTTGAGGTATTTGTGCTCGTACAATTTTCTTTTCATGCCACCTTCCACATCTACTCTTATTCTCTATTTCAGGAGGAAATATTGTTCTTTTAACTCCACTACAATTATTTGACAGCTTTAGTTACTTTATAAATAAAGATTTACACACAAATATGTGAGGAGCTTATAAAACAAGAGGCTTTGTCAAATATTACACTATCCAACAGTATATACAGGTTATTGTCAACTGGCATTTCTCACTATTTTCTGAAATTTTACCAACCAATCAAACAAATCTGAAGAATCCATAATAATAAAATAATCATTAGTTGCAGTCACATATAAAATAGTTGAAAAAAAGCTGCACATCATCCAACAACAACGGCGAAAGGCTGTTTACACAGGAATGCTTACGTAATAATAATCTAATGATGTAATATACAGTACAACAGTCATATGAGACAGGAGTACTTCTGCTTTTAATACTTTAAGTACATTTTCTGGATCATAGTTGCATACTTCCTCTTAACATTTTCATGCGGGACTTTTACTTGTAACAGATTACTTTGTAATCGGTGTTGTATTAGTACTTAGGTAAAGGATCTGATCTTGTTGCATCACAAAGAGTACACACCTACTACACACTAACCTACCTGGTCTCCCATGATGCATCAGTGTGCACAACCTCCCAAGTTCCTGTTCTGTTGTCATAAATCTCCACAGTGACAAAAGTTTTATCTCTCTGCAATGGACAGCGGGACCGAGGAGGTTAGAGAGGAAGGAAAGCAAGAGCAAAGAAACAACGACAAATAAAGCAACAGGGAAACAAACAGACAAATAATTAAAGCAGTAAAAACAAAGAAGCAGTTTGTGGGTCTTACGATGTCTCCAGAATGCCTGGGGTTCCCTGCTACGAATGTGACAGAGACAACGTCCCCCTGAAAAACACGTTAAAATGCTTCAGTTCATGTATGGTGACATAGAAACAGCGGGGTGTCATCAGCATAGAGCTGGATTAACCAGATTCATTAAGCTCTAACAAGTCTCTTATCAAAACTTTTATCTCTCCTGGTTGTTTTTGAGTAACAACCACTGATGTAGGAAACAGTCGGGAAATGTTCGCAGCTTCTCATTCATTGACGCCGTCAGCAGATGTAGATGATATCAGCTGTAGATGACTAATGGTAATTAATACAAAACTTTAGTCTGCTGGTTAACGTGCTCTCTCTGCCAAAGACTGTTTGTGAGTGAGGACATATATGATAGATCAATATCTGGAGCTCGTTAAGCTCAGAGTTCCGGGTCAAAACTTACTTAAAGCTTATTTCAGCCCTAATAAATACCAGCGTGTGAATGTGTGCCCTACCTGTCTATAGACGGGGTAAACCTGCTGCAGGACGTCTCCAAAACTGTTGTTCTTTGGTTTTTTGTCAACAGGGGCCTTAGGCAGCAGATTGAAGAGGTTCTTCTTAAAGAAGGGAGGCTGAGGGCCGACGGGCAGCTCCGACACTCGGTCCTGAAAACACAAAAACAGTAACACACACAGTATCACTGTCAGTGTCCCAGTAATACAAGAACCATACTGAGACCTTCCGATTTCTTTCAGTCCAATTATTATTCTTTATCTTTATGTATTTTATGTTTAGGCACCTACCTAATTTGTAAAGGGGAATTTTTGAGTTTGGCTCATTATTTCATGTTTTAATTTGAATGTAAATATACTGTATGTTGTTGAAGAAGCTAACTGCAACAACATATGGTGACTTACTTCCAAGCTACGTCGAGATTATACATGTATTTACTGTACGTTTATATTGTGGGGACACATTTAAGTTCAGTGTTTACTCATTGTAATTTACGATACATAAAAATATTATTAATATTCATGATATGGTGTTTGTAGTTTTATTCTTCTTCCAACTCATCTCAAAACTAGTAAAAGTTACTCCTTAAAAAGCTGACAAGCATCTTCGTCAGCATGGAGAGTCATGTGTCAGAATGGCAGAACAGGAGCCTCCATGTTTCCAGTGGATTGCGTTCATTTTCCGACATGGCATCAGTATTACGGGTGTAATCCAGTCTGTCACACCTGTGCGATGGCTCTGGCCAGACCTCTGAACTTGTGCAGGTAGGCACTGAGCGTGTGCGGACCGTAGATGGTGGAGGCCCCTTCGTACCGCTGCACCTGAAAAAAGCAAGAAACAAATCACTGCCAGTAGAGAGAGAGGCCCAACGCCTCCCTCTGCTTTCAGTCTATCTGCCAACTGTTGACTGTCCTGGATAATTTAACAATACGGAAGGTTTATGTTCTGACCATCAAGTTGACTCTGTTTAACTTAACTCAACTTTAATTTGGTGGATGGCTCTAAATACTACAATACCCATGAGCCTCGGCTGCCGTGTACCTGGTACTCTTCATAGGTGGTGATGTAGTGTGTGTACACGTTACTGAGGCCAGCAATCACCACCTCCGTGTCCCTGAACGTCCCCTCCGACTCCAGCTCCTAAGATAAAGGCACAGTGATATCACCCGACAAGTTTCAGGCGTTTAGTTCTGCTGACGTTTGCCTTCGTGTTGTTTCTCACCCGTTTCACAGCTTCTCTTAACCTCCTCCCTGACATGGTTCTGTTAATGTGAAGAGCAAAGCAACAAGGTCAGGATGAAGACGCGTCGTGAGCGATGCAGGTAGTGTGGCAGGTTCCCGTGGTGAGGACTCGGAAACGTTCATTGGTGTCGGAAAAACTGAAGACAGTTCCGCCGACGTTAATACCGAGTCTAATTGACACTGAATGAATATTATCTGATGAGAGTTGATAATCGTAATTTCCCCCGGGGACTTTTTTAAATCCTTCACTGTCATTGTCCTTTTCAGGGTTGAAAAAGTTTCTCTAAAGGAATTTTCTCGAGTCAAAAACATTCAATCTGTATTCTAATATTCTCAATATTCTATTTTACCATTCAAGTGGACGGGAAGTGGTCTCAGACTTTTGGACCCCACTGAGCGTGAGTGTGTGTTTGTGTCTCTATATATAGACTTATGTGACATATAGTATCAGTAGGAGTATTAGTACGATCAGTCATAGTACTATCACTAGTGTCATCGGTAGTAACAGTAACATTACCAGTAGCGTTATCAGTATTATTAACTGTGCCGTCGTCGTATTGACAGCAGTAGTTAGCTGTAATCATTAGCAGTAGCCTAAAATTATGATTAGTATCAGTGAGGCGTCGTTACGTGAGCTCTCCAGGAACAGCTACGACAGCTACGGATCCAATGGTGAGGATCTGGACGTCGACAATCTGGGGATGCCAGGGCAGAGGCCAGCTCATCTGCGCACACACACAACACACACAACACACACAACGACGCTGTGTTTACAGTAACACACGACTGACTTCACTTCATTTACATGGCAGATCGCAGCTTTTGGGTCAGGCTGGTCTGAGTCACTCGGATGAAACAAATATGTTCTGACGTGTTTGTTTGTCAATATCGGTTTTTTATTGTTTTCATTTCTCAGCACTTTTATTTTTGTATTTTATTTGACCATATGTAGCACCGGCATGAGCAATGCCAGTTGGGTTTAACTGGCCTTACGAGGACCTCAAGTGTCTCTCCATGATAGATCTGGAAAGTTGGTTTAAATTTTCCCCATTCAGATTTTTCCCGTCTCATTTACAGGGAAAAAGCCGATAAACCTGTGGAGCAGTGTGACCCAGCTTTGGATTGCGTCTAATTCAGTGTATTGATATTTGAAGTTTTTACAGTTTTTTTTTTTAATCACCTAGTGTTTAATCGGGCCCTGTAGGAGGGAAACCTGGTCCGTGGCCCCCAGATAGCCTGAGTTTGAGATCCGTTTTCTCTTCAAACCAGCTCACGGATCAGGGAGAGATGTTTTTATTTAAAGCTTGTGTATCTGCTATTAAAGCTCGGCCGCCTCCTCACCTCCCCCGTGTTGAACAGGATCGGTTTGGGATGATGACATTCCTGCGTCTGATTGGACGGCTTGCCGAGGAGAGCGTCTCTGATCCCGTCCCAGAACGGGTCGCCGTCCACGGCGCCTTCACAGAGAGAGGGGGGCTGATTTATCTGAATTCCAACCAAAAGCGGCGGAGTAACAGTAGAATGCGGATAGAATGACATTAGAATCACCCTGAGTAAAGTTGAGGTCTCCTCCTCCATCTGTTGTTCCTGCTGCAAAACTGTGACCCAGAGCTGGTTTACATGTGCTGACCTGACACACATGCAAACACACACCACATACATTAAAATCGAATACGATGCACTGAGATGTACAGAGAAAACACACATGGACGCAGCGGGACAAAAAAAGAAGGATTATTCCCGTCAGCACCCGGGTCTCAGATCCTGGATCGTTCAGCAGTCTGTCATGTGGCTCCCTTCACAGGTTTAGACAGGAACGGTCCAGAAACCAACCGAAGAACCGACATGTATTGTTTATTTAACGTTTACGTCTTCGGACGTGTGTTCGTGTGTTAGTGTGTGTGTTGCTGACCGTGTGTGTGCTGTTGATCTGAACGGTAACATCCGTCATGTTGACCCACTGATGAGCAGAGTGAAGGAAACCGGTCACCTCCTCGACTGCGTTAGCGTACAGCTCCTGCAGGGGGCAGCAGCACAAACACGCGATCATGATTTTCCCACCTGTAAAGACTGACTTACACCTATACACTTAGAACGTAAACCCAAGTCGTAACCGTGAAATAAAACGTGTACCTGGTGGGGACGTTGGTTTTGTCCCCATAGGGGATGCGAATCCCCACAATGCACTGCGGGAACAGACTGGCGTTCCCACGGCGTATTTAATACAAGTACTACACTTGATTACATTCATACGCTGCTAGTTAACTCACTAGTGACAAAATCTCGTCCTTTGTTTACTGTGTTCTACTGTGTGTCATTAAGAAACACTGCATTTCTTTACTGTTTTTCTTTACTTTTCCGTCAGTTGCATATTTGATCAACATTTAGGTAAATATAGGCGTCAGACTGGATTCTGTACCAAAACCTTGATCGGGACGTCCCCGGTTTGAAAGGCGATAGATCACATTTTCATTTTCACGTGAAACTGTTTGTCCCGACAGACAGGTAACGGAAGACTTTACTCATGAAGACAAACCTTGGCCTTCCTGTAGATGTTGTGTCCGACGATCCTCGTGCTGTCGAACATGTCGTTTCCAGGTCCGAACGCCTGACACATCTTAGTCTGACAGACACACACTTATTGTTTACTGTCTGCTGATCATGCTGTACGAATATATGTATGAGCTTGTGTGTGTGTGTGTGTGTGTGTGTGTTTACCCCTCCAACAGGACACGAGCTGTTCAGGTAGTCGCAGGGCAGTCCGGTGTTCACACAGTAAGGTCCTCTGGTGTTTGGACTGACGTCACCGAGGTTACTGGAGGAGAAACCAGCGACGAAACCTCCCTGAGTTATAGCGCACACACACACACACACACACACACACGCACACACACACACACACACACACACACGCACACACACACACACACACACACACACACACACACACACACACACACACACACACCATCTTTCAGGACTCTGGGGCTCTGTAGCACTGAAATCGACACAATTTACTAAGCCACCAGGTAGACTTGGAGAAAGTTGAGACTTCTCTATCTCCACTATTTGAGAATTTGCAGCTTATATATATGTATGTGTGTCAGCCGGGTCCTGTCACCTGTCCAGGTAGCTCTCCGGGGTTCTTGTCCTGCTCCAGCAGGTAGGAGGCATAGCCCATGTTGTCGCTGCTCACCATGCGGTTGGTGTAATTCATGCTGACAGCGTGGACGGCGAACCAGCTGCGAGGAGGGACAGAGTCCTAATGACAGTCTGAACGGTGTAGGTGGAGTTAGGGCTCAGTCACATGCAAGCGTTTAAGATGGGAATCTTCACGTCAGACTAACCGTGGAGACTTATTGTCCCGTAAGGAACCGAGCTGAGCAGCCTGATACGTGACCGTCAGTAATTTTGTCAGCTCAGAGAGGGTTTGTCCTTCTTCGATAACTCTTTATTGAATGAAATGATGAACAATCCCGAGAACAGAATATCGGGGGAGTGAACAGAAGAGTAGAGAGGGAATAGAAAGAAGCTCAGAGAGACGATGTGACGGACAAATGCGAGCTCCTCTCCATTACAGAACAGTGAAGCTGCAAAAGGGAGCTACAGAGACCATTTTGGTCAGATTCTCGTCTCATTTATTCTTTGATCAGATTTTTCCCGATTGAAATCATCACCTTGTTCAGTTCATTGTGTATAAACAAAAATAAACGATTATCATTGTTATTCTCAATGGATGGTTCTGTGTGTTTTTACCTGAGCATACCGATCCCGTCTCCGTCCAGATCAGTGAACTTCAGCACCAACACCCGTTTGTCCGTGTTCCACTTATACCTGAAGAGATCAATAACAATACTAATCAATAATGTCCTCCTGTATCGGAGGGAAAGTATAAGAGCAATGTCTCTCCGGTGCTGAAAAAGTGAGTGTCTGAAACAACATGAACGACAAATGATGCGAGCAAACACCGACGAAGCTCATGATAAATCATCAAAAATGTGTCGCACATGAACGCACATTCAGGCTATGTGAGACATATTTTCCATCTGACATTGGACATGCTTTTAAATGAAAAAGATGATATTAGTGCTACTTCCTCCCTCTCTCCCGGGCTCATTGCGTACCTACGTCTCTCTTCCTCCGGGTTGTTCAGGTAGGAGTGAGGACTTCTGTTCAGGCTGCTGTCGTCCAGCTCTCCTCTGTTCCTGTAGATCCTGCCGGGCCTCACGTTACGATGGGCTAAGTCTATACTCTGGAAACGAGGTTTACAGTCATCAATACGTGTTTGTCACAAATCGGCTCAGGGAAGGTGACAGGAAGGACGTCCCCGCGTATCCACGTTATCCAGTGGACACGTGTTACATTACGCTTCATCAGGTTTCTGCAGCGGAACTTGGCTGATTGTTGCGTCTTTTGAGTTGGAAAGCAAAGTTTAAAAAAAGTTTTAAGGATTGTAATTCTTTAATAACGCGTCCTCTGCAGACGTCTTTAGACTCTGTGACTGCAAAAGGCTGCAGCTGGTGTGAAAACACGAAGGGGAACGTTTATTAAGGATGTGTGGCCCCTCGCTAGACAATAAACCGTCAAATCGCGTTTGTGTTTATTTACTAGAGGTTTCGTGTGGGTAAAGTGGAAAAAAAGAGCCAGAGCAAGAAATTACATGTTTGGACTCCTGCCATGTGTATTTTAAAGCAGGCGTTTAAAATTTGTTTGCAACATATGGAAGGAGGGAATGTAAATGTACAGATATTCATACCCACTAAATGACGATGATTCTATGGGCACCCTGATGGTTTAGTTTAGTTCGTGGTGCTCTGGAGGAACGTGTTGCTGAATGACCCCTGCAGGGCATGAATATAAACTCGCAGAGAGACACACACACACCTTGACGATGCCGTTGACCAGCGGCCCGATGGACGCCTTGATGTAACCTTTAGTGCTGATCATGAGAAGTGTGTACTGGAAATATCCGCCTGGTGCACAGTGAGTGTGAGTCCCGCTCAGAACCACGTTATCCTGCCGGTACAGGTCCCCGTACTTCACCTGCAAGGCCTGCAGAACCTGAACACACACACAGCCGTGTCTCCGTGACTTCAGAGGACATTACATTGACTTACATTCGTTTCCTGACACTTACTCTAACCTTCATCCTCACCACTACTTTCCTAAACCAAACCCAAACCATGTCTTCACCGTAAAATTTAACCATTTACGTTATGGGGACTTGTCTTATGGGGACTTGCTTTTTGTCCCGTACGACAAGTCCCCATAACCATTTCTACTATTGATACTTAAGTACATTTTGCTGTCAATACTTGTAATGGAGTATTTTTACATTGTGGTATTTCTACTTTTACTATACATAAAGGATCTGAATACTTCTTCTACTGCCATATTACCTGTGTTCACAATGTTGTGGCTGATTGGTGTATGTGAACTGTGTGTGTGTGTGTGTGTGTGTGTGTGTGTGTGTGTGTGTGTGTGTCCACCTCCAGTCGTAGCCTCTGTGATATCATTCCTACGTCTGCGGTGACGAACACGACTCTCCGCTTCCCGTCGTCGATGATAAAGGCTCGGCTGTACAGGCGAGTGTGTATGCCTGCAGCCGTCTGCTGAGGGTTTGCATAACCCATCTAAATGTACACACATAAATACACACAGGCACTAAACTCGGTGCGATCACCTCAAGAGAAAATATTAATGGTGATAAATTCATGTCTGGTCAAGGACGCTAGAACTAGAGCCCCATTTTTTTTAGCCTGTGTCTGTTTCCATTCAGTCAAACTGTCCCATTAAAAGCTGCTGAATCAGCTGAGATCAGCTCCTGTTCTCAGCGTAGCCGTGGACGTTCAGACAACTGTCACTGGGTCACTGTGACGCTGAAGGAAACTTAAAAACATGAAGATTCTGAACGAAGTTCTGCAGCCTCTTTTTCCTCTGGTTTCTCAGTGGAATTCTGGAGCTTTATTGTTGAGGGACATCAGAGATAGAGAGAGAGGAAGTTAAACTGAATCTCACAGCGTCTTTCGTGTCTGTGTGTTCGGATTTGACTGAGTTATGACTCTAAGAAGAAGAAGTGCGATTTTCAGTGCAATCAGGTGAAAGATGTGTGTGTCAGCTCCAACTGCTGATAGTGTTGATCAACGGGCCACGTCTGCCAAACTACGATGACCAACTTCTCGTTGCTTTTAAGTTGAAGAAGATAAATCCAGATTCACAACGAATGATCCAAAATCAAATGAACTTCACTCAGATATCCAAGTATGGAACGGGGCTCGGTGCGGGTTAGCGTCAGTATGCTAGCTCTCACTAAAAACAAATCTTAACATCGCTGGGCTGAAAAAGAAATATTCATACAGGTTGACCTGAGGGTTTATTGTCCTCTTACTGCAGACTGAGACTGAGACGGTTTGATGGCTCAGACTTCAGCAGAGAAACCATAAAGATTATCAGTCCAAACACACCCGCTCAGACAGGAACTTTGGAGTTTGATTCCCTGCAGATCAAAAGCGTTTGTCTTCCTAAACTCCTCAGCAGGCTGCCGTCTAGTCCCACGTTGCTCCACTGCAGCTTTCCTCAGAAACACTCTGTGGACATGTCGCTGTGTTATATGTTTTAGGGGTAAACAGGGCGTTTTCAAAGGGCAAGCGTTGCCTTGTGTCCCGAAACGCTCACAGTCGACCCACTTCGAAGTCAGCATCAGACGGATGGAAGACAAATGAAGAATTCAACAGATCGGTGAAAAAGGGTTCAGCTCTCTGGTTCCCAGGTTGAGTCCGGATGTTTGCAGCGGTCTGAGTCCTGCTACCAGATGATCAACTACGTGTCCGCCCAATCCCTTATACAGCTGCAAGATCTGATCGGGTTTCAGGGAGCAGAGTTTGTCTGATTTGGTCTAGTTATGGCAGAGCGTTGGCAGCAGGGATTGGATTCTGGGGTGTTGTTCGCCTCAACCCTGGCCTGAGTCTAGCGACGAGGATCGCTGATTTTGGGTCAGGAATATTTGCTACCTGGGCTATCATTTGATACCAACCTAACACCGACAGAACAGATACACTTCAGTTTTATGTGCTTGAGTCACGGTTTACGTGTAAACTGAGCGGGTGTGAGGTGTCTTTTTACACGTCATAAGGCTCGGACTTGCTCCTCCAGGCTGCCCAGCGTCATTTAGAGGCGTCTGCGCGGCCGTTTCCTCCGCACGACTCTGCAACCCATGCAAAGACCCATAACGCCCTTCTCTGTGTAGGTCCACAGAGACGCATCAGCGAAGCAGGACTGATGGCGGTGGGAGCAGCGAGCTCCCAGGTTCTACGTAAAACACCTGGGAGTCCTTTTTGTCTCTGCGTGGACACACGGCAGTCGTTGCGGCCTCAAAGTGGACAGTTGAATATGCTTTCTATATAAAACCTCAGAACAGTGGTGAAACAGTTCACCTTTTGAACGCACCATGAGTTGTACTCATTGCCTCTGGACATGGAAGAAGCAGCGTGGCAGGAAGCCTTGAGGTACTGAGGGTTTTGGTACTGACCAGAGGGATTTCGGCAGGTGGTCCGGTGCAGTCGGCTCGGCCCACTCCGATCAGGTAAGGTTTCTGCTGAGAATCCGGACTGGGAGGAAGGGTTGGCTCCGGACCTGGAAGGAGACCAGAGAAGGGTAACCGGAGATTTTAAAGGTCCATACCGCTGAGCTTTCCTGCTTTAGCTTTTTACAAATATGAATTCTACACATCCCTGCTGAACATTTTTCAAATCATCCATCAGTTTTTATATTGACTTTCTGTCCTTTGGCTTAATTTCTATGGAGACCCAACTCCACTGACTTGAGACCTGCAGCAGAGACATGAACAATGTTTAGTCAACTCTTTTTCTTTGTTTCGTGGCACGTTTTGTGGTGATTATTTCTTCTTTATCAGCTAACTACACAACTTTTATTTCATTTAATCGTTCAGATGAGCAACACCTACACTGTTCCACTTTGCACCACAAACAACAACTTTACCGTCAGAATCATAATCTGCAAAAGGCTGTAATCACATGATAGAAAGTGAACATCTGGACTTTAACGACTAAGGCTGGTTTCATTTGATTTTTCTCCCACTGTCATTTATTCTCATGTTTAGGCTCAAACCAACAGTGTTGGTCAAAAACTGACGTGTTTTTGATGGTTTTTGGAAACAATGGAGCTCTATGGCTCAGAGGAACATCAGCCTGTAGATACATATCAGACTAACACTTGAGTTTCTATTTTAGGCTTCCTGTTCTAAATGTGTGTGTGTGTGTGTGTGTGTGTGTGTGTGTGTTCTCACCCGGGTGTGTTTTCCAGATAGCTATCAGTGTGATCAGCGTCACACACACAGCCGTCATGAGGACGAAGAGGACGACCAGCATTGCCTCCAGAGCAGAGAGACCACAACACGCCGACTTCCTGTCCGCCATAATGGACAACACTGTGTGGGTGGTGGAGACATTTCAAAACTTTGTTTTAATGATCTGAACAGAGACACACACTTCTTCCGATACAGATCGTGAGAGAGACCGACATCAATAGACACTAGTAGTGAAAAGTCCTGTTACTTTTGTCCGGGTGGAAGCAGCGGAACATATCGATTATTGAAGGAGCAGATATTTTCTAACACATTTGTTCATCTTTTCTTCTGATAATTCAACCGGGAGAGTTTCTCATTCAGCAACACTGAACGTGAGAAGACAAACCGGACTTTTATTTCTTTCCAGAACTCCTGATGCCTGAAATAATTCGGACACAACACATTGATACTTATGAAGGGACTCGGGGGTCATTTCAGGAACTCGTGCTCAATGAGACGATACGGAGCTCAACAGGTGTGTTTCCTTCCACCACACAACCTGAGTGGAAACGCTGCAAAACAAAGAAATAAATGAAATAAAGTTGAACGTCTGTGAAAAGTGTTTCCTTCAACTCCACCGGCTGCTCATCTCCATTAAAAAAGCTTTGTTGAACTTTGTTCTACAGTCAGTTGGAGCCTCGAGACAGAACAGTGGGGTTTAACCGTAGCCGCCATAAATTACTGGATGATGAAAAAACAACTTCCATCAGCTCAAAAATCTGATCTCAGCTCTGTTTCCTCTGAGCCACAGGATCATCCTGGACTCCAGGTAATCTCACAGGGAACTAGAAAAAGCTAGTAGCAAATGATGCGGATCTGCCCCAAAATGCAAAGATTTCTTCCCTGGCCCCTGGTCCAGCCCTCCACCAAGTTTTGGTGCAACTCGGTTCTGTAGTTTTTGTTTAATCCTGCTGACAAACATACAAACCTGCAAACAGACACGGGTGAAAGCAGAACCTCCTTGGAGGACGTAACAAACCTGAGTCCGGACATGAATATCTAAACAGAGCTCGGACGGATCAGAATCCGCGTTAAGACGACACGACGGTACTCGCCTTCGGCTGGTGCGTAGGTCCCAGGAGTGTTGACTCAGTCTGATCCCAGGTGTGTTTTACAGCTCAGATCCACTGGCTGACTGAAGCAGTTCAGCTGTTATCTCACTGATAAACAGTCCAGGGGAAGAGAAGCTCTTTCACAAACATTTGCAAGGTACACGCTCCAAAGGTTACCACCTGAGCGGCGCGCAGCTTATAGATTATAGATCCCGAGCGGTGATTACAGATAACACAGATTTTACAAGTGATTAAGTCACAATAAATCCATTCAAGCTACAGTTCATTCTTGACCTTGACCCTGGAAAGGTCCGCTTACTCGTATGTTTCAGAGCTTTTGATCGTATTACAAGACCTTCATCCGGAGATGGAGTTTGCTCCACCTATAGTCAGTTTGCACTGGACTGGCCAGGTTTTGGGCGTTGGTGGGCCACGTCCTGGTGTTCCCACAGGTGACCTGTGACGGGGATAGGCTGCAGCGGAGCGGGGAAGCTTGATGTCATCTCTTAGAGCAAGGCCTTGGAACCTGCGCTGTATCTCGCCAAGCACCCTGTTCAGTTACAAACAGGGTTACGTTTTTGATGAGCTCTGGCTCCAGTTCTTATTGTGTCTAAAGGCACTTCCTGTGGGTTCTTTTGGACAAAAGCGTCCACGGGATCAGGGTAACTTAACAGCTTTTATTGTCAGCCGCCCCCAGTAAACGGATGGCCCCACCAGAGCGCTCTCAGACAGCTCTCATTAAGGTAAGGCCAGGCCTCCTCCCAGGCTACAGCGGTAACCCCTGGACCTGACTGGCAAACCAAAAGGAACTTAATGATCTGGAACCTGCAGCTTCCCATGTGAACGGCCTGAGAGACTCGGTTCTTCTTGTGTTTCTGTTGTCTTGTGATATTTGTATGTGTGGCCAACAGCCATTGGCTGGCTGGCAGTAGTCTAAGGAGCTACTTTTGTCACGTGAGTCAACAACATTTGCCGTTTCAGCTCGTTCTGGCGTTCACTTTGTTTAGAACCCAAGTTTCCTCCTACACTGTGTTGTATTACATCTATTTGCTATTTTACCCCATAACGCGAATTGTTAAATTCTAGGGTGAAGACTAGGGTTAAAGTAAAGGTAAGATTAGGTGTAGTTTACGATTAGTCTGAGGTTAGGGCAAATCAATATTAGTCAATGTAAGGGCCTCTAAAGTGATGGAAACACAACTGTGTGTGTGTGTGTGTGTGTGTGTGTGTGTGTGTGTGTGTGTGTGTGTGTGTGTGTGTGTGTGTGTGTGTGTGTGTGTGTGTGTGTGTGTGTGTGTGTGTGGGCTCAAATCAGACTCACTGTAACTGCTATAAAGCACTGACCATGCAATGAAACAATTAAGGTTTCAGCGCTTAACAGGGCTGTTTTGCATATTCTTCAGATGAAGAAGGGATGATTTACCATCCCATAAAGCTGAAGCATTCAACCCCTAGAGAACTGCACCTACTCTCAGTCACGGTGGATGTGGCGTCATAGTCTGGGGCCGGTGAAGTGGTGGAGTAATGCAAAAGGAAGATGACCTCAGGATTCCTCAGGACAACACCAACGCATCAGCTAGAAAGTTCAGCCTTAGCCCCGTCCCAAAGGGGTGTTGGGATGGTTAAACCAAGCTGAAATGGAACGTGCTTCACGGATTCCTGATGAAAACCTGGACTGCCCTGAAAAGAGGAGTTGACACGGGAAAAAGAGCAGATTTCCCTGAACTCTACCGGTTCTCTTTAGAGAAGAGGTTAAAGATCCGACCAGAGTTCTGCCAGAAGCTCGGCGACGGCCGTCAAAGGTTAAACTGAGGTCAAGGGACACGCAACCAAATACTACCTGTGCAGTCTGTACATTTTTGATTCATTAGGCTACACACAATACACTCATTAAAAGAAGCCAATATTCTGCTCCATGAGTGGAGCTCGGGGCTTGATGCTGCAGCGCAGCACGTCGCCTGGCTCTGGACGGAGAGAGAGGCTGGCCCGCCGACCGACGGTCCCATCCTTCCCAGGGCCACGCCTTCTATCACCTGAAGACCGGTCCTGATCCGCCAAGGGAGGTAGCAGTGACTGACGTCACAGTGAAAGGTGTTCTCCTCCTCCATGGGAAACACAAGCACTGCCGGGGCTTTGAAAAAGACAGGGACATGGTTTGTTAGGACACTATGCAGCGGCGCATGTCCCCTCAGCACCGTCGTTACAAATTAAAATCAGGGCCTGTATTTACCAGTCGCCTCAGATTAAATCCATGTTCTAAACTGAAATCTACCCGAAAGGGAAAGTGAAACGGTTAGCTTGCACTAGTTAGCTCACGCCCGTCAGGACACGGGGGAGCTAATGCACCTTAATTCTTCGGTGCCGTGTCAGGATCAGTCTGCACATTATTTGGTTTTATGACAGAACATCGATTCCATACGTGACGTATTTTAATAACGGCTGCGGATAAAACAAAACCCGGCAAGTGTGGTCGCTAGGTGTCGCAATGCGCATGTGGTTCACGCGGACTGAGCCTCCGCATGTCGTTTCGTCCAATAACATCGAATAAAACAGAAATCATCTACTTTGACTTTAACGGCTTGATCCCTTTCAAACTTCATAATTTTTCAAATTTCATCAGAACGATATTCGGCCATTAAAAAAACTCAGGCTTATAAAGTTCAATAGTTGAAATCGTTCCATTTTAACTCTGGTAAAAATTAAAACATTTAAAAAAAGACTTTGGGAAATAACTGAGGAAATCATTTAAAAATCATTATGTGAAATGTTATTTCATTCAAATTATGAAAAGTGACGTGAAATAAAACAGACTTTTGAAAAAGGGCTTATTGAAATAAAAATGTCTCTTGAGAAAGGAAAACAAACTGTTGTGAAAATGAATGATTTCATAATAATAAGCTCAGTGTTAATTATCTTTATTTATTTTACACAAACATGATCATTTATTTCAGAATGTCTTTTTTATTCATCAGTCTTATAATATTGAAGACTTATGGGTTCTACAGGGTAAATGTCTCTTAATCTCTTTTCTTACACGAATCTTCAAATTTGTCCGAAAAGTCACAAAAAATGTTGGTAATAGAAACATGAACTTGATTAATGACCCTTTAATATATGAGATCCCTTCATAATGGGCTCATTTCCTTTTAGTTATTATTATTATCTAATTAAAATGAACACCTTTTAATTCCCAAAGGAATAAACTATGGAGGCTGGGAAACCGGAATGATTAGAGTTTCACTGTTCAGTAAATAAACTGACCAATGGATTCGTTTCATTTTACTCAAAATAAAAAAAATAGATCAAATTAAGTTGAAAATGATCTAAGAATGAATAATCAATCAATAATTCTACTTTCCGAACTAATAGTTTGTTGTTTTTTTTTAATGATTTGCGAGTTCAATTCAAACAGACTTCAAAATTTTACCCGGGATTTTCTGGCCATGAAAACTAAATCCCTCTTTATCATCTATAACCAGGAAACAGGTCACGGTCATATAACTTGACATGTACACACACATGACGCGTTTGCAACAAATTGTGTTGTAATTAGAAGCAGATATAAAAACTAAGTGTGTATCGACGTTCAGTGTCGGTTCTACTTATTTTCTATTGTTCCAGATGTGTTTTACTGCGTTGTGGTTCAACACCTGTTCATCCAGGTGAAGACGTTAACGCTTAAAGATCAGTTTATATGTGTTTATCTGCCTGTTCACAAATGTTTGTACAGTTCTTATCCGCCATAAACAGGTCGCGGGCGCTCGGAGAAATGTTCCCAAATCCCTTAACGGCGCGTCTTCAACCTGCCCATGTGACATTTACGGAGTTCTGGGCCACTTGCTCTTCACTTTCTCCACGCGGCGGAACGTTTGTGGCAGATTCCAGGTCAAACACTGGGTCTACACAACCTGCCGGTCCGGGGTTAAGCTGACCCGGACCGGGCCCGCTTTCGAGAGGGAGGAGGAGGAGGAGGAGGAGGAGGAGGAGGAAAGAGTGGAAAACGAGAGGGAGGAGGAGGAAGAGGATGAGGAGGAAAGAGAGAGGGAGGAGGAAGAGGAAAGAGTGGAAAGCGAGAGGGAGGAGGAGGAAGAGGAGGAGGAGGAGGAAAGAGAGTGGAAAACGAGAGGGAGGAGGAGGAAGAGGATGAGGAGGAAAGAGAGAGGGAGGAGGAAGAGGAAAGAGTGGAAAGCGAGAGGGAGGAGGAGGAAGAGGAAAGAGAGTGGAAAGCGAGAGGGAGGAGGAGGAAGAGGATGAGGAGGAGGAGGAAAGAGTGGAAAGCGAGAGGGAGGAGGAGGAGGAGGAGGAAAGAGTGGAAAACGAGAGGGAGGAGGAGGAAGAGGATGAGGAGGAGGAGGAAAGAGTGGAAAGCGAGAGGGAGGAGGAGGAGGAGGAGGAGGAGGAGGAGGAGGAGGAGGAGGAAAGAGTGGAAAGCGAGAGGGAGGAGGAGGAGGAGGAGGAGGAGGAAAGAGTGGAAAGCGAGAGGGAGGAGGAGGAAGAGGAGGAGGAGGAGGAAAGAGAGGGAGGAGGAGGAAGAGGAAAGAGTGGAAAGCGAGAGGGAGGAGGAGGAAGAGGAGGAAGAGAGTGGAAAACGAGAGGGAGGAGGAGGAAGAGGGAGGAGGAGGAAGAGGAGGAGGAGGAAAGAGTGGAAAGCGAGAGGGAGGAGGAGGAAGAGGAGGAGGAGGAGGAGGAAGAGGAGGAGGAGGAGGAGGAAGAGGATGAGGAGGAAGAGGAAAGAGTGGAAAGCGAGAGGGAGGAGGAGGAAGAGGAAAGAGAGTGGAAAGCGAGAGGGAGGAGGAGGAGGAGGAGGAGGAGGAGGAGGAAAGAGAGACATCGACAGACAAAGAAAAAAGAGAAGAAGGCGAGGGGGAGGAGAGGTTCCGCGCGGGGGGAGTCTCGTGTCTCTGACGATGAAGACCGAGCTTGGTCCCTCACACCCACACCTGAAGCAGCCGATAATTGATCGATAACTGACCCCCCCCCCCATCGATCCCGGATCGACAGGTGTGAGATAGAGAGAGAGAAGCCGCGAGGAGTTCCGCACGGTCCCCTCGCGGCTTCCAGAGCTCCGGGTCCAGAATCATCTGAAGAACAAAAAGTTCTTTAAATCCGAGTCCGGACTCACTGCTGCCGCAGCACGGTAAGAAATCGATACGCGCCGATCAATAACCGATCAGAGCGCAACACGCGGTTTTACTCAACCCTCGTCAGGAAAACCGAAGATCAGCTCTCGCTGAATCCAGTTTTATTTCTACAGCACATTTCACACAGAGCGAAACCAGAGGACGACACGTCCTGATCAATAACAGCAGAAAAGAACTAAAGATCCATCAGATCAGGGATTCGGATTCTGCTTCGGTCGGATGAGCAACATAAGCAAAAGGAAAAGTCGATCATCGGAAAAGAAGAGGAGGAGACGCGAAACGGGATTTTCTGGAAAAGGAAAATGGGAAAGATTCTTTTTTCACCAGCAAAAGCTCCGGTTAAACGCAAGAGCGACTTTCCTGGTTCTTCGTGGAGTTTTGATCCAGAAGAGTGTCTCAGGTGTGTTCAGGTGTGTGTTTCGGTGTGTTTAGGTGTCTCAGGTGTGTTCAGGTGTGTGTTTCGGTGTGTTTAGGTGTCTCAGGTGTGTTCAGATGTGTGTTTCGGTGTGTTTAGGTGTGTTCAGGTGTGTTCAGGTGTATGCAGGTGTGTGTTTCGGTGTGTTTAGTTCTCTCAGGTGTGTTCAGATGTGTGTTTCGGTGTGTTTAGGTGTTTTCAGGTGTGTGTTTAGGTGTTTTCAGGTGTGTTCAGGTGTATGCAGGTGTGTGTTTCGGTGTGTTTAGGTGTTTTCAGGTGTGTTCAGGTGTATGCAGGTGTGTGTTTCGGTGTGTTTCGGTGTTTTCAGGTGTGTGTTTAGGTGTTTTCAGGTGTGTTCAGGTGTGTTCAGGTGTGTGTTTCCGTGCGTTTAGGTGTCTCAAGTGTGTTCAGGTGTGTGTTTCTGTGCGTTTAGGTGTTTTCAGGTGTGTTCAGGTGTATGCAGGTGTGTGTTTCGGTGTGTTTCGGTGTGTTTAGCTGTCCCCAGGTGTGTTCTTCGGTGTGTGTTCAGGGGGACATTAGCAGGACGTTTGTCTGATCATTGAACCATTAGAAGCGTCCTGGTAAAAATATTTCTGTTCCGTGAAACCAAGACTCTGATCCAGATTGAACGGACGTGTGACACAGTGTAAACCGGAGTGGACGCGTCCTTCTCTCCTGAGTTAGAATCTTTTCAGTCCACGTCCTGAGTGTTGGTGCCCAGAGGGCGGCGCCGTTTCACCACATCTGTCTGGCTCCCGGAGACAAAGTTCAGCCGGACATGAGCGAATACGTCTTTTGTATCTTCGGCGTTCTCATTCTTTATTTTCACGTTTCTGTTGTCAAACAAGGGACAGACTCTGGAGACACCTTCAACCGTTCGATCGACAATTTCAGAAATCAGAACTAACAAGTGTGTTTTTAGAGATTTCAACCCAACAAATTCTTTTTTGTTGTTTCTTCAACATCTCAAAATTGGGGATGTGATGTTTTTACTGACCGAACATAATTTCTTTCTTCTTTATTTTACCTACGTGATGAATCCAGGACTTAATACCTGACGTATTTTAAGACGGAAGAATTAATTCTCCAACCTCAACCTCGGGAAAATGGGGCCTGAATTTCTTCACCGCTGAAATCCAAGACCAGTTCTCCGGTCCTGTTTGGTCCTGGTGCTTGTCCTGTTCTGTTGTGGTGTATCTGACCCCAGCGTCCCCCTGGCAGTAAACACCTCTCAGGACATAAATAAACACACACACACACACACACACGCACTGGGAGCTGTGGGACATAAATACAGTTCTGTTAGGCCTGTCTGTCTGGGCGCGCTTCTTTTCTGACACTTGACACCTGACACCAGCCTCTCCTCACCACAGGACAACCCGCTTCTCCCTGCCCTGGCCGGGGTGGAGGTGTCGGGTGCATCGAATGAAGCGCTCCCAGTCACGGCTGCACATGTGGCTGACACTTTTTTCGAGGCCGAGCAGGCGACTGACAAACAAACAGACATCAGCGGATGAATGCCGTTAAAATGCAGCGCTCCTGTGGATCTAGGAGCGCTTGGTTAATATCTCATCACCTCCAGGGATCACGCTGAGAGCGCGGTTAATGATTGAGGGTCGGCTGGTGACTTATTGACTGAAGAAGCTTTTTAACTGAAGTTTCAGAGACGGAGACAGAATGAAGGCAGCCGGACTCTACTGTCCCTCTACTGGGTTTGTCTCACCCTAACCCTCACTGGGAGGAAAGAAAAGATGATGATGTGGGATGTTTTTCAACCAGTTTTTAAGACTTGATTCAGCTCCACTCGATTCTGTTTTTATCCTGTTTTCCTCACTTCTGCTGAATCCAGTTTAACTCCACCTTCATCTATTCATCCTTAACCTTCTGCTGAACTTTCTCCGCTTCTTCTTCTTGTCTCTGCTGCTCAGCTCCACCCGGCCGGTCGGCTCCCTTCAGCAGAGGAGGGGCAACCCCTGACTCTACCTGCATATCTGACGTGGAGGAGTTGGCTTGCAGAGACAGAGACCTTCAAGTCAGATCCTCTTCCACATTTTTAAATTTACTGTTTTCTGAACCAAGTTCTGACAAGCCCCCAGATCGTCCCTCCAGAGAACTGGAGCTGAAGCAGCGGACGAGGACGGATCGATCGCTCAGCGAGACAAAGTCTTTAAGTGGTTTATTTTGCGGGACCAGACCCTCTCAGGACCAGCACCTGGACCAGGACCAGAGACCAGCTTGGGGAGTCCAGTTCAGTCTGCGGCCGCGGCAATGGTGGATGGGAAGCGGCAGTACGGCAGGGTGTCTCCTCCGGATGGCGGGTGGGGCTGGGTGATCGTTGGCTGCTGCTTCATGGTGACGGTCTGCACCCGAGCAGTGACCAGGTAGCGACACACACACACACACACACACACACACACACACACACAGTGACCACTTTATCAGGCACACCTGTTCAGTCCGCTCTGCCTTACGTTGACTGTAATGGTCAGTTTTCGTTGTTAATTCAGTTCTGTGTTTTATCAGTGAGCCCAGCCAGTGACGGTGTTGTACTGGTTGTACTGGACCACTCTCTGTTCAGAGGTTTCTAGTATTCTGGAAGCGGGGAGGACAAAAACACAGAGGCAGCTCTCAGTCTAATGTGGTCCAGTCCAACAAAGCTTCCACTCTGAGCTCAGGGAGAAACAAAACCGCTCACTGATAAAACAAGACTTTAGCGAATGGATTGAACTGCGATTTCCTCGTCTTGCTTGTGCCAACTGGTGGCGTAGCGGCGCTTGGCTACTTAACAAAATGTCTGTTCGGGCGAACGTCTGGCAGGTGGCTTTCTCAGCTGGTGTAGTCACTTGTCAGCCGACTGAGTTCCCGTGGCAATTCGATTCCTCTCTGACGGTTCACATTTTCCAGACCTCTAAACCTCCCGAGCTCGTCGTCTGTATCAGCTGTGATTCTCGGCCGTTTGACTTTGACTTCCTCTCTGGTTCATTTCTGGAGTGAAGACGTCGGGAGACGCCGTGCGCTGGGTTTTAGTCGTAACCTCCTGCAGGTTAAACACTTTTATTGCTGACTGACTCTGAAAAACTCGCTGTAGACGGACTTGAAGACGCTCGCTGGCCGAGCAACATTAAGGCTACAAACACCCATAATGCAACATAATGCAGAGCTGTTGTTCTGGATAAAAAAAGACTGTACAGGTACCGAATAAAGTGGACATCGTTTGTGTGTGTGTGTGTGTGTGTAATTTACATGTCAATCGACAGAAAATTGATCTGAAATTATTTTGATAATGACTTGGTCATTGGAGTCATTCATACAGGTGCTCGTTCCTGCTCCTCCCATGTCAGGACTTTGTGTTTTCCTTGGTTTTGTAGAAGTGCAAACTGAATATTTTCGGGTTTTAAGCTGTTGATCTGACAAAAAAAAGACATCTACAGACGTCACAGTGGGGTCCAGGAAACTGTCATGGAAACTTTTTGCCTTTTGCATTTTATAGATCAAACAACTGACCTATTAATCAAAAGAAGTATAGTCAGATTAATCGATAATGGAAATAATAATTTTAAAATGAGATATTAATTTGTCCAACACAAAATACCTGCAAATCCAACCACGTTCCCATCAGCCTCAGCTCTGCACCGTGTTCATTGCTATTTAGCGAATGTTAGCATGCTAAAACGCTAACCTAAGGCGCTTCTCAGACCTGGTATTAACATGCGTCTCAGGGGATCCGGTCCCACTGTTCTTCGGCGTGGCCCAGGACACATTTGCGTTCACACTGCTAAAAGAATGTTGCCGTACGAGATCCAGACCACCTCCGAATGTGGTCTGAGCGATCAGATCTCACTGCGTCCTCAATGCGTCTCGGGTGCATTCACACCTGAACTTAGAGCCGTCCACTCGTGATCCGATCACCCAGGACGCGTGTGTATGCCGGGTCTGAACTGGGCCTGAGATGCTCAACAAGGTAAATATTACACCTGCCAAACATCAGCATATTAGCATTGTCAGTGTGAGCATGTTAGCATGTTAACGTTAGCATTTAGCTCAGAGCTCAGATCTGATTCCAGCCTCTTAAATTGAATATTTTCTTCTTTGGCAGTAGTGAATATCTTTGGGTCTGCAATTCACTGATGAAGATGACTGTTAACTGCACCTTAGTCTGCGTTTGTTTGTGTGTGTGTGTGTGTGTGTGTGTGTGTGTGTGTTTGGGGTATAAAGAGGTCAGACAGGTCTGGACAGATCAGCGTCCTCAGAAACACGAACCTCTAATTAATCAAATTAAAAACCTGCAGGAGGACGTTCCTCTGTAATGACTGATCTGTCAACCGCAACACAACCAGTGCAGCTGCAGACTACACCACCTACAGCTCCATCTCCAGTCACCGTCCATTAATAGTTAAACTCTGTCGTATGTTTCCATGCAGCTCGTTTTACTGATGTGATGACGAGAGCGAGCTTCTGTTTCTGTAAACACCACACACACACACACACGCCCACACACACACACGCCCACACACGCCCACACACACACACACACACACACACACACACAGACAGACAGACAGACAGACAGACACACAGACAGACAGGTTGCCTTACAGCTGGTGGTAAACAACATATTTACAGATCTTTTACTTCAGAACAGCAGAAGTAAATGTACTTACATTATCAAAAGTAAAAGTGCTCATTATACAGAACGTCGCCTGCCAGTGTTATATTATCATATATTTACTTTTTATTTAAGCAGAAACCTTTAGTTGATTTTTGATCAGTAATAAAAGTGATCAGAAACAGCTTTGATTAGATTATTTTTTTAGGAACAATTAACAAAAATGTTGTCAGTTCCAGCCTTTTAAATGTGAAAATGAGATTTTCTGGGTCTTATCACAGTGTACTAAAAAAATACTTTAGTATAAATATTTTAATATAAATATTTTAAGTATAATTATTTTCAGGTTTTGGACTGTTGGTCGAACAACAACCTTTTATTTTGAATTTTACCTACCAAAGAAGAAATGTATAATAATCGAATGAAAATAACTGAGTTGCAGATGAAACCTGGTTCTTTGCCTGTAAAATGTTTCCAAAACAATTTAATTTGAGATTAATTGAGTCGAACACAGAATAAAAACAAAGGTAAAATGAGGCGATCAGCAGCTCTGAGTGTTAAATGATGAATGTTTTACAGACAATATCAGTTGTTTGACAGAATTGGTAGGTTAATGGATGGTGAAAATAGCTGCAGCCATAATGTTGTTATCATTATTGAGGCGTGATCGTGTAGCGAGATGCAGCTGATTTAACACTTCAGCTGCGGAACGTCTCATTTTATCTTTGTCGCTTCCATCCAAGGAGGTTCTGTTCTCTCCCGTGTTGGTTTGTCTGTCAGCAGGATTGGACAAAAACTACTCAACTGATTTGCACCAGACCTGGTGGAGGGCTGGACCAGGGGCCAGGGAAGAACCCGTTACATTTTGGGACAGATCTGGATCATTTACTGTGAATTTAATTTTTTCTCTCTGAAGTCTGGTGTGTGTTGTTTGACACTGGACTTGGTGGAGGTCTTTGCCCCACTGAGCGCGTTCGTTAGTTATTATTGTTTTTAATTTTGTGTTGGACTGAAACAATCTGAAACCTTTTATACAAATGAAGTGTTGGAAACGAGGATTTTACAGATGGAGAAGCAGGTTTCATCTGCAGCTAATGATTCTTTACAATACGGAGCAGTTCAACACAGAGCGAACTCCTCATCTTCCTCTCTGAGCGTCCGATGCTCAGACTGATCCCACTCTCACGTCTGTAAATATGAAGCTGCAGCCAGCTGCCGGTTAGCTTAGCTTAGCATAGCGAGTGGCGACATCCAGCCTGGCTCTGTCCAAAGATGGACAACGAGCCCCTGGGCACAGTCATATACAGTAAAAGGCCCTCCACCCCTCCCACATAACAGAGGTGGGGGTCGGTCGTTTTCTGTCTCGTTGTGGTCGAGTGACTTTCCATAAAGAAATGTTAACGTCCTCTTCAGACAGACGGCCCCCACCCGCTAATCAAATGAGATACACCGCCTTAATGTGCGATCTCATCCTAACTCCAGCTCTCTACTGGACCCAGTGTCAAAATGTCAAAATGTTCACTATTCACTTAGCGGGCATTTTTTTTCTTACACAAACACTTTTACAATATAATAAGTTCCGTCTGAAACGGAGTCAAACATGTGATAAACCCTGTGAAAAGCAGAAATAGGTATTTTCCTACAGATGGAGTCGACTGTGTCGACACTTTCGTGCCTTAAAAGCTCAGAGCAGAAAGTGTCGCGACGAAATGTTCAGTTCTGCTGTGACCAAAGAAAAGTCACGCTACCTGGATTACAGGGTTTATCCTCCTGTACGGCGGCCTCTTTAGGACGTCCCACGCTCAGCTCTACCAGACTAAAACACAACACGGCCGTTTGCTTTTCTGTCGGCAGTAAAGGGACGGTTCACACAAACTGGAACAATCCTCCAGGAAGAACTCGGTGACCTGCCCGACCTCCCGCGGCGAGTGTTGACTGACCAGCTGGGACACATGAGAGAAGCCCTGAAGGTCTCGGTCCGAGACTCTGACACCTGAACAAACACCAGTTTCTGCCTCCTCCCTCACTAGTCAGCTCTGTGAAGTGTAACATGTTGCTCTGCGGTGCGTTCAGGAGCTCCCCGATGAGCCGACAAATACCCACGAGAAGGAAACGAGGGACATAAGTCGCAGTCTGGACCCAAGTGTTGGACCGACCGACATCAACATCCACAGAGCTAAAAACCAGGGGAAAGAGAACTAACTGACGTAACTTTCAGTGTCTAAACCAAAACTCAACAATCACTGACACAAACATTTACTATGTAAAACTGCAGAAATCACACCCTGGTCCCATAAACAGAGTTCGTTTCTACCTTAACAGACAAAGCTATTCATACGAGCTGTTGGTCCGACCTTCAGCAGCAGTTTGGATTTCAACATTCATCCGCTTCGACACGTGGACGCGAGCAGCTGTGGACAGAACCGGTTTTTCATCATCTGTACAACGGAGGATTGGTTTCATTGGAAATAAACTCTGTTACATCATCACAGTTCAGTCCAGTGCAGAAGAAAACGGGCATCGCCTCCCACCTGACGGAGATCACACAGTCTCAAAGGAAGGGGAGGCCCCCGCCTGGGACACTAAACACCTCTGACGTCTGGAAAAACAGGACGTAACGGGACTCTGACCTGCGCCTCTTTCGTTGCGGCTTTGACCAGATATTGTCAGACCTTTTTCTTTAACCGCAGTAAATGAGTCTCATGTTTCTGAAGAGGAGCTCCACCTCCGCTACCGGCGACACGATAACTTATTAAGGTTTGGGGTTTAGTTGTTTTTGCAGACAGTGAAACCAGTGTTCAGCAGGTGGACTGTGGTCCCAGTCTTCCCACTCAAACCAGTTACATAGCAGGAGACTTTCGCTCGCTCTGAAGTCCACGACAGGGATCAGCTGACGCCGGCCCGTCTGCACATGTCACTGCCGCACATTACATAACACACCTGACCGTCCACTCACCTGCTGCTGTGGAACGCTGACTGTTCTCTCAGAGCCAATGGGGGACGACGTGAACGAGAAGACCGATGACTCTGTTTTACTAATCACTGATCAGTAACTGATCAGCTCCTTTCCGTGTGTGTCTGCAGGTGCATCTCCATCTTCTTCGTGGAGTTTCAGGCTCATTTTGGAGCCGACTACTCTGCTACAGCCTGGATCCACAGCCTGGTGGACTGCACCACCATGCTCTGTGGTCAGTACTGCAGCTGGACACCAACCAGACCAGGAGCAGTACTACACACAGGAGTAATACTAGTAGTAGAGGTAGTACTACAGTAGTGCTAGAAATATTACTACATTCAATAATCAATACTGAAATACTTAAACACAGACAGAAAAAGTAGAAACCACTCGCTCATAAAGCACAAAATACACCGAACAAATATAAAACAGACAACAGGTAAAATCCAGGCCATCAAACGATCATCAAAGCGCAAAAAAAAGGGTAAAATAAAATCAGATCCGACACTTTAGAAAACCAGAGATAAAACATCAAAAGCATCAAACGATACGGAGCTTCAGGTAACTGAAACTGAAGCCTCCTAAGAGACTGGGGGTGGGAGTACAGGAGTGGGGGCAGTACACGTTCCTACATCGAGAGAAGTTCTACATTAGTACTAGAATCAGTAAGAGTTGAAGTAATTCTGTAGTAAAACCAGCAGCAGTGCTAGGAGAAGAATCTGAGGGTCGTTAAGACACCTCCTGACATCAGCGCCGTGTGTCTCTGTGCGTTCAGCTCCCGTCGGCAGCCTGGTTGGTAATCGCTGGTCCTGCCGCGTGGCGGTGATGTTCGGTGGACTCCTCTCCTCCTGTGGCCTCCTGCTCAGCTCCTTCACCACCAGCCTGGAGCTCCTCTACTTCACCATGGGAATCCTCACAGGTCAGCGCACACAAAATGTCCCCGCTTTCTGCAAATGTTCTCATTTCCCAAAATGTCCCCTTATTTTCCAAAAAAACGTCCCCAAATTAAAAAAAAAAAATCTTCACTTTCCAAAAATGTCCTCATGTTTTAAACATGTCCTCACTTTCTATAAATGTTTGTTTCCCAGAAATGTTCCTGCTTTCCAAACTTTTTGAGCCCATGCTCAAAGATTGTCTTTACTGAAGAAAATGTCTCACCTTCCTGAAGTGTCCTCACATTTCAACATGTCCTCCCTCATCTAAATGTCCTCTTTCTGCAGGTCTGGGTTTTGCTCTGTGTTACACGCCGGCCATCGCCATGGTGGGCTGTTATTTCCGGCGGAGGAAGGCGCTGGCGTACGGTATCGCCATGTCGGGCAGTGGGATCGGCACCTTTGTGCTGGCTCCGGCCCTACAGCTGTTAATCGAGCTGTACTCCTGGAGGGGGGCGCTGCTCATCCTCAGCGCCTTCGTCGCCAACCTCTGCGTCTGTGGGGCGCTGCTTCGACCAATCGCACAGCGGGAAGACGAGGCGGAGGCGGAGGGGGAGGAGGAGAAGTCAGCGGGGGACGAACGACGTGGTGAGAGGCAGCGATGCGCATGTCCTTAAGTGGCCCGGGGGCCTCTGTGAGCACTGTAACTGATCCTAAAACTAGACTTCGACACCGAGTCCCTCCACCGAACCAGATCCAGAGATGGAGGATGGAGGACTCGTCTTAGCTGCGGAGCAAATTCCTAACATGTTTTTGGATTATATCAAATTATGTAGACAGAAGTGATGTGTTTAAAACCTGGGGGCTTGCAGGCCCCAGTGCACCTGCCCGGGTGTTGATCCAGCCTTGGAGACACACACAAGCATAGAGGGTTGTGTGGCCTGGATCGGCAGACCACACGTGGTCGGCCACTTAGGTCACTTGTTTTGGGAAGGAGGCAGGTAAAATGAGATTCTTCCTCCCTCTGCTCGTTTTCCGTCATGGAATGATCACGAAACGATTCAGAGGACTGTGCCCGGGTTTTATCGCTCTAACATTTCTTACTTACAAAAATGTCCAGAAACTAGAAGTAAAAAGCTCTGGTTCTTCACCACCATCACCTGTCTGTGTCCTGATGCAGGTAACATCTCGTCGCAGGATGTTGAACTCGCAGTAAAACTCTCCAAAGAATCTGAAGACCGCCTTCTGTCATCAGGTGTGTCGGCATCATCCTCGCCCTCATCTTTACCTTCGGGAAACTCCGCCCCTCAAGTGGAGAGGAGGCGGGGCTTCAGCTCCCATTTCCTGTCCAGTCAGGAGTTCCGTTTCCTGCTGCTGCCGGACTTCCTGGGCCTGTCCGTGTCCTTCCTCTTCCTGGCCAGCGGCTGCAGCCTCCCCTTCGTCTACCTGGTGCCCTACGCTCTGAGCGCCGGCGTCAGCCACCAGCACGCCGCCTTCCTCATGTCCATATTGGGAGTCATCGACATCATGGGGAACATCACTTTCGGCTGGCTGACGGACCGCAGGTACGGCTGAGTCACAGAGGAAGTCTGAGCTGGTTACTGTTATTGTTCTGGACGTGACCCGCACAGGTGTGTTTACTGTCTGCCTGTGGATTCGCTCGAGTCCGGTCACAGTGACCGTAGGGCTGAGCGTTACGGACCAAACATCATAGCTCGATGCTTTTAGGGTGAACGGCGATACACCATATGTATCTCCGTATTTTCGGTTGTAGGTCAGAGTCGTTCCCGGTAGACGCCACCTAGGCGGCTGCTCGCAGAGAAGCCTCCACCCCCGGTCGCTGCAGCGATGCCCCTCGGACAGGTGTGGGCATCTTCCCTTACCACGAGAAACAGCTCCAATCCTAGGAAGGCAGCAGAGGTAGCGACGTAAAATCATTTGAGGGCAAGTCTGGTGCCAGCAGCTCCTGTAATTCCAGTGTCCTAAAACAGCTGCGGTCCAAAAGAGGGATGTCCCAGGATCCCGATGGTTACGTAAAGGCCAAATGCCAAAAAACAGTCCTTCAAGAAAAAACAAACGATGCATGTCATGATTGAGCTCACGGTCCTGCCAGCTGAGCTCAGACGCAAAGTGACTGGACTTTTTGTATCGTATTGTTCGTGTCCTCCGTGATCTGCGCCCAGACAGTCCCGAGTCCCCGTCCTAAGGTTGGGCAAAAAGTTAAACTGATAAACTGATTTTGTGTTTTGGATGATGATACTTTAATTCAGCAGCTAAAGGTGTAACTGCGTCAAACAAAATCACTGGAACGTGCAAATCAGGTCGTAAGTCAGGTGTAAAGTGCTCTGGCTGCGTTACAGTCTTTGAGGGTGGGAGTTAAAACACTCGTACGCATTCTGCAGAATTACAAAACACAGTCACACAAAACCCACTGACCCCGAGGTGAACTCCGCTTTCATCACTAATCCAACCTGCCGGCAGAACAACGTGAGATAAAACCCGCCAGCTTTCAGTTTGTAGACAGATCCTGCAGCAGAGAGGGAAAACCTGAAACTGAAAAAGCAGGAAGAACAAGATTGAGATCAACTTAAATCAATAAACCCGATCGAGAAAACGCAGATAAACCACATCCCAACCAGGAGCGTCGACCTCAAATCCCAGAGGTCAGTTCGCCCCAAGTTAAAAAACAACACTGTGTCTCTCCCCTCTAGTGGACTCCAAAGGGGTCCAGTCAGACAGTTTGGGTTTTATGTGTCCTGGTCTGGAGATTTCAGTCTTCATCCCAACACAATGGAGGTCAGACGACGTGCTCGTAGGAGCGTTTAGAAAGTTCCTGTCTGACGGCTGAACTGACCGAGCTGCTTCCACCTACCTGAACTTTCTGAAACTGACAATCCAGCAGCCGCGCAGTGATTGGTCAGGTGGGCAGAGGTGAGACAGTGGGCGTGTTTTAAACTTTTTACTCAAGCTGCAGAAGCTGTAGAGGCCACGTGCGTTGATTGTTTGATAATTGAACCAACTTGATTTGTTTAAAAGTAGTTTTTTTTACATGATCTCCTGAATGTCAGATTCCTGGATTACGTGACCATCATTCAGGTTCATGTTCTGACACCAGTTTGAGTTATTTTCACTTCTGGTTTCTTTTTTTTTTTTCTTCCTTTTTTCATTTTGGCAGACGACTCACAACACTACAGTACCCATGAGCCCCAGCTGCTGTTGCCATGGAGAAAGGCCAGTCAGAGATGTGAATCAGAGCAGTCGTGAATTAAAAACTGATCCAGAATTTAACATTGAACTTCTGAACAGTGTCGTCTTTATCTTCCAACCACTGTTAGCGGGTCACGTGACAGAATTTAAAGCTCTGTGATTTGATGTTTCTTGCTGAAATGCACCATGGGATTTGTAGTAAACCTCCCTCCCTCAGCTTTTATGTCCACAGCTTCTTGTAGCTTTGACTTTGTAATCAAAGAATCAGACGTTTTCTGACATAGTTGCTGACGTTTTGTCCTGATGACTGAAGCAGGAGAGTCTCACGCTGAACTGTGAGTCACTGGAGAAAAGAGCAGGACGTTTACTGCAGCAACCGGGAGTCAGAAATAACTCGTACTTTCATCCCATTGGCTGATTTTACACAGTCACAGGGACTTGAGGAAGGGGTGTGCTTCAAACAAACTGGTTCATATGACCAGTCAAACGTCCACGTCCAGATGTTTCTTTGGCTGCATGTGACGGGACTCTTCGGGAATCTCACGACTCGACTTGGACTTGACACTCGATTCACTAATCTACCGTCAAACTCTCGGACCCTGTGCACCAGTTTTTTTCCACTGAATTTTAACATGAAACATAACTAACAGGTAAACTAACAGATCTTTACTGTTCGGTCTTTGTCCGACCGAACAGTAAAAAGCAGAGGTCAGTGGGAGTGAAAAGCCTTCGTTTAAAAACTTACCTGCGATAACGTGGAGACATGCTACAGTTTTCTGCCTGTATTATAATAGAGCCCAAAATATTGTTCAAGTAATCGATCAACTGCTAGAAAAATAATCTCCTATAATTATGTAAGTTTGCAGGAATTGCAAACTTGGCCTGTCCCAGTTGCTCAAAGGATTTTCTGCCTTTGCCCGAGAGACATTTTTTTCTCCATTTTCTGACATGAAAGATTGACGCCGTTGAAAGGAGCAGAATAACGACGTGAAGAGTAAAGATGGCGGCATCTGGACGCTGCCTCCTTCCGGTTGTTCTCGGGATTGTTAAAGTTTCTCTTGTCGTTGTATCTGCTGCCGTTTGCAATACAAGTGTTTTTCCGTCTCAGGTGGTTGAAGCCGTACCGTCTGGCGTGTTACATCCTCTCGGTGGGCATGGAGGGTCTCTGCTGCCTCTTCACGCCTTTGCTCCGCTCCTTCCCGCTCCTCGTGCCCTTCGCAGTCCTGTACGGATACTTCGACGGAGCCTACGTCGCGCTGATCCCCGTGGTGACGTCGGACGTGGTGGGTGCGCCGTACCTGTCCTCAGCGCTGGGCGTGGTCTACTTCCTCCACGCCATCCCCTACCTCATCAGCCCACCCATCGGAGGTGAGGGAAACAAACACACCCACACCGCTCTACAACATCCACCATGGCGTCCAAAAAATGCCTTTAAATCGGCAGATTTACGACCAAAGGCACGGCTATCCAACCAAACTCTAGTGTGTTTATATATTTCCCTCTCAGATGAGTTTCCGAGTTTTTGTAAATGCTTTTAAATAGTTTAAAGATCTAGTTAGCTGCCATGATTTCACAGTAGAGGTTCATCCCTACCTTTTTCCGCATCAGCTGTTACTGATACCGTTTCTGTCCCGTATCAGTCTCAGAACAAATGCAGATAAAACTGGTTAAACCTGTCAGACCTAAGGGACAGCACTCGGTGGTCAAACCCTTTACTTAGGGAAAAGAAGCAATAACACGACATAAGAATACCTTCTGTTACTAGTACAGAAGTCTCGGCAACAAAATATTTAGAGCATTCAAAGGCTCATTTTAACTACTTTGCATGGTGTTGGGTAGTTTAAGAGAATAGCTGACAAGCGGTACGATCTGTGACGGCATGTGACGAGATGGGAGACAGATGGGAGACAGATCTAGTGCAGTATAAAGTAGATTTTCAGAGTGCGTTCAGAGCGATTATCGCTCTAAACTGGTCCAGTTTCTAACCCTGTTGAGAGTCTCTGCTGTGGCCGTTATGTTTTTTTATGTACTGCAGTACAGTTTTGATAGTAGCCTATTTGGTCATTGCGTCCTGAAACCAAAGGCTCAATCTCTAAAAACTGCTGAGTCAGCAGGATGGGATCTACTATTCAGAACAGCATGTTGGAAACCCAGGCTTATCCAACAGAGTGAAAGACTAAAACTGAGCAGAAGATAACAGCTTCCTGTCGGTCTGATTAAATAACTCCCGACACCGCGCGGTGCGGTCGGCTCATCGGTCAGTCAGCGTTAGTGACACATTATGGAAGTCAAACACTGACACCAATAACTCGTGAGAGGTTGGTGTTTTCAGTTTGATATTAGAGGAGAAGTTAAATTGCAGCCTGTTTCACATGGTTTTAACACATGGTCTAACACCAAAGTTAGATTCTCCACCAGGATAACATTATGAAACCGGGTTGCCTTTCTTAGGTCATTCAGCAGATTTTCTTTCACAGCTGACACACAAAGATTTTTCACCTGACAAAACACGATGTCAACACGACTTAACGTATCGAGCGGAGAATCTTTTTAAAAATAAAAAAGCTACCAGAAGCGACATTGACCAGACATGACGTCCCGCAGTTTAACCGTCCTGATGTCGCACCTGAAATCTTCCTCTCTGGTCTGCAGGTTGGCTGGTTGATGTCACGGGGAGTTACACAGCCACCTTCTTCCTCAGCGGCGTCGCCCTGCTGGCGAGTGCACTTGTCCTCTCCGCCGTCACCGGGATTCGCCACTGCCGCCGCCATCTAACCGCCGCCACCAAGGGCAGCGGCCACGAGCCCCTCCCCCTCGGCCAGTCCGACCTATCAGACTGCTTCATCGCCTTCAACAAACAGGCGGTCGGTCAGGCCATCGCCTCGTAGTGTCATAGGAAACGACCAATCAGATTCATCGATCACCAGAGACGACTGGAGGCAGCGACGAGGGCTGTGACTGGACGAGCCGGGCGTCAATCAAATGAAGCCCGTCGAAGGTTTTCAACGCGACAATCAAAAACACCGAGACAAAACTTTTGTTTTTATTTTGTAACAACAGGAGAGAAACCTGAAACAGACTTCCTGTCTGGATAAAGTTCCTCCCATTGTTTTTTCTTTTGTTTATAAGCTACAACTCGTCAGACCAATCAGACCAGTCACGTGACTGTGATGGATGACTGGACAAACCTCCTGGTTAAACAGGATTAAAAAGAGAAGGATAGGTGGAAGGTGCTCACAGCAGCAGACGAGCTAACAGGCTCAAACTGTCACAGGGAGAAAAAAAAAGAGAAACAACTAGAAAAACAGGAAAACATGACGAACTTAGACATGTGAGCCGAAACTCTGATGTGACAGGTTGGATTCGTTTAGAGGTAGTTTGAGCTGCTCACTGGTCGAGCTACGATAAAAACAAACGGACGTGAGCTGTACAGGGTCACAGTGATGGCAAATGTCTGCACATTAAGAGGCGGATTTCATGCCCAATAGCTGTGACAGCACCCAGACGATTCATAGAACCATAGTTACATACGGAACTCGTTTTAGCGTCTATAACGTCTAGTTTAACATGATGAAATCTGTGACAGTGTTTGTTTTTGTTTAGACGTCTTCAATACTGTTCAGCAGATAATTGTATGTAGTTTTCAATTCTGAGTCAACAACACTACATTTGTACATTAGTGCATTTGTTTTTGTTGGTTGGCAAAGACTTTAGGCAGAAAACTGACTCCGTAAACTTTTAAAAGGAAAATTTCCTGATCGATGACACGACCTTGAACGCACCGCTTGTATTTTAGATGTTTAGTGTCAGAAACAAAACGAAACAAAAAAAGGAAAGAAGCCAAATCGTGTGTTTTATGTTGTTTTTAGCCTGAATCATATTTGGAACAGAAGCTGCTGCTCTCAGGCAGTTATTGATCTCTCGGTGACTTTTATTAACAAGCTGATCAGAACTCGATTTTGGCGTTTCCCTGCTGCGGGCACTTGAACTCCTTACCAAAGTGTGAGCGTGTGGAGATGATTTATATGTTTTCAGTGAAGTTTTTAACTCAGGTATTGATTAATAGAAAAAAAAAAGCAAAAACAAGAAAACGGATTTTATATCAAACCTGAGAAGGAATGAAACTCTCAGCGGTTGGAGGGAGATCGTCCGTTCAATCATCACCACGGTCAGTTAAAATGTGTCCACTGCCGGGTGTCAAACGGCCACCGTGACGACAGGTGAATAAACAGGTTTGTTGGCCGTTTGGAGAGAAATGTCACCCTGACATTAGAACATTTTTTCGGACTGTCAGCTTCCCGGTAGCTCCAAGAGTTAGACTTAAAAAGCCAAAGAGCGGCGACGCGGTGAGAGAAGAAGAATCCACCTGTTTGTCACCTGAGTGACAAAAGCTGCTGTTCTACATTAGAACATCTACGGAGAATAAATTGTCTTATAAGTCTTCGGGACCTTTGTCATCTCAGAAAAACAGGAAGATTATCGTTTTTATTGTTAATGTCGATCAATTAAAGGAATATTCTGTCGAAGCCACGTATGTTTCCTGTTTGTTCTACTTAAGGTATCATTCTGGTGTTATTCTAGACTTTTCATATCATCCATCGACAAATGTCATGTGCAGCTGAAAATAAGTAAAATACACACACACACACACACACACACACACCGGGAGAGGCCTCATTGCTTCTGAATATAAACTGTAGCTCAGACTGTGCAGCTCTACTAATTCCTTGTTTGCATTGCATTGTGTGCAGCAGAGCTGCAGTTGATTTAAATATGGGCTGACAGTTATTGATAAATTACTCCCAATTGTATTTTCGTATCATCCACAAATAATCTGCTTTTACTCAACAGGTGTGACGATTAAAAAACCTGTGTCTATATAAATAACGTGCGTTTAATTGTATGGTTCCTTTCTTTTTCGGATTCCTGTTTTGTGTATGCGCGGAACGTTTCCGGTGTTTCAGCGTGTTTGGACCTTCTCAGCCACCGTAGCAGTAAACTGAAGCAAAGGAGGAGGCAGGGAATCGTTTATTTTTTTTTTATAAAGTGAAAAATATTCAGTGTTCCCTCAGCGCTTTATTGACCCCGGCGAGAAAAGGGTCCTGAAATCACAAACTCAAAAACTAAAACCATTATCAGACAGAACATAAACTGTACAGTTATTTAAAAACAAACTTCTTCGGACTCACTGAGGAGAAAAGTTTGGGATTTTATCCTCCCGAGGGTCTAAGAGACGTCTCCCACAGCGTAGTGTTGTCACGGACGACGAGGTCACTTCCTGCAGGTTTTCGAGCGCAGCTGTCTCTTAATGATGAGGTGGTCGCTCTCCTTCTCCTCTGCCACTCCGCCGGACGTCTGGACAAACAGAAAGTTCACATCAGACAAACGGTCCCGAGTGACGGCGTTGAATCCGTCTGAGGGACCTGATGTCCACACAGCTCACGGTTTACTGGAGCTGCATCTGCGTAAATGCGACTCAAGGAAGCGCGTCGTTACGCTGCGGGTCTACTTTCCCCTGTTGTCTCCGACATGCTGCTCACACTGCATCTCACACACCGTCACTGGTCCCCACGAACACAGAAACACCCTGGGACATATTTTCATTTGCCTGTGGGGTGGTCAGGTGTGAGGAGAGGGACAAACAGGTGGGAGCAGCACAAAGCGACCTGTTGGCATTTCTCTGTTCACACATACAGATTCAAAAAGCTGGGACGGCGACGGCTGCTGTTCATCGTGAAGCAGACCCGGGTTCACTGCAGAGAAACATGCAAAATGGCGTCGGACGCGGCTGCCTCACCGTGTGCGGGGAGTCGAGCAGCGGAGAGGAGGCGTCCGTCTTATAAAGCTTCCTCCGTCCTCGTCGGGTTTTGGTTGCCGTGGTTACCGTCTCCTTCTCCACCGAGTGTCCGCTGACCAGACCGATGATGGTTTTAGCTGCGGAGAGGGGACAGGACAGTTCACTAAAACCTTACCGACAGGATCACGTTATGATGGGTCTGAACTCAGTCGGTCGGTTATAATTAGTGATTATACGGTATTTACGTTTATACTCCATATTAAAGAAATAAAACAAAGCTGACAGACCGAGGTTCAAAGACCCGCAACACAGACCCGCGGCCGTCCGACATGTTTGCGTTCAGACTCAGGGGAGCAGCGCCCTCTGCTGTTCGGTGGTGTTAGTACAATTCACCACCACAACGGTAAATGGACTTCAACTACAGACGAGTCAGGGTTGTGGGTGGAAGTAAACGAGCCTCCATCCCTGTGTACAACTGTGATGTTTATAAAGGACTTAACTTCTGTAGAACCTGTTACATGTTGAAAATATTGTCATTAAAATAAAGATTAAAATCTACAAAACCTTTCACTGAATTTTAGCCCAGTTTTAAAAAACAAACAACAAACTGAAACTTTGGAAAAACAGACAGTAAAATCCACAATCCTCTGCTCCATCAAATGTCTTTTACTTTCATAAATCTCCATTAAACCCTCGCATCTCAACCTGAGCTGCGTGCTGACAAGGGGCCGACTGACCGGGGGCCACCTACGCGGGGCCGACCGGGGGCCACCTACGCGGGGGCCACCTACGCGGGGGGGCCACCTACGCGGGGCCGACCGGGGGCCACCTACGCGGGGCCAGTGATGAGCCTCCCCCCGCTGCAGATTTGTGTCAAATGATTCGTCTCTTCTGGCGTCGGAGACGGAGACGATGAGTGTGATGGTTGGAGTCTGAAGCCGACGCTAACTCTCATCCAGACCGCGGAGCTCGCACTGAAGCTACGTCACTGCTGGTTCTTTCTAATTAATGTCAGACGAGTGTTGATGGACTGAACAACTTCACATCCACGCAGACGACCTTCATCTGTCCACTGCGATCGACACAAACGCCTCTGCCGCACTGTCCCCGGAGAGGTTCGGGTTCTCTCCGGCACAGCAGCGATGGAGGCGTCGATTCAGACGGACAAAAAACTAAGTCAGCTGGCAGCTTCGTGTGTACAACGGTTTCCAGAAAAGCACAGTCTCACTGACCTTTGCTGCCCAGGATGGAGGGTGAACTGTGGATCAACTCTCCAATCTTCTGAAGAGTCCCGTCTCTCTTCTCCTTCACCACAGAAGAACACTGGAGAGAGATTCAGATATTTAATCACTCTGCTTACAGCGAGTCTCTGTTTATCTTCACGTACCTTTACTTTCTCACCTGTTTGTTGGTTCGAGTGTTTCCTCTCACTTTGTTTCTCTTATTCTCACTGAACACCAGGTCCTGAAACAAAGTGAAACCACTAAACCAGGAGCTCTGCAAATATTCAACACATATAAGAGTAAAGGAGGACAGAGGCGTGGTGGCAGGTTTCTCAAGCTTTCCGATTTACTTCCACATGAGCTGCCTCCAGCGTGGCTCCGACCTCGCAGGAAGTTTTACAGTGTCAGTTAGATGTTTCATTTACCTGCCTGATGTCAAATGTTCATTCATGGCACAACTGGGTCCTTTTGAGTGTTCACCTAATCTGCAAATCGTGCAACACTGTGTTTATCTGATGTAAATGAATCGTCGAAAAACTGAAATTGAATCCAATCAGGGGATCGCTGCCAAAATCCAGCTTTGCGGAAGACAATCACCTCTGGATTAAAATCCGCTAACTCTGAAATAACCGGTCAAAGTAAACGCTGGGACAAACGGCACCACTGCTCACAGAAGGTTTTCCTGTCAGCAGGGTTAAAAGCCTCTAAAGAACTCAAGCTGCACAATGTCGTGAGCACTGTTTGTTCATTTGTGGTGTTGCTGTTAAATCTAACAAACAGTTTACCTGACGTGAGCAGCGTAACTGATCTACCTGAGCAGTCGGCTGGAACACCTGGGTTCCCCGTCACCTGTTTCTGCTCCTGATGATGGTCTTAAAGTGCCACCAGCCCCTGTCCTCTGGAGAAACAACTAAACTGACTGTAAAAGTCGAAAGAAGCAGCCGACTGCCAGTGAAATGTTCCTCTGATAACTCTTCTTTCTCTCTCTCTCACACACACACACACACACACACACACACACACACACACACACACACACACACACACACACACACACACCTCCACCTCACAGCTCTTCCTCTTCCTTCCAGTAGGTTTGGGGGTTTTCTTCCTGTCAGCCATGTTGGACCTCAGAGGAGAGACATGAACATCCTGCTAAGAAGGAAGGACACACACACACACAATGGGGGTCAATAAACCTCAGCACTGAGATCACCTAAATTACAAACGACCAACAGTGCAGAGGTCTAAGGTCAATTTCAGATTATTGACCATTAGTCGATAAATCAATTAGTTAACCTGAAAGTCAACTGTTCATTTTCCAACTGCACAGCTCTCTGGTCGACCTCGGTGCTGAAGAGTAGAAAACATCCTGCTCCAAATCAGAAATTAATGTTAATGAACTGTTCTGATCCCAGCACCCGCAGCATTAACCCCTGGTCTGGTCTGGTCTGGTCTGGTCTGGTCTGGTCTGGGTGTCTCATCTAATCAGTCTTCCATGTTTTATCTCCAAGATGTTGGGGCCTTTGCTTTTTTTAGCCTTTCCGCACAAATAACACACTGACCGACAGTGATGGGTTTGTACTTAAGGGTAGCTGTCGTATTTTCAGGTGTATTAACAGCTGGAAGCTACAAATGGCCGCCTGTCTGAAGAAATGCAGGTATCAAACATAGCAACGAGACCTAAAACAGGAGAGTGGTGTGGTGGTTTATGGTGCTGACCGTCACCTGCAGAGTCCTGGGTTTGATCCCAGATGGAGACTTGTGTTGCATTTCATTCCCCATCTCTCTCCTGGTACTATCGAATAATCATGGTTTTGGCAGGTTCACAGAGTTAAATTTCAAACTCTTTAAGACATTTTTAATAACATACAATACAATTTAATACCTGCTCAAAAATGACAGATATCATAGGTAACCAGTAGGTACGATGTGCTCTAGAAGCATTTACTTTCATTGTAGGAGCTATTTATTAGTTTGTTTGTTTGACGACCAGATTTATTCAGTATTTTCATTTGTTCGTTACTTCTTCCGTTTGCTTTGTTTTTCTAGTTGTTTATTTGTTCTGTTTGGGTTCATTTTGTACCAGCTTTCAGCACCGTAGACACCTCAGGTTTGTCCGCTGACATTACATCCCCACGGTGCATCGTGGTCGTTTGATTTTCAGTCAGATTTGGAAGTTGTGGACTGTAGACAAACAGCCACAACAACATCATCCCATTTTCAGCACTTCCTGGCAGGATGTAACAATAACTCTTAATGATGTAGTTATGGAAAATGACACAACCTGGTCCTGAGCAAGTGGCAGAAAATGGATGGGAGGATTGAGCGTTTAAAATGATGAATTTCATTAAGTTTCCTCTCAAATCTTGACTTGTCCACTGTGAGCTGATGATCTTCCCCCTGTAGCAGCAGCAGTAGTGACGGTGTTTGACTGAAGCCTCCTGCAGCTCAGTCACTGTCACAACTATCACTGTTGCTTTAGAGCAGCAACAACATACAGAAACATTTTACAACTTACGTTGCTGCATCAGCAGCCAACACACAGGATCTAACACTTCCTTTGTGAATGAAATTTAAGACGCTCTAACCTGTGTGCTCTTCTCTCTCTCCTCCTTCAGTCTCTGTAGTTTCTCCATCTCTCTCTTCACTGCCTCAAACTCTTTGCTCCTCTCCCCTTCCTCCTCCTTCTGTTGTCTCCCCCTCCTCTCCTGGTGTCTCTGGATCTCCCTCTTCAGCTCCTCCACTACCGAAACCTTCCTCTCCTCCTCCACCACCGATCTGTTCTCCTTCTCCTCCTCCTCCTTCCTCCTCTGCAGCTCCTCTTTCAGATGCTCCAGCTCTGACAGAGGAAACAGACATGAGACAAACACCCTCATCAGAGTCCAGATTGATTCCGTCCACTGATCAGATCATCAATGAAATGTGTCCTATTGTTTCAGACTCAGATGGTGATGTTACCTTGGGTCAGAGTCTCCCTCTGTCTGTGAGTTTCTTCCAAAAGTTTCTCCTTCTCCGTCAGGACTCGATGCAGCTCTGACACACGAAGACACAAAGATTACTTCACAGAGCATCCATCAAAAACAGTTCAGTCAATACAAGTCAAGTTTCCATCCACATGTAGCACAAATGTGAACCAAATTCCCAGAAAATCTATAAAACATGAGTGAGATCTTGTTTCCCTCCACTGCTGCTGTGTGAATATGAGCTGATCAACGGCCGGTGGAGCCGACTCTCCAGTCGCTGCCATTAAACCACCATAGAAGAAGATGGCACGGCGAGATGAGGTCACTAAAAGAGCTATAGTCAAAGCTCTGGTGAAGGAAAACCACGTGGAGAACATGATGGAAACCTGACGTTTCTGCGGGTTCCATGTGTTAATGTGAGGAAGGTTCCAGTCTCGTCGTGGCTCCACACAGACCTGGTGGCTTCCTCTCTTCACGCTTCATGTACGTCAGAGTTTATTCACTCGGTCTGTTTCACTTTGCTTTTTATCCACACAGCTACTTTTACACTGAACACAAGAACAAAAACGTTTTTCACTGATTCACACTTCCAATTTTTGGCAATTAAAATAGGTGGATGGAAACTCACTCACTGAGGCAACAAACTGAAGCTAAAAAGCCAGTGTGGGCTGTGACAAGTGCAAAAACACCAGGACTCCAGACTAAAACTTCAAACATAAAAAATGTCACTGTAAGTAGCATTTAAGTTGCATTAACGGATTTGTTTAGGTCACTGTTTAGGTCTTTTCAGCAGAGCAGTCAGTAAACTCAACATCTGACACACCATCTTCTTATAAAGTACTTTGTGTCTAACATTATTAACCAGTTGATTTTTTCCCCACAACCATTAGTTACAGAGCAACATGATCCTTCATCTGGATCTGGTGTCTGAGTCCACCTGATGAATCTAAGACCAGTACTCCCTCTCTTTTAGCTCTGTATTTGGTCTCCACCAGCTCCCGTTGATCAACCTAAAGAGAATTATCAGCTGAATCTGCAGCTCATCTCGGCTTTACACAGCTTTACAGTGAGTATAGGCTCGTTGTTTATCTGTTTACTGCTCTGGTTCACTCTAAAAGCGTCGTTTTCAGCTGCAGCAGGCAGATGTTTTTAGAGAAACAACTGTAAAAAGCCTCTTAAAAGCTGATGATATGTCAGTGATGTGTTCACAACTTGTTTCTTCTGAAGACAAATGGACAACAACAAAAAATCAGTTAAGGTTTAAGCAACATGTTAAGCCCCATATGGAAAGGATTGATATTACAGGTGGAGGTGGGTAAGAAAATACTTGCCAGCACCATTTCATCATGATGATATTTAACTGGCCTAATGGTAAATTACAGGAGCTGGTTTTGTATACATAGATATCTTGCAGGGAATGCAAGATTTAGTTATTTAACCTCATTATTAATATTAGTATTATTAAATTAGTTAACTAGTAATTTAATTATTTACACAGACAGTTGTAAACTAGTCAAATATCCTTTCTTAATGTTTGTTAGGATTTACGGTAAGAAAGAGATGACATCTGCATTAAATACAGGTCCTGTGATGGTTTCCAGTTGGTGTTAAAATGCTGCATCTAACGTTTCAATGAAATCCTTTTCTGTTCTGAGTGTGAAGAGTGTTATTAATTCTTCTCTTCCTCACCTTGTTTCTCTCTATCCCAGTCTCTCTTCCTCTCCTCCTCTGATCTCGCCATCTCCTCCAGTCTCCCTCGCAGAGCTGCACCCTCTGACTCGAGCTCCGCCCTCAGGCGGGAGAATTCTGCTTTGTGATTGGCTAACTCCTCTGTGAGCTCAACACACCTGTTCTCACTGCAAAATAACAGGAGACAAGGACAGATAAGAGAGGAGAGGAAAGAAGGAGACCAGGACGGAGGAGAGAAGGAGACAAGGAGAGGAGAGAAGGAGACAAGGACAGAGGAGACAGCGAGAGGAGTTTGATAGAGGTAATGTGTATTAATACTGAATCAGCAATTTTCTTGTCACCTGTTGGTTTTTCTTGTATATTCATCAATAAATCCTGATTGATAACACTATGGACAATTGCTCCGACTCCTGCTGTCTACCTGTGCGTCAGACTTTCCTCCAGCCGCCTCTTTTCTCTCTGCAGATCTTGGATCTGTTGTGATTTCTGAGCTGATCTTTGTAGCGTTGACTGACTTTCCTTCTTCAGCTCCTCCATGGCAGCGTGGAAAACACTGCTGCCGCTCTGCCCTTCCTCCTCCTGAAACAATCAATAAATCGATCGATCAGTGATCTGACCATCACTACTGCTGCTGCTGGTAACGTTTTTCAACTGACGTGTTCAGAAGTATATGTTCAGGTTCTGTATTCAGCATCAGGACGTTTTGGAAAAGCAGACAAAATTAGAAACAGCCGTCCTGTTCTGAATCCAGCTGATCAATATCCAGCTTTAACCCTTGTGGTTTGTTGCAACTGGCTTTACATCCTCATTGTTTGGGATCCCACTGCTATGTGTGATCCCACTAATATCTATTGATCTATATTTATTCACATTTGAAAGTTGACAAAATACAGAAATGATCATAGCTCATTGAACCACTAAGTAAATATCCAGTGATTTATATGTTAAATGTGATGTGCATGAACAAATGCATATAACTGGTAATTTATAGAATATATTTTCATTTATCGCTTATGTAATTTAGTTGGCTAGGAGTAATTCACAGACGGATAAATGTACAGTAGGTTCTCCTACAAAGTGATGTTACTGATAACTCACTGTTAGATCTCTTGTAAACAAACTGCAAGGAAACTCAAAGACAGAGATCCAGACTCATCTGGGATTTGGGACGCGAAGCGCTGCACGGGAGGTTTTATCAACCTGAATCTCAGATGCAGAGCAGAAGCATAATCTGTCGTATTTAATCAGGTTTTACAGATGAGACCCCAAACAGGAGTAATGCGTCATTTTTTGTGGCAGAGTTTTAAATGTCAGTTTCATCATTGGCTCAGGTTTACAACTGTCATCAGATTCAGAAAAGTCACGAGGTGTCAAGCTGACTCAAACAATGAGGGACCAGGTTCTCCTGGACCACAACATCTACTTCAACTGGACGCAGACTCTGTTGGGTAAAACTGTCCAGTTGGTGATTAAAAAACCAATCTCAGCTTAGTGTTTCACTGCTTCTGCTCTTCTCTTCTCTAGTTTTTTTTTGTTTGGTTACCATGAAAATATGATGTGATTATTGATCAATTACTTCTCCTCATTGTTGTCGATTCTGTGATCTTTGTTGTGTCATTCAGCAAATCTGTTCTTTTTCTATGAAGGTTCATGTCATCAAAACACTCCCACTCTACTGATGTTTTTCCGATATTAAAACCAACTCAGCAGCAACGTTACATTCGCTTACGAACCAACCAATAAATGATCAATCAACCTGATTAGTAATATAAACAACTGATCAATCCACCACAAGCCCAGATAAGAAGTCAGAGACAGAACGAACCTTGACTTCATCTCTCAGATTCTCCACCTCTTCTGTCAGACTGCTGATGGTCCTCGTCTTCTCCTCTGATTGGCGCTGCAGGTCCTGGAGGCGGGTCTCTGTGGTGTTGAGCTGCTCTGATAGGCTGTCAGACCTGTCAGTCTTCTCTTTGAGCTGCTTCTGGAGTCCCGTTACCTGGAAAGTTGTGTAACAGGTAAACTGTGGTGACAAAGCACTTTCCATTAATCTGATAAACAGTTAAAGAAAAGGTTTTTTTTGACAGTGTCCTTTTGAATTAGTGAGGGGGGCGTGGATGTATTACAAGAACTGGACACTGGATTCAAAGACGTGGTCCGGTCACTTGGATTAAAACTGCTCACCGAAGGGTAAGCGTTAAGGGTTTGCTTCATCAGTGTTTAGTCTTTACACTGGGATGAAGTCAGGCACTTTACATGAACTTTTCTAGGCTCTGTGAAAGTTTTAGAGATACAAGAGCTCCATGTTAAACTTTTTAAATAAAAGCAGATGTTGTTTGCGGTGTCCTGTCAGTTTTACAGATGTTGTGTTTAAAATGGAGGTATATGGGGAAAAAGCTTTTTCGGCTTGCAGGGGATTTTTTTCGTTGCAATACTGCGAGTGACCACTGGGTCAAACTGCTAACATGACTGACGGTGGCGGTGTATCTAGCTTTCTTTACACAGCCATGCAAGTCACCTGTAGTGAAAAAGGTCCAAAAGATGAAGAGCCGTACCTCTGTCTGCAGCTGGAAGATGCCGTTCACCAGAGCTTTGTTCTCCTTCAACAGTCGGGATGTTTCCCTCTGCTCAGACTCCAGAGAAGAAAACACTGAGACACAGTTTGGACACTCGTCCAGATCTGCAGGAGAAGGAGGGGGAGAACGGGGGATGAGAGGGGGGGCGAGGGGGAGAGATGGAAGAAGGAGGGGGTGAGGTGGGGAAACTGACAAAATTATAGGGCTGAAGTTCTTTTACTCGTTCTTAATATTTTGTATTTCTCTATGTGACGAATACATTATATGGCCAAAAGTATTCGGCCACCCCGGTCTGCGCACTACTTCTTCCAATGTAACATGGTCTACTGGATGTCCACATACTTCTGTCCCCATAGAGTATTTCCATATAACTAGTTTAAAGATTTAAAATCTGTGTGACGGTTCAGCTCCTACCTGTCAGCTTCTGCACCTTCTGCTCCAGCAAAACCTGCTCCCTCTTCAACTCCTGCACCTCCTCCTCCCGTCTCCTCAGCTCCTCCTCCCGCCTCGTCCTCTCCTTCACCGCCTCCTCCTGTCGTCTCCTCAGCTCGTCGTCCCTCCTCCTCAGCTCCTCCTCCAGCCTCGTCCTCTCCTTTTCCACCTCCTCTTGTCGTCTCCTCAGGTCTTCCTCCAGCCCCTTTCTCCTCTCCTCTCTCTCTCTCAGCTGGAAGATGGTCTCCTCCTTCTTGTCATTTTCCTCTTGGAGCCTCCAGATCTCCTCCTCCAGAACCACTGAGGAGAAGGAAGAAAAAATGGAGTAAAGACTTTGGAGTACAAACCTCCATTCTTCAATCTCCTCCTCCTCCACCTCCTCTCCTCCCACCTCTCTTCTTGGCCGGTCCTCCTCTCTCCTCATCATCCAGATCGTTACGCTGGCGTTTCCTGTTCTCCTCCGTCTCCCCCTCCTCTCCTCCTGTCCTCCTGAGACAGCGGCAGGTCTGTTGAAGTTCCAGCAGCTCCGACCTGATTGACTCCACCAGAGCTCGCTGAGAGACACAAGGAGCATCAACCCTTATCAAACACTGACTGATGGATTCTCTCTCTGCAGGGTGATTTTTTATTTTATAGGCATGAGCCGAAACTGACGTCTGCCTGAATGAAGGAAATCACTCGAAAAACTGAAGGAGGATCTGGAAAATAATCCATAGTAGGACTGCAACTAACAATTATATCCATTATCGATTTATTCATTATTTTTTTGTTTAACCATTTGCTCTATAAAATGTCAGAAAAAAAGTGAAGAAAACCTTTTAGAAAAGTTTATGTCTCCAAATGTCTTGTTTTGTCCAATTAAGAGTCCAAATACCCAAAAGATTATTGATTTTCTATCAGACATGTCAAAGGAAGACAGCAGACCTTCAAAATAAAACGTTGAAATTGGGGAATATCTGGTATTTTTGAAGAATGAACTGAAACTATTAATCAGCTATCAAAATAGTGGCTGAATATTTTTCTGTCAATCGACAAATTGATCAACAGACTAATGGTTTCAGCTCTAATCCGTAGGAAATGCGTGTTTACGTCTCTGGTGGCGTTCTCCACAGTGTTGTCCATGGCGGCCTGGAGTTTGTTGATGACGTCGTCTTTCTGCTGGCAGATCTCCATCAGCTCTGATAACTTCTGTCGCTGCTGCTCCAGACTCTGAAAAACAACACAACACAGCGTCATGGGAGATCACGCCAAGAAAATAACTGTCCAATCGGAGCGGAGTACGTAAGACAAGCTAAACGCTAAACACAGCTTCAAGCCTCAAGCTCATAAGAGACAAAAGTACCTGCTACTTCAAGGTCTAATATGTAAACAGAGCTGCGAAGCAAGAGTTGCACCAGCTGTACAGTGAATGCAGCACGTCAACCCTCTTTCAGTGCCACATGCTGCGTTCACTGTACAACACTGCTGCTGTATTAATAGTAACAGTAACTTTTTCCCAAACATTTTAGGGGAGATTCATTTCATTCATTTACCTATACTGGCTATATACAGTTAATACAGATAAAATGCATATGCACGGTCATTTTCTTTACTATCACCTGTGACCTTGTTCATTCATTTCTCGTCACTGTCAGATCCAAGCAGCATTGAAACACCTGTTCTGTCAGACAACTGAACACAAGCAGCGGAGAGGCCCCCCGTGTAGACGTGATGTCACAACAAACGCACCAAAACAAGTAGAAGAAGAAAAAAGACGACACAGCAGACACCACAGAAGAAGACACTGAGTCCACAGTACCTCCTTGGCTTCCTGCAGTTGGTCATGTGACTGCTGCTTCTCCAATCGCAGTGCTTCCAGCTCTGCAGATACAAAGCAAAACAGGGGTCAAAGGTCAAAGTTACATCAACCGCAATAATCAGAAAATAAGACTGTGTGCGTGTTTACCTGCAGAGTGTGTGTGTTCAGTCAGACAGCGGTGAACACTCTGTGCATCCTCTCTGATCTTCTCCAGATCTTCAGTCACTGAGCTGATGATTCCCTCCATCAGAGCCACCTGCTCCTCCTGACAACCACCCATCAGCAGAGTTGTTAGTAAGTCGCAGTTGGTTCCATGTCGTGTTTGTTTAGTATAATTCAGTTTGTAGGCGGCACCACGGTGCAGCGGTTAGCGCCGGGACCTCACAGCAACAAGGTTCTGGGTTTGACAGCTGCTCTCTCTCTCTGTGGGTTTTCCCCCCACAGTCCAAACACATGCAGGTCAGGTATGGAGACTCTAAACTCCCTGTGGCTGCGAATGTGACCGTGAATGTTTGTGTATCGGCCCTGCGACTGACAGGCGACCTGTCCAGGTGTACCCCGCCTCTCACCTAATGTCAGCTCGGATTGGCTCCATGAAAAACAAACTGTAGAATATCACCAATGATCCTTGAACTAAAGCCAGCTGGGCTGACACAGCTAAGCGTTGAGGACATGGACACCGACATGGAGTGACTGGAGTCTGAACGAAACACAGACGAGTGTTTTTAAATACCTTGCTGCTGTCGGTGTTGACGGCAGACAGGTCCACCGTCTTGCTGACGAGGTTCTTCAGGATCTCTACTCTTTTCTCAGCTCGCTCCTCCAGGATCTCCCTCTCCTTCTCCAGACGATCGCTGGAACCCACACACACACACACACACACACACACACACACACACACACACACACACACACACACACACACACACACACACACACACACACACACACACACACACACACACACACACACACACACACACACACACACACACACACACACACACACACACTTAACTGTCTAATGGAAACATCCATTACAGTTTACAGAGCCACAGTACTGACTGTAGTTCTGTTCAATGAGGGATTTTTACCAACACGTCAGGTGTTTGACCTTCTGATGAAAAGTGTTTATGATAATCTGGATGAACTATTTGTTTCCAGTCTGTCTGATCATCTGACTGTTGTATTTCTTCTTTTTTCACCGTGTTCACTGATCTCAGATATTATGATGGTGAGTAAAGTGTTCTTATGACTGATAAATAGCTGAAAGTGACGTCTTCAAATGTCTTGTTTCGTCTCATCAATAAAGCGGCAAATTCTCACTTTTAAGAGGCTGGAATCAGCAAATGTTTGGCATTTTTGATGATTAATCAATTTTAAAAATAGTTGTCATATAATTTTCTGACAGGTGACTAATCGATCAATCAACTCATCAGCTGTAATGAGCAGGTATACATGCATGTAGAAATTATGTATGTTTTAATTGGGACAGTTTTCATCATTATTTTTTATCTCATTATAAACTGAATGTCAGTGTGTTTCTGGTCTGTTGGTCAAAATGAAAACAAATAAATAAATAACTAAAGATAAGCAAACAAACAAACTAAAGGTGAACAACATGTTCTGAACATTTCATGGACGTAATTATTAAGCAAAAAGCAGTAACTTACTAAAACTACGTTTTGGTCACATGATCATGTTGTCTCTTACCTGTAGTCTTTCTCCATCTTGTTAAAAAGCTCCATGAACTCAGCGCTGACTTCTTCTCTGATCTGAGCCTCCAGAACCAAACGCAGCGCTGCCTCTCTGCCCAACTGCTGACACACAAACACACAAACGCAGAGTTTAACTTAATATGACTTCAGATGCATTAGACTGCAGCCTCTTTATCTGGCTGTGTCATTCAGTTACCTAAAATATATCCTACACACAAACGCATCCCATTAATTGACCTATCGTGGTCCAGTCTCACATATCTGGAAAAACAGGTAATCTAAACAAACCACTCACTGTGTAGCGCTGTAAAATATTACTAGTTAAGGATCCTGAATTTGACTTCAATCAATAAATGAAAGAAATTTACAATTCCCCCAAATTATCTCTAACACTTCTTTAACAAACAGGGAATAATAATAATAATAATAATAATAATAATAATAATAAAGACTTAATTGTTAATTCATTTATTGTTCAATAGAGAAATAACTCCAAACTATTTTAATAATAGATTAATAATAGACATTTTTCAAATATCTCTCAATAAACTGAATCTCTCTGGGCGTTGGACTGTCAACACGCAGACTGTTACCTTCTCTTCTTCCTCCATGGTCCTGTCCTCTTCCTGCCCCTCGTCTTCCTCACCTCCCGCCTCCAGCACGGTTCCCTCCATCACACTCTCCTCCTCTTCCTCCTCCTCCTCCCACTCTTCACCATCTTCATCCTCCAACACGTCCTCCAGGGTCGTCTCCCAGGCGACCAGCGAGCTCTTCCTGCCCCGCCCCGACACGTTTCTGCGCCGGTCGGCCTCATCGATGATCATCGACAGCTCCATGGCCGACCTGTGGGAGTCGTCATCCAGGACCACTGGCTTCGAGGTCAACACCACCACCTGGACAGGTAAACTTTGTTAGTCACACACAGCCTCTGAATTTTTTCTCTATGTTCCTCCCCAGGACCCAGTATCCACTGATACCAATATATACTGTAGATAATATATATATTTATGTGTGCAGACACACACACACACAAATATTAAGGGCAAAGATTGGTTAAGTATTGTTCTTAAAAAGATTTGATAAAGATATTCTACAGTTGAAAAATAAAATTTATGTTGTATGACTAAAGATAATCATCTTAAACTCCCCGACAGAATTTACCATTAAGACGGCTGAATGAGCACTAATTGTCTATTTAGTTTTCTTTCCTCATTTCTTTTTCCTTGTTTTTTTAAATTGACTTTCCTTCCTCCATTATTTTGAATTACTGTAATCCTGTTTATCTTGTCTTGAACTTTTAGCTTCCTACTGCTCCTGCACACAGGTTAGTGTTCATTTTTAATTGAGGTACATGTGAGTATATTTACAGTAGGTGTGTGTCTGTATATCTGAATGAAAATGTGGTTTTGTACATCATGTCTTATAATTCAATTCTCTTAATGTGCAAATAAACGAAATACTACTAAAATAGATTAAATTTGAACTAAGAAGAACGAAGGACAAAAACACCCCAACTTCCTGCTCAGCAGGATAAAAGTGATGTGTTGCTGACCTTCTGTGCGAGTGCAGAGAACTTGAGGACGTTGAGTGTCTCGTCGAAGCAGGATGCATTCTGGTTGATGTTGACCACCATGGAGACCCGGCCGGCACCACAGAAGAAGAACTGCAGAAAGTGGGTCAGTTTGGACTCCCTGAAGGGAATGTGGTGCTGGAACCTGCAGAGGGATTGTAATTACACTCTTATCTTTTATCCTGTTGTCTCAGGTTTCTTCTTTTCAAACATCACTGACTGAAGCTGCGAACAGCCTCACACACACCCACACACACACACAGTGTAATCATACTTGGCGTGTTGGTTGAGTCTCATGGCGCTGATGCACTTCCCAAGTGTGAGTAGAGAGCTGTTGATGTTTCCTGCCTCCTTGAGTCTCTCTCCGGTGTTGTGAGTCCGAGAACAGCGCTCCGAGCCGGCCAGATCGCACAGAGCCAGCCTAAACGCACAACAACAACAACAACACAAAGTCTCACTGCGGACTGTAAACGTCACCCTCCACGCTGGAGTTGCAACACGCTGAGTATCAACAGTGAATAAAATGATGACTGTCAGTTTTACTCGCTGATGCCGAGGACTCTGGGAACTCCGACGTCGTCCACTCTGAGGATCCTGATGGAGAAGATGCTGTGGCTGCAGAGACAAAAAGAATCAAATCCACGCAGATCTGTTTAGGAGGCCAGTGTGATCGCTGCTTTGAAAGATTAAACAGCTGTAAAATCCTGTCTCATAAACCTTTAAACTCATTGATCTGTTACTGTAACTGGACAAACTGGATCAGATTTAATGTCTCACCTGTACCTGAAACAACACATCCTTTTAACGTGCTTTCTAAGCTTTATCATTATATCATTTATGTCCATTTGTAAGCAAAAATACCAAACTTTTGCTCAATGCAGCTTCTTCAGTGTGAGGATTTTCCAGTCATCAGTCCTATGTGGTAGTAAACTAAATATCTTCATCTTTATCTAATGTGTTACCAAATAACCGAACACCTTCTCCATTAATCAAAAATCAGCAGCAAATTAATTGAAAATGAAAATAATTGTTAGTTGCAGCCCTAGTTTGATTTATATATAAGTAGAGCAGTTTACTGAACCTTGATACCGAGTCAAATCCAAAACCAGTAAGTAGTACCGAGTATGAAAAAAGTGTGTAAATCTAGTTTTAAATAACCACACAACTGACCTCCTGCTAGACAGCTGGTTCAGTCTGGTGGAGGAGAAACTCTGGTTCTTCCTCCCGATCTTCATCACTCTGTAGGCCTCCTCAGAGCTGTTGACCTGGACCCACCGCAGGTCTGAAACATGAACACATAGAAGAATACACAAATCAACGCAGACACACTCCAGCTAAACTAGAGCCTGACTGATTAAGTTAATTTTATTTTACACTAGCAAAATCAAACATTAGTTGGTCAGGAGAAGTTTTCTCTTTAACAAAGACACAGTGAAGCTGTCTTCAACACACACACACCCACACACCCAGTGTTACCTTTGATAAAGGAGTTTCCTTTGACGTCCTGAGACAGGCGCAACACTGTCCTCTTGTGGTGACCACTGGAAACCTGAGCATCACAGATGAATCAGATGATCAATCACAGCTGGACGACTGACTGTCTTGTTATCACGACAGTTTAGGTCAGTGAGGAGTAGTGATTTTTTTTTTTTTGTGTGTGTCACCTGTTCCAGTAGGTCATGGATGTTGTCATTGTAAATCTCACAGAATGAAACCCAGACAGAGAAACGGATGTTTGAGTCAACGTCCAGACAGAAACTGTCGGCTTCTGAGACACTGTTCAGACTGCTGTCAGTGCTCAGAGATGAGCCTGAATGAACACGAAAGCACGCACGCGCACACACACACACACACACACACACACACACACACACACACACACACACACACTCTGTGGGTTAAATCTCTTTAAGTAGCAGTGGATTTCTTGTTGTAATAAAAACCAATCAGAGTCACCGACCTTCGAGAAACATCGATCTTCCAGACGTCAGACTTTTGTCGCTCTGCAGAGAGAAAGCAGAGACACACTAGTCTACACCCTCACGCTGTATAATGATGTTTTTTCATTTTTATTTTCAGTCTGTCTGTCTGACCTCTTTGAGCAGCCTCAGCAGGTTCTTTTTGCTGCTGCTCTCTGCTGCCTGCTGGTCTGGAGTCAGTCTGCTGAAGTCTCTGCAGCGCTGAGGCTTCAGGTCGCTCCGACTGTACAGACGACCTTCAATACTGTTAAAGATGACTGACAGAGACCTGGGCAGCAGACCTGAGTCATGATCCGGACCTGAGAGAGACAGACATTTAGAAAAGGTCAGCAAACTCAAGTGGGGTGAACAAGGCAAAATTTATTTTATTATTTTCTTAAAGGTGAATTTAATGTCACCTTGGACTCGAGAAATTCTGGGGCCACTTTCACTATTAACCGGTATCTTATCTTTACTTATTATTGTTATTATATGTGTCTTTTTTTGTTCAACCAACAGTCCACCGTGGCACTTTTTCTCAAAAAATACTCAAAATGATTAAACAATTATCGAAATGGTTGCAAATTAATTTTTTGTTGATTTCTAATCAATTAATCAATTAATCACAGCAGTTTTGAAACAGACGTGTTTCTGACCGAGGAATGTGAATGTTTTTCCAGCGTTGGTGACTCCATATGTGAACACCAGACAGTTTCCTCCTTCGAGAACATCTTGGACCAAACCACGAACTGAACCCTCAAACACCTTCCTCTGATTGGCCTCTGGACCAAACACCTCAAAAAATGAATACAACATTAAAATCAGTTTGAAAAAGCCACAACAGTAACATGAAAATTATTCAAAGAGAAAACATCAAACAGCTCCTTCAGCTGGCTGTATCTCTGGAAACACGTGGAACAGGTCTTCTGTACTGCACGAACCACAGTGGAACAGTAAGGGCACACATGTAAACGACAGTACAGACACGGGATGTGAGAGTTACCTGTGTAAAGGTGAACCTCTGTGCTGTCTGTGGGAGGGACTTCTCACTCTGTCGGTTTGATTGACAGCTCCTGGGAGCTTTCAGGACCACAGTGTCAGCTCCCTCGATGGTCACACACTCCTACAGAGGAAAACACACCAGATTTATTTTGGTTTTGCACCCACAGTTTTTAAATTTAATAAGCAACTGAAACCTAGTGGACTTGATCACTATACAGACACTCAAAATATGAAGAAGCTTTTAAGGATCGGTGGAGTTCTCATTCAGAAAATGGATATTTGCCTACAAAGAGCTAGTTGGTCACTGTAGATTAGAGTAATAGTAGAGTAAAGCTTTAATGTCCCCAAGGGGAACTTTTGCTCAGTCCCCCCCAATCCAACAAATAAAAACAACAATCAGGACAAAAGCATTCAAGTACATGGGTTAACATCAACGTCACTGCTGTCATTGCCACCAAAACCATCAAATCACATTATTATTATTATTTTTAGAAACCCATATTAGTCATTTATAGGGAACAAATATACTGTTGTTAGCAAAAAGTTGTTATTGAGAATGAAGTGTTCATTCATAGCAATATTATCAGGGCTGCAACCAACCAGTATTGTCATTATCGAATAATCTGCTAATTATTCTCTAGATTAACGATAATGAAATGTCAGAAAAATAGAGAAAAATAAATATCTTAATTTCCCACAGCCCGAGATCATAAGAAAGAAAGAAGATTATCAGTCGACTGTGATATGAAACACAGAAAAAGATTAAATTCTTTGAGAATCTGGAACCGGCAACTTTGGCATTTTTTCTTAAACAATTTAAACAACTTCTTAAACGATTATTCGATTATCGTAACAGTTCCCAGTTACTTATTTTCATCACATACTAATTCAAATTGAAGTGAACACATTTGTTGTTGTCTTGAATGTTACTTATATTTAATAGAAGCAAAAAATGTCCATGGCTGTATAAATAGTATGTATTAATTTATTAAAATTATTATTTTAGGTCAAATTTAAATATCAACGCTTAAAAACCAGCCGACAGTATGTACAAGTATAGCCGAAATGACTGCAACTATTTTATTTATATTATTATTTATATTGATAATCAAATAAACAATCATTTTTGTAGTTTTTCAAGCAAAAATACCAAATATTTGCTGGTTGAAGCTTCTGAAATGGGAGGATTTGATGCTTGCATTTGTTATAGATGACCTTAAACCGAATATCTTTGGTTTTAGGACTGTTGGTTGGATCATCCTGGGCTGTGGGAATCAATAATGGCCTCTTTTTCACTATTTTCTGACATTTTATAAATCAAAAGATTCATCAGTTGATCACTAGTTGCAGCCCTAATGAAGAGCCGTTAATTTTAAATCATTGCGAGTCCTGCAGAGTGAATGTGAGTGTTACCTGTGACTCTCCATTGTCGCTCTCAACTGAAGTGAACGGTCGAACCCTCAGGTAGACCTGCAGGTTCTCTGACTGCGACTGAACACTGTCCTGCTGACAGAAGAATAACATCAGTCACAGCCTCCAGCAAAATCAATAGCATCCTCCCCAGAGAGGTAAACCTACCTGTGCTGGTAGAGCAGCAAATTCACCCAGCAGATCTCTCCTTATGTCGTCCACCTCAACCGGTCCAACTCTCTCCGGCTTTCCGGCTAAACAAGACTCCATCATCTCTGCTAACACACACCATGTCAAACATCAGACTATGCACATCCAAGGTCCTCAAATTTTCACATCATCCGTCTGCTACCCTTCAACAGTACCCTGATCCTCACCAGGCCAGTCAGTGTCATTAAATGTTTTAAAAACCACAGTCCTACTTGACCAAGCAGTCCATTAAAGATCCGCTCTTTAACATAGATCGTTTTCAGCCGTAGTGAATTATGAAAAGAACAAAAGCATTCTGAGGGCTGATATCTTTCAACAGCTGTGCTTTAATGGAGAACACATCTATGGCGATTTTCCAATTGAACTGTGATGATTTTAAAAATGTCTTTAGTCACCGTTTTTTATGTATGCAAGGGAGCGGACAAGCAAGAGTTTGCAAATGTGAGGATTTTTTTAATGGAGTTCGGCGTGACTACTACCTATACGAGAACAAAACATGTTTCAGATAGCTAGATGTAAATGGGCTCAGTAAATTCAGTACTGCGCAGTCAGACACAACATAATTCAAATAAAATAATAAGTAAATATTTGGTAAAGTACAGTAAATGAGAGCCGAAGATCATTTCAAACTATTGTTAACTTTGTTGTTAGCATTAGCCACAACTAGCTAACCCTATACGCATCGGCTTGTTTTGTTTTAGCGTCTTGAGAGAGACAACAATTCACAGCTGTACACCTTCAAAGGACATTTTATCAAACTTTAACTCACTCTGGATGTATTTTATTCACCAGACTCGGTATTTAAAGCAGAAAACATCGAAAAACAGCTACCGTTAGCCGTGGCTGCTCCGCGGGCTACTTTTTAAACTGGCACCAGAGAACCAATCACGACTAGCACAGGGAAACGTCACAGATCTCGTTCAGATGTTCAGTTACGATCTCGCGAGAGTATAAGGTTTGCATTAAGAGACTAGAAGTAAAAACATAAATGATAAAGGAATATGGCATTAACATAAATAAATAAATATAACATAAGCCTAAATAATCTGATTCACAGATTTTATCCTTCTGGCCATTGTCTACCAGGATTTGTTAGAAGCATTGATAAAGCTTTTTTAAAGTTTTTTTTAACTGTTCTACTGAGACTGTCACAATTTCTTTGAGTCATCAGAGCTCCTTCTTTGACCACAGAAGGAAAAGATAAAGACTAATTATACCTGATCGTAAATCGTAATTACAGCCAAATTTCATATCCATAAGTGTAATTACTCTTACAGTAAACCCCTTTTTCTGCTCTGCTTAATGAACATAGAAAACTACATCTCTTTTATTTTGTAGAGTGTGAACAGAAAAGCTGTGGAAATGTTTAATTTCTCTTTGTCTTTTGGTCTTTATATTTAAATATGTGTCACACACACCTCTTGTTCTGAGTTTTCCAATAAAGCCTGAAAAAAAACACAAAAAAAAAAACAAATAACAACAAAAACTTCTGATGGAGGAAGAATAAAGGCCACATCAGATGCGGCTGAAAGCAGAAAGCAGAAAGGCAGAAATGTGAAAGAAGACGTAAGGTTAAAAAAACAAAACAAATAAGACACACACACACACACACACACACACACACACACACACACACACACACACACACACACACACAAATCCCTCTGAAAAAAGGCAGAGGTAAATATTTTGGTTTTTTAAATAAAAGAAAAACAGAGACGAACAAAAAAATAATACAAAAATCCCTCCTAAATATTTTGTTTATTTTAAATTTAAAAACTTCAAAAATATTTAAACTTCAGCGTGAATCCAGATACACTTACTGGATTTTACTGGATATAATTTAAAAGAAAAAATATATTGTCTAATTTATTTATTGTTCCGAGTTTCTCAAAAATAAAATAAAAACGAAATGAAAAAATTAGAAATTAAAAAATTAAAATATAAATAAATAAGTAAATACCGGCGGTGGAGATCGACGTCATCAGAGGGGGACAGCGGTCGCAGTGCAGAGCCGAATCAGGACTGAAGCGGATTTGTGGACCGGGTGGATTAGAGGCTGAGAAACAGCAGCTAGCTGCTGCTTTAACACTTTATCTGGTTAAAATCTGGATCCATCAAACCGCCTCTAACCTGTTTATTCAAGAAAACCTCGCGCCGCTTCGTGATAAAAACGAAGAGGACGTCAGGGTCAGCGAGACGCGGCAACACGTTTCCATGACAACGGCGAGGGGTTGGTATTATCGGTGTTATTTGTTATTGATCGACGTCACTACCGATAACATCACATTAACTGTAACTGCGGTGATACAGCAGGTCTTTATTATTAATAATCCGTAATCAATAATCCATAATCAGTTCTGCTATAGCCCTGTGATAAAAGTATTAACAAGACTCTCCTTCTTTATAAAGACTTTATAAACTGTAATCGATGACTTTGAGCGCTGAAGATCGTTTTCATTATTGATGAATCGATCAGATCCGTCCTCTGATCACTGATCAATAGCTTGGTCTGTCAAACGTCAGAGAAACGTGTGACATGTTTAATTATACGTTGTAATTTATGATGATGAGATGTTTTTCAGAACAACGAACAAAGTACCTAGAATGATTAATCGATTATTACAGTTATTATTTTAATCGACTAATGTCGCAGCGCTACGAACTCTGTTATTAACGCTGGCTGATGCTTTATAGATGCGTTATAATGCATTAATGAGATCAACTGGTGGGTTGCCAGGTTGTGGCCTCTCGGTCTGTCTATCTCTTCGGTTGATCAGGGAGTCCTCTGGAAGCGACGCAGTGTGCATTATCAATAACGTTATCAGTATCAGTGTTAATGAATGCTCTCCAGCCATTATTACTGCTGAGGTTTTATTCAGACAGTAAAACAACATGTAACACGTTAAAGCCCAACTGTGTGTCAGGTATTTTAGAGCCATTTCTGACAATGGCAACGTGATTGTAACGTCCCTTTCAAACAAATCTCACATCAATCACACACATTTTCTTCCCTAGTTAATCATTTATCAGTGATCGTTTTGGCTCAATGTATAATGGAAAAAAAACACCCTAAATGTATTAAATGTGTCTCACTGTAATTACAAATCTCTGTTACAGGCGTTTCCTGACCAAGACAACATTAAACACAGAGGTAACGAACTGATATTAAAATAGATCAGATAGGAAGAAAATAATCAAGTGTCCAACAGATGTGTGGCTCACCTGTGTGTGTTTACTCAGGGCTCAGCAGAGCAGGAGTTCCCGTCAGACGTCCCTGTGTGAATAAAGTTGAATTCCAGTGTCACCATGTCTGAGTCGAGCGGTGATGGCGGGAAGTGGCTGGACGCTCACTACGACCCGGTGGCGGGTCTGTACACCTTCTCGTCCTGCGTGGACCTGGCGGACCTGAGCGGGGACGGGGAGAGCCGGCTGGTGGTGGGGGACCTGGGCTCGGGCTCAGCCGGTATGAAGCTGAAGGTGTACCGGGGCACGGCGCTGATGAGCGAGAGCACCCTGCTGGACCTGCCCGCCGGCCTTGTCGCTTTCTTCATGGACCTGCACGAGCCGCGCATCCCCGCCGTCGCCGTGGCCTCTGGACCCTGCGTCTATGTCTACAAGAACCTGAGACCGTACTTCAAGTTCACCCTGCCCGGTCTGGAGGTCAACTCACTGGAGCAGGTCTGTGCGTTCTGATCGGCACCAATTAATCGGCCGAACCGATTAATCGGTCAACGTCTAGTTCAGACGGCTGCCGCTCGCCTGTGCTGTAAATATATCTGACTGTACCTGTGACGTGTTGTCGTGCTCTGATTGGTCAGGACGTGTGGCATCAGGTGAGGGAGGGTCAGATCGACCCTCTGACCCTGAAGGAGATGTTGGAGGGCATCAGGAAGAAGGCCGACGTCCCGCTGTCCGTCTGCTCGCTCAGGTTCCTCTCTCTGGAGACCAGCGACATGGACGAGTTCGTCCAGCTGCACAAACAGCAGCCAATCAGGCGGCAGGTAACCCTCGCGACACATCATTCATTATGTCGGTATAATTGTTAATGTTTCGGTCTGTTATGTCGTGATGCCGTGATGTGTCGATGTATTTACTTCACGACTCTGCACAGCAGCAACAAACAGGGCTGACAGTGAATGTAGCACTGCTGCCGGCTCTGGTGTGGAGGAGTTAGACCACAAACCTGCGCCCGGTCCAGCCGGCGCTAACACACGACCCCGGTGGAGGTGATCGATCCCAGTCCTCGAGGAGGCGATTTAAAGCCAGTTAAAGCCCAGAGGTTCTCCACGACGACAGTGGTAAACGTGGCGTCTGCGGGGGAGCGTGTGCCGCTGTATTTACGGCACCGAAGAGAGGAAAAAGGGAAAACGCAGCAGATCTGATGTGCGACGTTTGAATCGGACGGAGAATTGATGTGTGAATGAAGAGTTGACACAGTTTAGCTAGAGCTTCCTGGAACCCGTCAGCCATGATGGTTTTCAGTGGAGCTGTACCCACCAGAAGGGGTCAGCTTTCTCTCGTTGTTTCATCCTACAGCGCCCCCTAGCCGCAGAGTTCAGACCACAGCTCCAACTTACGTCGCGTTGAGATTTTGCAGGTGACCCATTCACTCCAGAACAAAACGATCAGTGAAATCGAGCTCGCGTAGCTCTAAGCGTGTGCGTTTCTGTAATTCTGTGGAGAATGTTTGGGGCCTTATGCTGCATTCATGCAATGTCAGAATGGGATGAACGGGAAAAACTGCCGTTATTCCATCTGGGGAGTGTGGACGCTTTATTCCAGCCGTTAGCCCTGGTGCTAACCCTGTTGTTGTGTTACGTATTTGTAGCAGTTTGTGAAGTGAAAGCAGATCCAAACAAACAGCCTATACCTCAAATGAAATGAATGGATTGTGTCAGTGTTAATGTTGGGTTTTATTTTGGCGGAGCAATGGCAGCCGTTCCGCCAACGGTCTGTTGACTTGTCTGTGGTTTTTTCCCCAAGTGGCAGAGACGGTCGCTGTCAGAGATTCACCAGATCTGTGCCTCAGAGTAACAAGTCAGAGGCTGATTCGAGCTGTTTTTCCCACTCGGCTGCTCGGATTTACAGTTTAAACGATAGGACGTGAACGCAGCATTACTTCCAAAAAAACAGAGTGACCTAGGAAGTGTGGAAGTGGTTTTTGTATAGAGACTTAGACCTTCAACAAACCATGGTATTATGTAAGGCTTGTAAGAAGAAGATAATGTGGAAACACAACAAATTTATCTCACCAAGCTTAGAGCCAGAATTTACGTGGGGAGCTTTGAACTGCTCATTTGAAAGCGAAATAACTTATATAATAACAGACTTTGTCTATGGCTGCAATTAATAATAAACTATTTTTCAGTGTTTCATCATATTGTCATTGATAAAAACGTTATTGCAAAGCTCCCGTGACATATCATGATATTATTTAAAGGCAGTATCACCTGGCCCTAGCTTACCTCACACTCACTCTGGTCCGTCCTCTTGTCGTTTCAGACGGTCATCACCTGCATCGGGACTCTGAAGAAGAGCACGGCCGATGAAGACGGTGTCAGCTGTTTGGTGATCGGTACGGAGAGCAGCGACGTCTACGTCCTCGACCCCGAGGCTTTTATCATCCTCTCCAAGGTAAACTCTCATCACACACTGGTAACTGATCTGAACTGGTCCTACATGCAGGACGGGACTATTTTATCTACGTCTAACCAGATCAGCCTGACCTGGGGAGTACCACAGGCGTCAATCCTCGGCCCCTTTCTATTTAATCTAAACATGCTCCAGATTTTTCAGCACAACAACATTAGTTACTATATTTATGCTGACGATACTCAAAAATCTACGTCTCTCTTTCACTGGCCGACACACATCCTGGAAAACCTGGAAGACTTGAATTTTATGACAAAATTACCCAGAATATCCTGGAGAATAAGAACATTTCCTGGAAAAGTTTTGAATTTGCCACAGTTCTAATCAGGAAATGATAACGAGCCCAACTTAACCTAGAGGTCTACAATCATATCGCTGTCTGATGATTTTCGACCTGTGTCAGTATAAATATTTTAGAGTTTTCCTGGCAAATTCTATCTAGGTTCTATCTTGTTTCTATCCATACCTGAAAAACACTTCTTCGGACAGTATTAAAACATAAATGATTAAAAAACTTCACGCAACACATTTTTACATCCATTTTGAAATGAAACGTCTCCGTGTGACTGTTGAAGATGTCGCTGCCGGCTGCCCCCACCATGATGGATGTGACGGGTCAGTTCGACGTGGAGTTTCGCATCACGGTGGCCTGTCGCAACGGAAACATCTACATCCTGCGCAGGTGAGACACACCTGACTGGGAGAGGGGATGACCTCTGCTGGTCCTCCTTTTAGATCTCATGCAACACGGTACAGGAGTCAAAGGCTGATAAAGAAACACGGGCTCTGAAATAATTTCTGAAGATCATCAAACACGGGAGGTTACTGACCCTTATTTGATCCCATAGAGCTGATGTTAAAAAGTTACTTACACGAGTTGAATTTCGAGTTGAGACATCAAATGAAATATGGATTTGAGCTGACAGATGTTTGTGCTACTGCTCCTCAGGGAGTCGGACAAACCGAAGTACTGCATCGAGCTGTCGTCTCACCCGGTGGGTCTGGTGAGAGTCGGGAAGAACGTGGTGGTCGGCTGCAGCGACGAGAGTCTGCAGGGCTTCACACAGAAGGTAAACTCTGTCCCTCTGATCACATGATGAAGGACCGCAGGTTTGTGATGACAAATGAAGCCTTTTATCTAACGCCGGCCGGAGGCCGAGTTTACCGAACTGAGACAAAGATCTAAGACAAAGATGACGGAGCTTGAAAGGAGCTCAAGGGGAACAGATCAGCCCATTTTTGACCAAAAGTCCCAGGAACTTGCTGTTTGTGTCGCTACCACATCTGAAGATTGTGACAATTTTGTTGTTTTTTTGTAGTTTATTGAACGAACGATTGCATCTTTTATTAATGTGTCATTCACGCATATAACCGCACCCAGCACACATCGGCTTACAAGACAACACAAATCGGTGTAAGCCAGAACCAGAATGCTACATGGACATCTCCAAACAATAAAAAAGATCAAATCTTCAGACGTTCAGTGTCTACAACAAAATGTATGAATCCCTGACAAACATCTCCAACCTAATTCTGGAGAAATCAACTCCCACCTCTACAAAGAAAGAGAACGTTACAGTAAAACCTGAACCGTCTGTGTGTGTGTTGTTGTGTCTTCAGGGGAGGAAGCTGTGGAGGACCGTCCTCCCTGCTCCCATCACCACCGTGGCCGCCATGGACCTCCCCACCCGGGGCTTCCAGGCGGTTCTGGTGGGCCTGTCTAACTGTGAGGTCCACCTGTACCGGGACAAGAACCTGCTGAGCACCATCAAGACGCCCGACGTGGTCACCAGCATCTGCTTCGGCCGGTACGGACGCGAGGACGGGACCCTCATCATGACCACCAAGGGAGGTGGCCTGATGGTGAAGATCCTGAAAAGGACAGCGGTGTTCGATGACAGGGACAGCGCCCCCGGGCCGCCGCTGGCCCAGAGCATCCGCCTCAACGTGCCCAAGAAGACCAAGCTGTACGTGGACCAAACGCTGAGGGAGCGGGAGAGCGGCCTGGCCATGCACCGCGCCTTCCAGATGGACCTGAGCCGCTTGCGACTGGCCGCCGCCAAAGCCTACGTCAAGGCCCTGGAGTCAAGCCTGACGCCGATGTCCTCCAGCCTCACCGAGCCGCTCAAGATGAACGCCGTGGTCCAGGGTTTGGGTCCGTCCTTCAAACTGACCCTGAACGTCCAGAACACAGCAGCCTGTCGGCCCGTCATGAACCTGGCCATCAGCTTCCTGTACGACGAGAGCCTCTACCGGATGAGGAACCCATACATGAGGATCCCCCTGCTGGTCCCCGGACTCATCTACCCCGTCGAGACCTTCGTGGAGTGCACCAGCGACAAGGGCATCTCTGACATCATCAAGGTATTCGTCCTGCACGAGGGGAAGAGCTCCCCGCTGCTGACGGCCCACATCAACATGCCGGTAAGCGAGGGACTGATGCTGAACTGACAACATGACGCTTCAGCTTTATTCATTAGAAACGCAAACATCAGAGGCGCTGCGTCTTCAGCTTCTTGTGTTTAGACAAGACTTAACATCTCTCATCTCAAAGTATCAAAAAAAGGTATCAACAGTTTAAAAAAGTACCCAGGTGACTCTTTGTCACATGATCATGTTTAACGGACCAGTGGACGGAAGCAAAGAAGTAAAGATTCGAATCTTATAAGAAACTGAATACTTGTTATACTAATACTTATAATACTAATTTAAATGCCACTAAATTTATTCAATTAAAATATTTCATTTTGATAACAATCTAAATGTATGTGGTTTGTATTGAGCATGATCAATATCAAATAAATTAAAGTACCTTCTTGTATTTTTTTATTATCTATAATTCTATTTTAATTCATATGAGGCTCCACAGGTTTAGTTGTCTCTTTTCCAGTTGGTAAGTTTTTAATATAAATCCAGATATAAAATTCAAATTTTCAATATTTGATAAAACTGTTAACTTCTTATATTCAAATTGCTCAATTTCAGTTTGTTGATTTAAAAAAAATTAAAAAAAAAGAAAAGAAAAGAGAAAAAAAAGAAAAAACAATTTGTTCAAACTGGATCAGAAAAAAAATCAAGACACCAAAATTCAAAATGAAAAATTCAAATTTGAACTATTTTAAGTTCAGATCTCTGTCCTATCAGGTTACGCTCTGTCAGTCACATGATGCAAACAAAACGTTGACCTGAAAACAATTCGGAAAACTTTATTTGCCCTCTGGAAATTACGAAGAGGAGAATTCAGCCCACATAAATTCAGAAAGATGGTTTTCAAAGTTAAATACTGATATTAAAATATCAACTTTAAGTGTTCAGAGGCGGTTACATTTCACCGTTAGGTATTCAGTTACTCATAAAAAAAATAAAAATAAAAAAAATTCAAATTATTTTCGCCTTTCTTTGCTTCCGTACCAGTGTGACAAGAAAACCATTTGGTTTAGCACATTTAGCAGATGTTCTGCTCTGTAATGTTGTGAGTTTATATAGATTTGTTTGTTTGTTGTTCATGTTTAAGTTCAACGTTTTAGTTTGTCGTTTATGTTTGTTGTTCATGTGCAAAACAGTAGTGATACGGAGAACCGGTGATGGCGTAAACTGCAGATTCATCAACATGTTGTTTGAGCTCTCAGGGATAAAAATCGCTGCAAACAAAAGACTTTCGGTTTTGTTCATGAGGGTTTGAAATATTAACAGGACACGTGTTCCTAAAATTCTGTATTTTTTAAATGTAGTCTATTTTCTGTATATAGAAAAATAAAACAAATAAACAAAACATTTCTAACAGAACTAATTTTTTTAAAAATGAAAGTAACACTTCATTTCAAATGTCTGTAATTTCACAATAATTTCTTACAAATTTTCTTGGAATAAATAATAAATGTTGGTGTTTCCAGGAAATTTTCCTCAAAAGAGGAGACCAATTTAAACCAATTTTTTAAATTATTCCTTTATATTGGGAAACTTCATTCTTCAGCTAAGTATAAATGTATTCTTGCCAGTATTTTATAATGTTCAGCCAACCTGCTGTGACAGACTACAGACTCTCTGGGTTACAACGGCCATTGATTTGAGTGGATCAATTTAAAGTGTATCAATCACTCTTTTCAACTTCTTTGTTTTCTTGTCAGTTGCTAACGGCAGATTGCAAAAAGGATGTTAAAATGCAGCTGCAGAAATCAGACAAAGACGAACAAAAAAACAGGCAGAAAGGCAAAAAAAGAGAGAAGCCAGAAGAGTTTTGAAAAAATTAAATTGAGAAAATTCAATAAAAACAAATAAAAGCTTAGTAAATAAGAGTTCATCCACACGTCCTCTAGCAGGACTCCGTTTGCTCAGGGTTTTTTTAGCTGTTAAAAGAAAACAGAACTAAATCAAAAGACTTTTTAAGATTATTAAGATAAAACACCTGTTCATAATTTTCCACTCTATTTTCTACAAATATTTCCCTTAATAAGAACATGGACATTCCTATTTTCGTCCCCATGTTTCTCTCTTTTTTTTTTTTAATTCTAAAATGTGGACATTATTCAGAAAATTCAGAGTTGTAAAATAAAGCATTACCATTAGTATCTAAGAACCAGGACTGCAGATGTCTGAGGATGACTGGAATGATACATGGGAAAGTCAGGCTAAGACCAACTCCAGCTCCTGTTAGAGCTCTGATGCAAGAACATCATCTGATATTTTGTGACTCCAGATGTTATCAGGGACAAGACGAATGCTGGGGGCAGTGTGGTAAAAAAAAAAAAGGTTGACCATTTTAATATTTTCTGGCCGTGTCCTTAAAAATCTTTAATTTTTAGAGAGATTCTTAAAGAAATAGTGGGAATATCTGGAACAGAAGTCGACTGCTCTTTTGTCACATTGCACCTGAGCTGAAACCCCAGATGAACTCGTGGCTCTGGATGAAAATCTCTTTAAATGACTCTTCCCTGCAAGAAACCCGTCGCACAGAAATGGCTGCAGACAAACCCTCCAGCGAAGGACGACTGGACTGCAGCTGTCAGCGACGTAAACGGTGGAGAAACTGACCTTTACCTTAAGACTGAGATCTGATCAATATGTGAAAGAGTGGAATGGACTCCATGTGGTAAATGTGCCTGTAAGATGCATCCCAACGCACACGCCGCCGACAGACCCTTCACTTGTACAGGGATAATGTCAACCCTTCTGCATTTCCTTTAAATGTTAATAAAAATACTGTTGCAAATAAATAAGTAAACATAAAGCGTTCACAGTGTGATCCCTGCCGGCAGTCAAAGGGGCAGATCTTTCATGTTGACCCCTGACTGTGGTCAAAGAGTTCAGAGTTCAGGTAAAGGTGAGGACATGTAAACAGCTGCTGTTTGAGTTCAGAGTCCAGAGAGTCCCAGTGTTGGTCAACACTAACAGAGTTGATTCATTTTTTTTAATTATTCCTTTATATTGGGAAACTTCATTCTTCAGCTAAGTATAAATGTATTCTTGCCAGTATTTTATAATGTTCAGCCAACCTGCTGTGACGGACTACAGACTCTCTGGGTTACAACGGCCATTGATTTGAGTGCATCAATTTAAAGTGTATCAATCACTCTTTTCAACTTCTTTGTTTTCTTGTCAGTTGCTAACGGCAGATTGCAAAAAGGATGTTAAAATGCAGCTGCAGAAATCAGACAAAGACGAACAAAAAAACAGGCAGAAAGGCAAAAAAAGAGAGAAGCCAGAAGAGTTTTGAAAAAATTCAATTGAGAAAATTCAATAAAAACAAATAAAAGCTTAGTAAATAAGAGTTCATCCACACGTTCTCTAGCAGGACGCCGTTAGCTCGGGTTTCGAGTGCTGTCAACACCACGGTACGGACACAAAACAACACAATACAAAGGAGTGAGAATGTGATGGCGGGTGGGACCATTCACACACAGATCCGTCCTTCCACACACAGCAGCAGGAACATATACTACATTTCCTGAGAAGGAGCGGCAGGACAAGAAGGAGAACAAATAACAGAGTATCTCAAATACTGGTAACCGACGATGCAAGTCAGCAGGTAAAGACAGATGAAATAAAAATGACAAGTAGTCAATTTCCTGCCAGTGTCACTTATTATATATTGTCAGTCCGTTTACAGTAAACAAAACAGACCCCTGTACGAGTCGATAGCTTGGTTGTGGTTTCATAAGGAGGAGGTTTGTCTCTGTTTTGTTTCTGTTCTTTCGTCGTCTCCTCGTGTTTGACTGACTCTTCGCGGTTGTGAAATAATAAAAACTCCCGATAAGAAACGCACAGACAAACATACTAATGACCTGCTGCCTTTAAACAGTCTGTGGACTTTTCAGTGTGTCGAAACCTCAGCCTCTATAAAACTTGTGAAGTCTGGAAGAAGAGTCATCGTGAACAGAAGAAACTCTGCCTCTGGATCAAACTTTAAGGTCTGAAGATGAGACGCGTCGTCATTTTGTTGGGTGAGAAACTGAGTCAGCTGCTGCTGATTTACATTTCCGACGATGTTGATGAACTATTTCTGGTGACGACCTGATCAACCTCTTTACTCTCTGTACGAACACCTGGTTCATCGTGACGAACCTGAAAAGCAAATCGAACCACAACGATCCGGTCATTCATTTTGCAGCATGCGGTGTGAATATCTGTCATTTCCACTACACTGTCAAACAGCTGCGGCATCTTTTAAATTTAACGACACTAAATGCCAGTAAGTCCTGTTGGTGTCATTGATGTGTGTTTGACGGTTCAGCCCAGTTGTCGTTAAAGGTCAGATGTTCAGCGCATTAATCCCTTTACGGGGACATAAACCCGTTCCCACACTGACATTACGGGGACTCGCCTCCCATCTGGGGACAAAGCTCCGGTGAGTCCCCGTAATGTCAGTTAGGATTCGGCTGTGTCTGAGAGACATTGTGAGGGAACTGTGGAGTCTGGATGGTGCCACTATTCACAATTTAATTTTTTCTGATTTAACCAATGGGAATGAACCGGACGAACAAAAAATGTTCATTTTAAAAGCCGCAATTCTGTTAAAAAATTCAATTATTGATTTATCATTTAAAGGAAGAATACAAAAATATATTTAATAAACATTTAACCGAGTTTGCGGCTGCGTCTGAAAACTCGGCTGGACAAAGTTCGTCCTCATTTCTACAGCAACTACTCTGTTATTAATTTTTCCATCTGTGTTAACCGACGATAAAGTTCAGTTGTTTAGAGAATGAATGTACGTAGTTAACCCCTAAATGTGTGTGTGTGTGTGTGTGTCTCCAGCTGTGTTTTGTGTGTGTGATGGTGTTAAGTTCGGTCAGCTCTGCAGTGGAAACCCGACCAACAGAAGGAGGACGTCAGACAGCTGGGGATCGGGTCACTATGGAGCCAGACGGTAACACAGCTGCACAACAACACAACTATTCAGGTGCACTATGGGAAATGTAGGCTCCAGTGCTCTTTAGGTTTGACACATACTAGAGAATAAAAGCCGAGATACCTCCACTTCTGCAGCACAGATTTGGATGGTTTCGTTTTTAATCTGTCTCTCACCACAACAGCTCTTTTATGGAAGAGACACACTGAAGGACTAATTACAACAAAACATGTAAATTCAACATAATAACCATGTTACAGCTCTGAGATGGAGGCACAAACAGGAGACACGTACAGGTTTATATCGACTGTTAAAGTAAATTTACTTACAACGAATCAGAAACACAATCTTATGGTTTATGACCTCAACACAGTCAGTCTCTCGAGTTGTTATCAGTTCCACCAAAGAGACGTTTCCCCTTTAAAGTTCACACATAGTTCCGTTTCAATACCTGTTGGAGGGTCGAAGATGTCAAACAGCCAAGATAAGGTCGTTTTAAATTTCAGTTTTTCACTTTCACTTCTTTGTCTTTCTCTGTTTTCATTTTACTTCATTTTACTTGTGAAAGGGTCAGCCGAAATTCAGTCTGGAGAAAATAATAACAATTATAATAATAAAGAAATCATTTAAGCCATTTGTCAGTTAAAAAAACACCAATCATTATCAGGTGTGAGCCTCTCGAATGCATCTGATTTTCTGTTTTCTCTGTTTTCTATCACAGTACATCTGGTATCTGTGGGTTTTGGACTGTGGGGGGGACAAAACATGACATTAGAAGACGTCACCTTGGGCTCTGAAACTGTTAAGGGAGCTTTGCATTTTAAAGACAGTTGGTTACAATCAACACAAGTAATGGACCAATGGGGAAAATAATCAATAGCTGAAGTGATGATAAAAATAATTAGTTGCAGCCTTCGGTTACCATCTCAGTGCGTGTGAAGCAGCTGTTAACAGCTGCATGTCTGCTGTGTTTAAGGGAAAACAGGGAACATAAAGGTCTGGACATCGTGTGCAGCGACGGGTCGATCGTCTACGCTCCGTTTGATTTGACTCTCCAGGGAAAACTCACCGTCTACAACGACCCCAATAAGGCCGCCATCAACAGCGGCATCAACCTGAGAGGAGAGGGTCGGTCCATCACAGTCTCTACAGAGTACTGATCGAGTGATTTTAATCGCGTTATTGATCGTGTCATTGACGGCGATGTTTTCTGTGTCCGGCAGGTCTGTGTTTCAAGCTGTTCTACGTGAGCCCGGACCGAACCTCTGGATCACTGAGGAAGGGGGATAGGATCGGCACCATGCTGCCCATGCAGCGCGTTTACCCAGGGATCACATCACACATCCACGTCCAGATGTGTGACAGGAGCAACCCCACACAATACTTCTGATCCACCTACTGAGGCCCTGATGAACTCACTGAGGTCCTGATCGACTCACCGATGACTTCTGTAACCTGTTATTTGCACACTTCTCTCTTTTGAGACTAAAACATTCTACTTTGTATTTCCTGTTGATCCAGAACTGTTCAGCTTTCGTGAACTAATAAAACATCTAAAGGAGTTCTGCTGCTTCTTCAGGTGAAATTATCACACAGTTTGTCAGAAGCTTGTTTCCACATCCTGCACGTTGGTGACTCACAATAAATACACACAAATACATGAAACAAACACGATGGACATATGAACATGCACAGAGCACGATATACACATTCATGTCCCTTCCTGTATCCCCACATATACTACGAGTACACATTGTGTACACGCACACACATGCACACACGCACACACACACGCGTATACGTAGTGTTCAGTGAGGTATTTTCTCTAGGGCTGCTATGACAGAGGGGACAAAACTTCCTGCCAAAGCGAGTCACAGAGCGCTTTGAGTTTTTATGGGTCATATGGAGTATTTGCTGGTTTTAATAAGGAATATCAGTGGTATTTTCATCAAAACTTGTATATATATATAAATAAATAAGTTGGCCAAAGAAGGAGATAGAGGCCACTGATATCAAGACAAGAAAGCTCCTCACAATGCATGGAGGGTTTCACCCCAAGTCCAGCACCCTGAGACTGTAAACTAAGCGGAACGAGGGATGCCGAGGACTGGTGAGCATCAGAGCAACTGTCCAGGACGAAACAACCAACATCCAGGAAAACATCAGGAAGATGGCCTCCAAAGATGAACTGCTAAGTGAATACCTCAGGCAGCGGAAACCCGATGATGCAGAGGAGGAGGAGGAACCATCATGGAGGGACAAGCCCCTACACGGCACGTACCACCGACAGATAGAAGAAGCGGCTGATATCAAGAAATCCTACCAGTGGCTGGAAAAGGCTGGAGTGAAGGACAGCACAGAAGCACTAATCATGGCAGCACAAGAACAGGTACTAAGTACAAGATCAATAGAGGCGGGGATTTACCACACCAGACAGGACCCCAGGTGCAGGCTGTACAAAGATGCTGCTGAGACAGGCGTACATGGAACGCCATAACCAAGTGGCTGGCATAATGTACAGGAACTTCTGCACTGAAGTATGGGTTGGAGGTCCCCAGGTCACAATGGAAGACACCTCCTAAGGTGGTTGAGAATGACCAAGCCACGATCCTGTGGGACTTCCAGATCCACACTGACAAACTGGTGATGGCTAACCAACTGGACATGGTGTTGATCAACAAACAACAGAAGAAGGCAGTAGTGATAGACGTAGCGATCCCAAGCGACAGCAACATCAAGGAGGAGGAACACGAGAAGATCGAAGAATACCAAGGGCTGAAAGAGGAGCTAGAAAAGATGTGGGGAGTAAAGGCAACAGTGGTGCCAGTGGTAATTGGAGCACTGGGGGCTGTGACCCACAAACTGGGAGAATGGCTCCAGCAGATTCCGGGTACAACATCTGAGGTCTCTGTCCAGGAGAGCGCAGTCTTAGGAACAGCTAAGATACTGCGCAGAACCCTCAAACTCCCAGGCCTCTGGTAGAGGACCCGAGATTGAGGAAGACACACCACCACCCCCCATGGGAGGGGGCTGAGAGGGAGATTTTTAAAAAAATGTTTTATACATACATATATCTGTATGATATTGTCCATGATCAGAAACTATGAAACAACCTTACATCACTTTGAATCATGAATGAAAACACAAGTCAGGAGGCTCCAGCTGATTCAGAGCTCTGCCACCAAATTACCTAAAACCAACAAGATTTTAAAGTTTCTCTACTGATGTATAAACCTCTGTAAATATAGGACCCGGGACCAGTTTATACTACTGATTCTTTAGCATTTCACGTCCCGCCACACCCTCTTCGATCATCCTCTGACAAATCTTATAGACTAATCTTTCCCTCTGTGCTGTATAATTCCACTTATATTAGGAACCAAAAAGTCTTTTTGTCCAGTTTATTTTCTTTATTTATGAAAATTTTGTCCCTTCAGCCCATGGAGCTCTTTCCAAAAAAAAAATCCTCCATGATGCTTAAAAGCTCCTTTTTTTTACCCTGTAAACAAACGAAAGGATGTGTCATGTGGGTTGGATTTAAAGTGCACTCCCATCTTCTTTTTCTTTGATATGAACATTGAACATTGATATAACATAGTCTTCAAAAAACATCAAAATGAACAAATAAAATGCAGAATAATAAGAACAATAAGGCATAAACAAACCGAAATCATAAAAACCCGTCCGATAAAAAAAACAAAACATTTCCTTAGTAAAATTCAAACTTAAAAATGCAAAAAAATATCAAAAACAATAATAATCAAATTCTAAACTAACTGAATATAAATCTGAATACCGAGACGTCTGCTGCATTCAGGTCCTACCAGTTTTTTGTAAATTCAAGCTTCACATCAGTGAGATGTTTGTGGTTCCTCTGAAAACTTCAGAGCTTTTTCAAAAGCAGAAAATTATCTAAAAACAACAGTAACATCAACTGTGTTCATGAAGACACTAATATTCTAGTGGTTTTATTAGAAAATATCTATGCTATAGTACTATGAACCTGTTAAATAACCGTTTTATTTCCCAACGTGAAGGTCTAAATGTTGTTTCAAGACTGTTGAGATTAAAACTCACATGAAGAAATCTTTCATTGCTGACTTATTGTTTCTTCATCCAGAAGTAGTCCGATTTAAAAATAGTGGAATCAGCCGATAATGTTCCCACCATGTGCACGTTTTAACTTCAGCTGGTTTTTTTTTCTTTTTCTTTTCGAACCCTTTTCTCTGTTGTTTTTCTTTCTTTATGTCCCATCAAACAACATTTTAATATTTTGATATTTGTCGATCTCAGTCCTGATGTTCAGTCAGCTCACAGTGAGACTGTATCGAAGGTGTAAAACTTAAAAACCTGAGAATTATGATCAACCAGAGTCCAACACAGAGAGAGTCTGTCCACAGGAGACAACATGATGAAGACATCATTTTAAAAGCCTCTTACTTCTTCTCATTTGGCACTTCTCTACCTCCATGGACAGTCTGGGGTCACAGGAAGGTTTTGTACAGACACAGAGCTTTATTTGTGAGGTTCTTCAACTGTTTTCATTTACTGTAAACTGATCTGAACGGAGTGTTTAAAAATGTATCTAAATTGAGGTTGTGACATCAATTAATGACCTGGAATTAGGAACAAATCTCCTAGAAACCTATGTCCACTGAGGAGACAAATCAAACTCCGTGTGAGGGTCTGTGATCAACCAACTACTCGTCCGACATTTCGTCGAGTCTGACACTTTGTGTGTTTAAAAGCTCGTTTTAAAAGCGTATAGAAAAATAAAGTTTGATTTGACTAACGTCAACCCTTGTCGTAAAACGTCGAGTGCAAAGTCTTCATTCAGAACCAGGATTCAGATTTTAAACTTGAAAATCTTCGTTTGGATCCAGAATTTGTTTGGTCTGTCAGGTGACAGGTGAGGTAGTGTCTGTTTCCATGGTAACCGTACAGCCGATGAGCTCGGTCTCAGGGGCCATCGCAGGAGGGGGAGGGGTTTTTGGTGGTGGTTGCTGCAGGAGGGCGGCGAGGAAGAGGAACGTGCTGCCGACCATCATGCCGCCCCCGCTGATGAAGAAGGCGACGTCGTATGACTGACAGAAGTCGTAGAAACAACCTGAAGGGGACGAGAGAACATTGATTATAATAACTTCATTAGTAGCACTTTTCAAAAACAAAGTGCTTTACAAAGACATGAGACCAAGAAATGCCAGGTAGAAGTGGAAATACACAAATAAGATTTAAAATAGTACAGTAACAAGTAATTGCACTAAGAACAGAATAAAAACAGGTCAAGAGAATAAAACTCTAAAATAATGCAGAAACAGCGACGGCCTGCCTGATCCGGTCCCCCGGTGTATAACCCCAGCCCACAAAGTACTAGGAGGCCCCCGCCAGATGATCTCAGGATGCACCCAGGCTCATATGGGATAAGCAAGTCAGAGATATAGTCAGGGGCCAATCCAATACTTTCCTTCGTCCTCCAAACTTTATCTAAATGTCAAACCTGCAGCCAGAAACCTGGGTGTGATATTCCACAGTGGCCTTTCGCTCCAAAAACTATCCTTCTCAAAATCAGGTCTCGTCTCTCTCGCCTTGATTTGTATAAAGGTCAACACGAGCTGCTCGGCTTTTCGGGAAAACTAGAAGACAAGATGATATCCGTCCTGATTTAGCCTCTCCTCCACTTCAGCCTGGCCTACAGCAGGTGATGTGAAACAGTCGGGTGCTGCAACAGAGAATGATCCTGACAGAGGCCTGAGGCAGCAAGAGGAGTGAGAGTTTTACAGGTAACGAAGCTGCTGAAATATGGTGATAAGAATGATTAAATCCGGGAAACCTCTCAGGAAACGCTGTGATGCCGATCTGTTATCTTTTCATCTGCTGATTTCTGGCAGCAGGAGCGAAGCTCTGCTGTGTGAAATTCTTCTTCTCACTCTACAGACCAGAACAGGCCGCTTTATACAGCAATTTTAGGTGCATAGATTTTGTTAAGAGAGTTTGTTGACTCTGACCCCGAGCACTTGTACAAACCTCATAGAAAAAAAGAGGTTTAGGAGAAGACCATGGAAATGTTCTTGCATGAGGCCGATGTTTAGTCAACTTGACTTTATCTTCGGGTTGATTTTCAAAGAAGTGAAGTGAAACCTTTGGCTTGTCTAAAAGGTAGGAAACACCCTAGACATGGATCAGCAGGGCTGCAAAAAAGCAGTGGTATGGTCCTTTAAAGAAGGGGGTTGATGAGTTGTGAAAGTCCCAGAGTCAATCAGCCAGTGCTTGTTGACTGCTGCGCAAACACTTATAGATCGTCTGGTCGTTTCATCAGTTAAAGTACAATACATCTGCTTTTTCACATTCCTGCTGTTCATTTTCCAGATAATCCACCAGTTTTTAGCCTGACTTCCTTTCTTCCAGGCAGCCACTGGTTTCAGTTTATTACAATCGGTTGAAACTCAATGAAAAAAATCAGTTCAATGAAGTCACCCTCACTTCACTAACACTGACTGGGATGGATGATATCTGCAGCAAGTTTTAAGTCTAGAGGGAAGGAAACCTAAAACAGAAACTACACCTAGCTTAATCTCTCTGTGTGCTCTTCAGGTCTGTAGACACCCAAGACAGAAACTGAGACTTTCACTCCTTCCTACCTATGACAGGAGGACCCAGTGTGATACCGACGCCTCCAAAGAACATGAGGATCCCATGAGCCTCGGCGAGCTTTTCCGCGCCGACCACCTGACTGATGACGTACGGAGTCAGAGTCCAGTTCCCGCTCAGGAAGCCCAGGACCACCGACAGCACCTGGAGGTCCAGGTACGAACTGCAGGAAAACAAAAATACAGTTTAAAATAGTTTGAGTTTCTGTCTGTATGTCCACAGATTTTCATCACACAGTAAACAACAGGATATCGATGGACAGAGGAGAGTGTCCGTGTCGAGAGACACGAGATCCATGTGGATGAGATATTCTGAGTCTTAGTCAATTCAACTTGGAGAATAATCATCAGTCAAGACTCAAGAGAAGTTTACTGTCAACCCAACATATACAAGTACACAGTGGGAATGAAGTGATGGAAATGAGCTAGTGGCTAAATCTGGTAATACACAGTTCTTCGTTTTGTATGAGATTAACATGAGATTAATGTTTTTACGCATGGTCCCTCACAGATAAATATATTAAACTAAACTGTCCCCATGTCACCTGTCCTCTGTTGACTCACCTGGTGAGGGGGATGAGCAGCACTGACAGCCCGCTCACTCCAACCGTCAGGGCGTACAGGAGGACGCTGTCGACCCGCGGCACATCGGCGATGACACCCAGACCCAGTTTACCCACAACGCCCCCAATTAAGATGAGGGATACCAAGGAGATGGAGGCGACACCCTCCGTCAGCCCGGAGCTCTGAGCTAGGTCCTCCAGGAAGAGCTGAGGGGGGAAGTTACCTGCAGGAGGAGGTACAGGTGAGGAGGGCAACTCATCCACTGCTCAGATGGAGGATGACTGAGACATGGTTAACTGAAACCAAAACCAGTTTTACTACCAGCAGTAGAAGAAGAGTAAAGAGACTGACCGAGGCTGAAGAAGAAGAGAGAGATGCACAAGGCCATGAGGACTCTGTCCCGAAGGAGAGACAACATGGAGGACAAACTCCTGAGGAGAGAAAAGACAGGTTTAATACATCCAACAGTCAGATCGTTGATCGATCAGGTGATTAATCGGGCGTTGTGACCTCCATCTGACAGATCTGACAAAAATTTAGGTTCTAAAATGAATCAGGAGCGACCAATTCAGCGCTAAAATTGGGCCAAATCTGTACAGAGTCTGCCCAGATTTAGTTTTCACACTGCTTGATGTTGTTACCTTCACCAATGAGCCAAAACATTATGACCACTCACAGACGAACCTAATAATGTTGATTATCTCGTAACAAGTCTGGGATGTATCAGACGGTAAGTGAACAGTCTGTTGGAATCAGGAGAAATGTGCAGGTTTTCAAAGACCTGAGCCACTTTGTCAAGGACCAATTTGTTATGTCCAGAGAGATGGGTGAGAGCATCTCTGAAACATTAGTGTTGGTGGGGGGCTCCCGGTCAGCAGTGGTGAATACCACTGACAGTGGTCCGAGGGTGAACAGACCAGGAACTGGATCATCATTGATGTGCAAGGGTAACGAAGGCTACTGAACCAACAGAAGGGCTACTGTGGCACAAGTCACAGAAAATATTGGAGTTAATGATGGAGGACTGTTTGACACAGTGCATCATACCCTGCTGCGAACGGGGCTCACAGCCCGTTCAGATCTTCATGCTGGTCATAATGTTTTGGCTCATCAAAGAGAATCTGCATTTTTGTTGTGGATGCGTCACACTCACTGGGTATATTGTCTCATCTTGACCTTGATCATCTTGATGAAGGCTGAACAGCTGAACAAACTCCTCCTCCTGACCAGCGGCTCCTTGGTTTTGGTGGTGACCTGATCTTTGGCTGAAGGCTTTTGATTGTACAGCTCCTCCTCCTCCTGAAGCCGCTGCTCTAATATGGCTGCTCGCTGCTTGAGGTAGTATCTAGGCGGGGTTAAAGGTCGCATGGGGCCGGCACACGCCACCACGTTCAGCGCCAACGCTCCGATGATGAGCAGACAGCCATCCAAACCCAACAGCTCAATGAGCTGGCTCTGCAGTGTGGCGTACAGGAAACCGCCCACACTTGTACCTGAGGACAACAGACAGGTGACTGACAGCTGAACAAGTCAGCTGAGCCAGCTGATGGTGGAAATTGATTTTTTTTTAAAATGCATGAATGTTGGTTTATCTTTTGTGAGACTTGTGGTTTCTGTGAGTAAAGTAGCATGTCGTCAGCATATAGATGTATCCCATGGTTAACACTGTCGATTTTACAAATGTTTTACAAATTTTCAAGTGAACAGCTAAGAGGGGGGTTCAGTAAAGATGTCAAACATAAAAGAAAGGAGTTGACATCCTTATCTCGTCCCCATGGGACAACTTGGACCACCAACATGTTTTAACATCAGGTGGTGTGGACAAACTGCCTGCAATACAAGCTGCAGATGACAGCACAGTCTCTTTACTGAAACTCTGACATCAGCTTATCTAAGTGTGAGAAACGGGAGATGTAACTCCCGAACACTAAAGATTGATTGACCTGGTCAACAGATAAATAAAGATTAATCAATGTAAACTATATATAGCAGCTGAGTTTCTGCTGATTATCATCACATTTATAATATTTTTCCGGCTCATTAGTCATCACTTTCCCAAAACATGAAGTGAAACTTGGAGCCAAAGGAGTCATCTGTCAAAAAACTAAAGCAGAGCTCAGGCTGCTGCTTATTAGGTTCTAGCTCTAAACACACATTCAGGAAGTTAATAGTGGATGATATCAGCAAACTGATCAAGATTTTTATGCATTTCACAAATACATTTTGCTCCACTGCCCAAAAAATAAATAAAATCAGCAGGGGCATCACAGTCAGTGATCGCCTCTTTAATCATGACCCTTGTCGAGTTGTAGAGTGTCTCAGAGTGTCTCTTTGCTGATGACATGAAGCCCTGAACTTTCTTCACTGAAACAATATGAATAAGGTCCAATGACTTGTATACTGACTGACTGGTTGGATGTTTTGATACCTGCAGACAGGAATTGATGTGGTCATGCGGCAGACCTACCTGTGCTCACTATTCCCAGAGCCAGACCTCTCTTCTTGTCAAAGTACTGACAGGTGATGGTGAGAGTGGCAGTGTACAACAGACCGACACCGACACCTGAGCAACACTCACACAGACATATCAAATCAGACACCAGTATAAGCCAGGATATCACAGTCAGTGTAAAACCTGATGTTTTGAAGGGCTGACATCTGGATTCACTCTGTCAGTTGTCTGAGACCGAAAATATGTTGAGAACATGCAAATCAAGGTAAACCAGTGCTGCACCTAACAATTATTCTAATCATCAATGAATCAGCTGATTATTTTTTCAATTTGTCAGAAAAACATCAGAAAGTAGTGAAAACTTTCCTAAATCATGATGTCATGATTACACATGATTCTGTTTACTATCAAATAAGACAAAGAAAAGCAGAAAATTCTCACAAGTGAGAAGTTGCAGATTTGACATTTTTACACCAAAAACAGTTTAGAATCGATGCTGATTATGAGAGATCAACTTGTTGTTATTAAAGGGGAGACACTGGAGTATTATTTCACCCAAGGGATCATTAGAGTAACAGCAACTTCATTAAATACAGCTGTAGATGCAGTTGACACCTCAGTGGATGCTGCTGATTTTGATTATACTTCTGTTTAAGTCGGGTGATATTCTACATTTTTCTTATACCTTATTCCTCTGAGCCATAGAGATGTTTTGTTTCCAAAAACTATTAAAAACACATCAGTGAGCTGCACTGTTGCACTGGGTGACATGTTCCTTCATTACCATGAAAAGACACGCTGTAGTTTATTTAGACTCAGTCCCACACACACACCGTCCTGCCGCCACAAATACTCACTATGTGGACTAATCCGCTGCTGAGAATAGTCCCCAACAGATGCAGTTTCCTCCTGTTTGTTTTGTTAAAAGCGTCTGTTTTAGAAAATTACTGAACCTTTTTTTAAAAATGAAACTATATATTTGTAAGGGGTTTTACGTCTGCCGTTGGAACCAATGAGTCTGGACTTGCACTTGAGATTTGGTGATGGCAACAAAAATTGAGATTAACACCAGACCGAACGTTTAAGGAAACCCTGATAGCGTTGAAAGCTGTTGTGTTGCATCAGCTCACTACAGTACAGCAGAGTGCTGACTGCTTTAACAGCCTCTTTATGACAAACAGCGGAAGTAACTAGGACACTCCCACCTTCCCAGAAGTTTCAGATTGGTCCCAGCAGATACACAATCTGGGCCAAACAAATCTTCATCAGGACATCCTTATCGTCTAAATATCATTATATACTGCAGCATTAATTCTTTGGAAGTAAGAGGACGAAATCACACCAGGTAAACCAGAAGGATGTCTCAGCCTCAGTCTTACCGACCACGATGCCATAGGAGAAGATGAGGAAGGGGATGTTGGGAGCAAAGGAGCTGAGCATCAACCCCCCCGCAACCATCACACCGCTGAAGACGGTGACGGGGCGAGCACCGAAATTCACCACACAAACACTGCAGATAGGACCTGGGGGGGTAAGAGGTGAGAGAGGAAGGAGAAGACTGCATAAATCATGCTCTTGTTTAAACATTGGAGAGAAATGATGGGAAAAGTCAAAGCAGGGTTTATCTGAAAGGAAACAAAGCTGAACATGTTTCTCAGATAGAAACAGTATGACCCTAATGTGTTTTGTCTTCTTTTGTATTTTTCATTCTCTTTTTGCATTGAGCTTGTTGTTTTATGTCTCTGCAGGTTAATTGTCAGACAGCTTGACCCAGCCGGTCGAGGCAGCCCCCCCCACCATGAGCCGGGTTCTGTTCAAGGTTTCTACCTGATAAAGGGAGTTTTTCCTTGCCCGTCATCAAGTTCTTGCTCATGGGGGAATGTTGGGTCTCTGTAAACATAACTATTAAGAGTCCTGGTCTAGACCTGCTCTACATGAAAAGTGCCCTGGGATAACCTGTTATGATTTGGCTCTATATAAATTTATGCTGTCTTGATACTATCACACACACTCTCTCTGGTTCCTCACCAACTATGAGTCCAACTCCGGCCACCAGTGAGCCCACCCAAGCCGTCATGGCCTTCCCCTCCCCAAAGGCCAGCAGCCACTCTGGGTAGAGGACGCCCACAGACTGAGGAGAGCCGTACCCCAGCAGCAGAGCCAGGAAGCCCGACGCCACGATTGCCCAGCCCCACCCACCGTCCAGGGACGGGGGCCGGGCGGCTGGAGGGCCAGGGGCCAGGGCAGACATTGTGCTATTATGAGTGACCTGCAGGGACACGCCAGGACGAGGAAACAAGCCAAGCTGTCTGCTGTGAAGGAGAGAGGAAGGATGGATGGAGGTGGAGGGAGGAAAGATGAGAGGGAAGGAGGGGAGGAGGGAAGGGTGGAGGGATGGACAGAAAGAAGATGAAGGGTGACGGAGATCAGAGAGAGGAGAACGTGTTATTTTAATCAGCTGTGATGATCCTGTTAGAGCAGATTCAACACACAACCTAAACATGGACTGTACACCTTTCTCACTTAAACACCTGTAACCTGGAGGTTTAAATAGATCAAAGGTTCGTAGTTTTTTTAATCAAACTGTCCCAGTAAAGGCTGCTGAACCAGCTGTGATCAGCTCCTGTTTTCAGTGTAGCCGTGGACGTTCAGACAACTGTCACTGGGTCACTGAAGGAAACAGGGAGATTCTGAATGAAGGTCTGCAGCCTCTTTTCCTCTGGTTTTCTGGAGCTTTATTCTGGAGGGACATCAGAGATCACGATTTCCTCAGGGAGTGAAGGTCACACTGAATCACGTCAACATGTGTTTCATGTCTGTGTGTTCAGATCAGACTCAGTTATGTCCAGTTTTCAGCAAAAGTATTACACACGACCCGTTACTTTTTAAAAGGTAATACATTACTTCACTTATGTACTCCCTGTGGAGAGTAATTTGTTACACTACTCATTACATTTTTGTGTTAGCATGTTGCCTTTGCAGGTGCTCAGAGAGATTTGATTTCATGTTCGCAGCAGGGGATAGTTGCTTCTGGCCTTCGCCCGGTTTCACTTTACCATCGCAGTCTTGTCCTTTTCGTGCAGCAAACTCGAAGTAATGTGAAATCTCCACACTCTGTCATTTTTGTCCTGTGTCCGGCACGGACTGAGGTCGGGTGACTGCTGCACCAGGGCGCGTGGAAAGGCACATTTGATGATTATCTTTCTGCCCATCATGCAGATAAATGAAGAACTTATGTAACGCAAGTAATGACATAACTGTTTGATTAGTAACTCGGGCGATTCCTGAATTAAGGAACAGTAACGCGTTACATTACTGTGTGATACAGTCATGCATTAATTTGTAACGCGTTACCCCAACACTAGTAAAGACTCTGAGAAGGAAGACCATTTTTGATAGCAGTCGCTGCCACCTCTCTGGAACATCTTTGGCCACAATAATCGAAGCACAAACATTTGATAGATTTGATTGTCTCTCAAAAATCTGTTTCTCAGGTAGTAATTTTTTTTGTTTTGGGCAACACAAAAATGAGCCAGATATTAATGATATGATATGGTGAGCAAATAGACCAACAATTCTAAATGTATTCATTTTGAATACATTTGAGATGATTGTGTGAAAAATGTGAAACATTCATTGTGAGAGAGGGAGAAACATTTTTGTATTTGTTTTCCATTTGTCCGTATTGTTAATTTTTATAATTTAAATATTATTTCATTATCATCATGGAATTCATTTTTTTCCTTGAAAAAGCTGCCAAAACACTTACACATATTATTAAATTTGACTGAGTGCTTCCCACGGTGAAAACTGTGTAATTCATATCTGACCGCTGGCCTTTCATTTTTGGGTTGTGTAACCCAAACCAAGCCTTCATATCCTGTGACCATCTTTGTTTATCTGGAGAAAAAGTTTTACTACCATTGAAATTGATTAATCTTTTTCTTCTTGCACCTGATTTTTTCAAAATTTTTAGAAGAATCTTTGAGGATTCTGGAAACTCATTCAGAATCAGAGTATGTGTTTTTAAATGAAAGTTCACCTGGTTTTTATTTTCCATAAGATCAGATTCTGAGCTCTGTGACTCAAATGTGAGGTAACACAAAAGAGGCAAAAACTGGGGTCAGCTTGATGCCAACACACCAACAGGCTTCAGACGACCTCTGAATGTGTGAACAGCTAAACTAACAACAGAGGGGGGAGCGGGAGATGAGCGTCTCTGAACCATGAAGACACACGTTACTGGTCAAACAGCTGCAACAGGGGAAACAACGTCCATCCAACAGCTTTGCACTGAACACAAACTAGCGTGCGTGGAGGTGTTAATATCAATAATCAATGTCTGCAGGATCAATAAGTGAAAAAGTTTAACAGGCGAAGGTTCGAGTCAGAGGTCGCATCATGAGAAATTTCAGCAGCAGACACTAAAATCAACACTCCTCTCAGAAAAACTAAAAGGCTCATTTAGGTGATTTCCTCTAAGAACTGATTTTACTTCCCAGTTCCAAAATGTACCAAACACCATGACAAACGCTGCCGTGTGTCAAACAGTGTGTCCTTTTGATATGGGCGTCTCAGGCAAAGTGCTTTCCGGATTTGAATCCTATCTCACCGGGTGTTCCTGCAATGTGTCGTGGCAAGGACATACGTTCTTACCCCGTCCCGTCCCCAACAGGGGTGCCCCAAGGCTCAGTGCTGGGGCCCCTTCTCTTTACAGTACACACCAGCTCCTTGGGTCCAAATATCCATTCGCACAGCTTCTCATATCACTGCTATGCAGACGACACCCAAATATACCTGTCATTCCTGCCAGGTGACCCCACGTTTTTGGCACAGACCTAGGCTTGTCTCTCAGACATATCCATGTGGATTAGAGAAGGCAGCCTTCAACTAAATCTCTCTAAGACTGAGCTCTTAGTCATCCCGGCCAATCGATCTGTGCATCACAGCATCAACATCAAAATTGCCTCCTCATCTCTCAACCTAACCAGGGTCGTGATAAACCTTGGTGTCACGATAGATGACCAGCTACCATTCTCTGACCATACTGCCTCCATCTCCCAGTCGTGTCGCTTTTCTCCTTACAATATAAGGAAAATCAGGCGTTACGTGACCATGATTATGTCTCGCCTCGACTACTGCGATGCCCCTCTAGCCTGCCTGCCTCCCTTCACGCGCAGCGAAACCCCGACAGATGGTGCAGAATACGGCGGCGTGTCCGGTTTTCAATCAGCCCAAAAGGGCACACGTCACTCCGCTGCTCATTGGCCCCCGCGGGCTGCCCATGGCCGCCCGAATCAAATTCACGTCGGGCCTGCACCCATCTACCTGGACTCAGTCGTACAGGCTCGTGCTCCTTCGTCCGGCGTTGCCATCCCTGCACACGAGGCAGTCACGGGCCGGACTGTCCTCGTTTGTGGTTCCCCGCTGGTGGAAGGAGCCACCCGGTGCTCTCAGAGCGGGGGCGTCCCCTCTCTAGCTCCTATAAACTCTCGAGGACTCATCTCTTCTGAGAGCACCTCCTCTCCTGACACCTCTAACACCCTATCAGGCCCAGCTGGCTCTTGCCGTGCACCGTCAGTGCACTTCTTTACCCGGTCTCCTTGTGCTGTGTCTTATTGGACAGATTCGGTTCTTACTTCAAGGTCTCCTGCTGTACTGAGGCTTTAGTGTCGTCCCTCGCTTGTAGATCACTTTGGGAAAAAGCATCTGACAAATGAGTCAATATAATGTAACTGTAAATGTCTCCACGACGTGACTGTATAAACAGTGTCCCCACACGCCGAGCAAACACACACACACACTGTTTCATTGTCTTGAGAGACACTTCGCCTCCGCAGCAGAGTCTGGATCTGATGCGGTTTTACGACGTTTAAAATAAACGATGTTTCACAGTCAACCTCCTTTAAATGGAGTATTTTTAATCAGGTCGGCGGAATGTGGGGCTCGAAATTAGAAAAGTTACAGACCCACAAACCGCTGAGCTGCTTCGTGTCTGTCCACTGTAGGAAACTAAGTGTGGATGCTACTTTTTTACGTTTAGTGCGTCTCTTGACTTCGGTCTTCTTCGCCGGCGGAGCCACCGACTTCACGCGTTCGCTTTCATCGCCCATGCGTCTTGCTCAGCCTCGGCTGTCTCTGTCCTGTCTTTGTCTGATGTCTGTCTGTCCTGTCTCTGTCGAACAGAGACGCGAACGCACCGTGGAAACAGTGAAACGGACTTTACCGGGCGCGAAAACAGCTCGCCGCCGGTGCGCTCCCTCCTCCCGCCGCCCCGCCGCCCCGCTCCGACCAGTCTCAAACTCTGTCCATCTTCGGTGTCTTTGTCCTCGGTGCTTTCAGGGCAGAACCGTCTCCAGCTCCACCATCCTCCTGCTGTGTCAGTGAGTGAGCCGCTACAGGAAGCAGCGGCAGCTTTTGTGGCACACAAACCGGTTTGAAGCTGTTCCTGCCGGCCCCGCCGCTTCGCTTCGCTCCGGATGTTCGCGTCGGTCGCGCTGGCCGCTCCGTTCGCGGATGCTCCTGTGAGCCTGTGTCGCCCTGACTAACCTGTAGGGGGCCCTGTTGGCCTGTTCCCCAGCAGACACCGGCACCTGTCAGTGAAACGTCCACAGGTGTTTGGTTCAAAGCTGAACGGTCTAATGAAGAGCCACCACAGAGCAAGTTAACCTGGGTAAAAGCCAAAGACCTCTTCGGTAGGGAAACAGGCAGGTTTACCGACCTACCTGAGGAGAAGAGACTGGGATTCAGCCGAGCTTTGTTGTTCATTGTACAATGATTTAAGGGCTCCTGGGTTTATAAAACGTCCTTCGGTCCTGAGGAGAAACGGGCTGTGTGAACCATGACAACGGGTCTGGTTTTAGCAGAGACCAGCTTCAGGCTGCAGGGCCAGATTAATCTCTTGGGGCCCCCGGGGGAAGATTTGTTGTTTGGCCCCTACTGACCCCCACTGATCACGACACTTTCATTATTTCCCCCAACTGCAGATGAAACCATCGCTTGATTAACCGGTTGGTTGACAGAAAACAAATCGGTTGCAAATTTGATAACTGATTAATCGTGAAAGTCATTTTTTTAGAAGCTTCCTGAATGTGAACGTTATTCCCAGTTTTTTCTACGACAGGGACCTCAACATTTTTGTGTCTCTGACTGGTGCTCAGACAAAACGGCGTTAGAAAATGTTCGCTCTGGGAACAGACTCCCCCGGTATCTGAGAGGTTCGCTTTGAGTTTGACCTGGTTTTCGCTGCTGCTGTGGGTCTGACACGACCACTGTCTGAAAGTCCGGAGGTTTCAAACCGTCCAGAGCAGTTTCAATAAGACAAAAGCAAAGCACCTCCTCTGCTCCAGCTGGTATCAGTCCTCCTGCTCCTCCTGGCCTTCGTGTTGACCAGCTGCTCGCCTCTCGTCCTCCCACTGGACAACAGCCGACCCGTCGGAGCCACGTCTGCAGTCCAGGTACAATTCATCCCCCCTAAAGATAATAAAGACGTTGGCTTCAAAGATGGGACCACGTGAAGCCAGTGAAAGCATCTCCTCAGGGGCCCCCGAAGGTTCACTCTGCTCTTTCTTCTGTCCACACAATTTGATTAATCACAAATTTGTCAGAAATTTGGTCCTGGATCTTGTGGCCCCAGTCTCTCTGTGTCAAAATCTAGTTTTAGATCCTATTTTGTTCATTTGTCGTGAAGTTCGTTTCATAAAACTGCTTTAAGTTTTTCTGTGTTTTTCTGTCTGTGTCTGAGTAATAAAGAGACAGAAACCCTCAGGTAAAGTTGTTTTATTCCATGATAGGAGAACAAACAGTTATTTTCATTATCAATACATCTGACAGTTTCTTTCTTTGATAATCATATGATTGTTCAAAATGTCAGAAAATAGTGAAATATTTCCATAATTGAACATGTTCTGATCACTTTTGTTGTCTGAGCAACAGTCAAAAACCCCGAACATGTGGAGTTTACCGTCAGAGAAAAGTATAAAACTAGCAAATACTCACACGTGAGAAGCTGACACCAGCACATTTTTGGCGTTTGCATAAAACCAATCAGTTCTCGTAATTGTTGTCAAATAATTGTCTCTCAAACAGCTGATCCACTGGGCGTCTAATCACTTCACCTCTAGAGCCCCGGTTGGTCGAGTGTCTACAAACATGCATAATCTCCTCGGTGGGAAACAGCAGCTGTTCAGCGTTTACATTTGTTTGCTCTGAGGTACTCGGCGTCAGTTCTGCTCAGAAAAGGTACGACACTTTATCTGTGACCCCACCTGCTCCACCCCTTCCAGTTCAACACAGCAGATGTTGGACATGGCATGGGTTAGTGGCCGACACTTACCAGAGGTGAGCTCATCCACGACCGTTCCCACGAAGAGTCCGAGCTGCAAGGCAGCGACTCCCGGTGCGGTCGCTGCCCCGATTTGTTGCTCCATGCGAGCAGCCTCGCAGCATTTGGTATGAGGCCGCTGTTGAGTGGTAACTTTTCCACTCCTCCGAGCAAGTTGATGCAGCAAACAACACACAGAGAGAGACGACTGTAGACAGTGCACTCAGTTTTATTACGCAGTTTGCAAAGTGCGGAGATCCCTCCGTTACAGCATAGAGCATATGCATTCAAAGTGGTAACAAGAGAGATCTCACTCGTTATCTTTTAGTGGTGTCTTAAGTACTGTCTTCGCTGGATCCTCCCCCTGCCCACTTCCTGGATCTCATCACAGTCTGTTGTCTACCATACTTGCGCTACCTTCTACTTGTCACCGAGTGCCCGTAAACCTCTCATGCCCGATGTATATATGTATTACGTCATAGGATGATTATTATCGCGTGTCCTACAATCCACTATAAGCTTTTGGCACTTTACATTGGGTATCCCCACACCGCTCAGTGGAGAAACGGCAACAGCCGCCGGGTTTTCACTGTGTCCCAACCCTTTTGGCGACCAGCGGGGCCAGTTGGTGAATTAAACTTTTACCGAATCGTGTCGGTAGCACGGAAAACACAGCTTTCTTATCGACAAACACTGTGAGACCCATCCAGACCCGTCTGCAAGAGCGAAGAAACATGAGCCCACTGATTGGTCCAGTTTCCAGGCTGTAGATAAGTGGGTGTAAAAAAGACTGGAGCCCCAGCTGTGGTCCGTCTGCTGCCACCTGCAGGTGTGTGGACGTTGCTCGACGTCAAAATTCGTGAAAGAATTCAGAGCGCGAGCTGATAGGAACAGGAGACCAGTCACATTTCTGCCTTTCCCAACAGACTCAGGTCAAGACCAGAACAGTAAAAGCAAAAAACCGAAAGTGCTTCAGCAACATATTCATAATTATTGTCTTCACATTGGAAAAGTCTGCGTTTATTATTATATTTGAATAAAAAAGTTTTCAGTTGATATCAAAGCATGACTGCACTCACACACGTTAAAAAAAAACTAATTTTGCTACGCTAATGGGGACATTTCCATTGACCCTGACATCCAGATAGACCAAGTTCCACCCTCAACCCTTAAACTAAGTCTTAACCTCAAGGTGAACAGTAAAAGTTGAGGGGACAAACGGTTTGATCCCCAAATTGAGGTCAGTCCCCACAGTGTTGTGTAAACCAGAGTAAAACACACAGTCAAGGACATTTATTTCCACCTCTTTTGCCAAATTATTTATCAGTGGGAAGCAACAGCTGTTCAGTAAGTTACTGATCTTTGGCACATAAATGCCACCGAGCCACATCAGAGCGTCCAGACTGACCGACATCGGGATTTTCATCAGATCGCTTCAGCTCGACTCTGACGATGAAGGTAAGCGTCACGATGATGTTTTCGAGCTCAGGAGGATTCGCTGATATATTCTGTGGTGACGTGAGAATGTTACAGTTAACAAACACAGCTTATTTAGAGTTTCACCCTCTGGCTTTGTTAAAGAATCTACAAAATCCCAAAATATGCTTCCACCGCTGATGGCCAGAACTGGTCTGGACACTGTGCTGAGTTTCAGACCATCGTCAGTGAGCCCAAAGTCAGGAAGTTTCAAACCGTCCAGAGCAGTTTTAATAAGATAAAAACCAAAGCACCTCCTCTGCTCCAGCTGCTGTCAGTCGTCCTGCTCCTCCTGGCTCCGCTGTTGACCAGCTGCTCGCCTCTCGTCCTCCCGCTGGACTGCAGCGACATCTATAATCAAGACAACGGCCGACCCAGCGGAGTGTACACCATCTATCCCATCGGAGCCACGTCTGCTGTCCAGGTACGCCTCACCTGTCTGGGACTCGGGTTGACCTTAAGATTATAAAGGTCTAGTTAGATAAGCAGAAACACAGTCGAAAGTTCGACCTGATGATTCTGACAGTTACGGCTGTAGCAGCAGCAGCAGTAGGACCGGTCCTGTCACATAAAGGTAATATTTGCAAACGGATCAAATGCATCAATGAGTGTGTGTCTCTGTGTGTAGGTCTACTGTGACATGAATTCAGAGGGAGGACGGTGGACGGTGAGTATTTAACTGAGGTCATCAAATCACAGCCCAGTGCTGGAAGAAGTATTCAGATCCTTTACTTCAGTAAAGAAAAAAAAAATACTTCCTGTAGTTCCAGTATCCAAGTACAAGGACTTCCTGCAGTTCCCGTATTGCAGTAAAAGTACTTCCTGTAGTTCCCGTATCACAGTAAAAGTACTTCATTTAGTTCCAGTATCACAGTAAAAGGACTTCCTGTACTCACAGTATCACAGTAAAACTACTTCCTGTAGTTCCAGAACAGAGTAAAAGTACTGCCTGTATTTCCAGTACCACAGTAAAAGTACTTCATTTAGTTCCCGTATCACAGTAAAAGTACTTCCTGTAGTTCCAGTATCACAGTAAAAGTACTTCATTTAGTTCCAGTATCACAGTAAAAGGACTTCCTGTACTCACAGTATCACAGTAAAACTACTTCCTGTAGTTCCAGAACACAGTAAAAGGACTTCCTGTACTCACAGTATCACAGTAAAACTACTTCCTGTAGTTCCAGAACAGAGTAAAAGTACTGCCTGTATTTCCAGTACCACAGTAAAAGTACTTCATTTAGTTCCCGTATCACAGTAAAAGTACTTCCTGTAGTTCCAGTATCACAGTAAAAGTACTTGCTGTAGTTCCAGGATCACAGTACAAGGACTTCCTGTAGTTCCCGTATCACAGTAAAAGTACTTCCTGTAGTTCCAGTATCACAGTTAAAGTACTTCATTTAGTTCCCGTATCACAGTAAAAGTACTTCCTGTAGTTCCAGTATCACAGTTAAAGTACTTCTTTTAGTTCCCATATCACAGTACAAGGACTTCCTGTAGTTCCAGTATCACAGTAAAAGGACTTCCTGTACTCACAGTATCACAGTAAAACTACTTCCTGTAGTTCCAGAACACAGTAAAAGTACTGCCTGTATTTCCAGTACCACGGTAAAAGTACTTCCTGTAGTTCCAGTATCACAGTAAAAGTACTTCCTGTAGTTCCAGTATCACAGTAAAAGTACTTGCTGTAGTTCCAGTATCACAGTAAAAGTACTTCCTGTAGTTCCAGTATCACAGTAAAAGTACTTGCTGTAGTCCCAGTATCACAGTAAAAGTACTTCCTGTATTTCCAGTATCACAGTAAAAGTACTTCATGCAGTTCCAGTATCACAGTAAAAGTACTTCACTGTGCAGGGACCTGTCTCCTGTGACTGGTCTCTGATTCTAATGGATCATTGATCCTGAGTCACGGAGGCTTCAGCAGCGTTTTACTGTTGGAGCTGCTCTTAGCTACGTCACAGACAGGGAGAGGGTTTAGTCCACTGGTTCCCAACCTGGGGGTCCGGCCCCTCCAGAGGGTCACCAGGTGAACCTGAGGGGTCATCAGTTCTGATTCACTGATCTGGATTCAGTTCCTGGCCTTTCCTTTCTCTGATCTTTGATTTTCTTATGACCCCCCCCCCCCCCCCACCATCAGGTGTTCCAGAGGAGGATGGACGGCTCGCTGAACTTCTACAGGCCCTGGGATCAGTACAGGACGGGTTTCGGTAACGCTGCTGGAGAGTACTGGCTCGGTGAGAAGTGAAACCAAACCATCAGTCACGAAACTCGCTGGTCGTAAAGAGCGAACCTTTAACTGAGATGTGACGTCACGGACAGAGGGTGTAACAGCCCGGTCAGCTCATGTTATGACAAACCCTGCAGGGACCAGGGTTTCCGATCTAGTTTGAGCAGGACTGGATCGGCAGCAGGAAACTGCCCCGGGGCCCCAAAAGCCCCATGTTTACTCCATATAATTTCTGTCAACATAATCTGACTGATTTATCACTAATTTGTTGAAGTTTGCACCACTGAAGCACAGAATCAGCTGTAACAGGTCCTCCATCCTCTATCCTGTGGTCCTGGTCCCGTACAGGGTTTCTGGGTCAGAATCTGGTTTTAAGATTAAATTTGTTGCTCATTTGTGTTTTAGTTGTAATTAACAAACAGAAGACCTCAGTAAGTATTAGACCATTAACAGGAGAGACCCCCCCCCAGGAGGTTCGTCATGGTTTCGGGTTTATGGGCGCATGTTTGCGTGTGTTCAGGTCTTGAGAATGTCTTCCACCTGACTCTGAGGAAAAAGTACGAGCTGCTGGTCGACATGGAGGACTTCAGCGGAAACAAAGCCTTCGCTCGATACTCCTTGTTCTCCATCGACCCGGAGTCCTACGGATACAAACTGCACGTGTCCGGATTCACTGATGGGGGGGCGGGTGAGTTCATGCACATTTACATTATGGCTCTGACGTTTTTTACGTTTCAGATACAAGATAGAGAGCAGTCGCTGTGGTTACTCTTCTAATGCGACTGTTACTTTGGCTTTTTTAAACACCTGCTCCAGCCCCCACCCACGCCGGCTCCGTTACTGCTCGTGGGCTTCTCCTTTTTTTTCGGTCTGAACCTGATTAGTAGAAGTGTTGAGGATAAACTCCTGTGTTTCTCTAGGAGACTCCCTGACTTATTTCAACGGACAGATGTTCACCACTTTCGACAAAGACCAGGACTCTAGTAACGACAACTGTGCCAGAAAATACCTGGGGGCCTTCTGGTACAACAACTGTCACACCGCGAACCCCAACGGTGTCTATCGCTGGGGGGCTTACAGCGTTGTAAACTACGTTGGAGTGGAGTGGCAGGCCTGGAAGGGGGGCGACTACTCCCTGAAGGCCTTCAGCATGAAGATCCGTCCTGTGCAGTAATTCTCCAGGACCAGCGGACCGCAGAAAATCGGATGCTGATCTCTTTCTCTCTTTTCTCTCACCTGTCGCGTCATTTCACATAATCGAACGAGTCAATACTTCACATAAACGTTTCCAGCTTAGATAAAGTTTCACTGAAGAGTTTCACTGTGTGTGTGTGTGTGTGAGCGGCCGCTGGGTGTAAAGTCGTGTGACAAACAGCTGTTGGTGTGAAGAAGTGATTGGACCAGTGGGTCTCAGGACCTACTCGGCTTCAACGTCTTTGGTGGAGGTTTGAACCCTGATGTGAATCATTATCTGCTTTGCGGTGACAATAAATGAGAAGCGGAGTAGAAAGCTTGAGCGACCAGATGTCTTCACTTTGTCTCCTGTGTCTTTCTGTCTGGAATCTCTCATGATGGACGGACCTGAAATCACTTCCTCAGCAGCAACAGTTAGACACCAACACATTTTGGTTTCTCTGGAGGTGAAAGTTATGAGATTATGTCCTTACAAGTCTGTTTAAAGTCTCTTTAATGAGCTGCTTTTGCTGCTCTGAGAGGCTGAAAGTCAGAAGTTGAAAACTCTTCTCTGAACATGACGGCGATGTCCAAGGACGTCGTTTCCATTGGGGATAGCGTCAGGTTCCTCTCTAAAGTCCCTGTAAACGGCCTCCATTTACTGTCCAGCACCACAGTCCAGACCGGAGAATCGCAGTTGATAGAAACGTAGATGCACTCGTCTAAGTCGCCTTCAGTTATTACCCTGCAGTAGCGGTGGGTGGAGCGATCCCTGAAGCATCGTTACAACCACCACCAGGTCCTGTCGTGAGCATCGATACTAGCGTCCAGAGGAATCGAATCAAGAAACAAACGTCAAAAGGAAAACAGAATAGAATCAGCGTCTTTACTCCATTGTCTCCGCAGAGTGTGACGCCACTGATGTGTTTAATCACATTACAAAAAAAAAACGAGAGGGGGAGAACAATGAAGAAGGGATGAGGAGGAGTGCGGGGGCTTATTAACCCAACATCTACATCATGCTAAAGTGACACGTGGCTCTCCCCTTCATAATAATACACCCCAGGTTTATTAATGAAAAGCATGGGTATCGCTGCACTATTGGCAATGAGCTGCCTGAGCAGCAGCCAACGCGCGACAGACTTCTCTTCTCCCTGTGGGCAGGAATATGATGTGTGGCTGCTCTGCCCTTCTCACTCTTTAACCAGACAACGTCGTCTTGACGCCATTTTGTCCGAACTTGGGTTTGGCTTGCAGGTGCCCAGTGTCTACAGAAATTCTCAGAGATTCCCGTGTTTCTCCACAGTCTGGTTTTCTCCCACTCAAACCAGGAGGAACCAGTCAGTGTTTCACTGGGACCCGGCTCATACAGTGAAATTACACTGTAACTCACAGGCTTGGGTTATTAAGTGTTTCTGAAAATAAAGATATTTAAAAAACTTGTGTAATGGTGACTTAAAGTGTCGGTCAAGGATTCTTTTATTGTGAAAGTGAAGAACGGGAATACTTTTTTGGCTTTTATTTTGATCACATTAAACGGAAGCTGAATTTGAGTGTTTCTGGTTTTTGAAGCTACACGAAGTCAAACCGTTTTCTAGCGATCTCATGACCGGTGAACGCACGTAACCCGTGTCAATATTCCGGATTTATTTGTTTTTTTATTTTAAGTTTGACTCAGTTTTAAGACAAATCGTCGTTTAAGGAAAGAAAAACTCCTGGAAAGTCATTGGCCGGCCGTCGAGGGGCGGGGCGACAGAGACGTCAAAGGTCAGCTGAACCCGGAACGTCAACAAGGCAAACAAAGGCAAACAAAGGCAACGGCGGAGGAGTTCGAGTCCGCTAATTCTTCCTCCGGTCCCCGCCGACATGTTCTCCGTTTTACTGCCCGCAAACAGTTTGCTGGTGGCGGCTCTCAGCCTGCTGCTGAGCCGCCTGCCTTGCTCCTCTCTCTCGGCCCCGGACATCCCGCACATCGCTTCTTTCTTCGGGACCAAGACCAGGTACGAAGAGGTGAACCCGCACCTGCTGCGGGACGTCTCCTCCGTCAATGCGTCCGTCTTAAAACTTCCGCCCACCGAGCGCTGCTCCCCGGTCCACCTGACCGCCGTCATCAGGCACGGCAGCCGGTACCCGACCGTCAAGAACATCCGCAGGATCCAGAAACTGAGCGAGCTGGTCCGGAGAGAATCTTCCAGAGGCTCCGCGGGCTCCGAGGACTGGCTGCGGGACATTCAGAGCCGCTGGGAGATGTGGTACACCGAGGACATGGACGGTGAGAGACCGTTTCTGTTAAACCTGTAAAATCGCTGCTATGTTGCTGAAAAATATGCCAGGAAAATTATGGCAATGTTCCTGGAAAATATCTACAAATAATCCTGTGAAACAGCTGGAACGTTTCTGGAAATATGTCTGTGATGCTGTTTAAATGTTCCGGAAAAGATACTGGTTAATTTGCTGAAACATTTCTCTCCTGTTAAGTTGCCGCAGCATTTCTGATAATATTCCCATTAAGCTGCTAAAGTGTAACTGAAAATATTCTTGTGTCATCACTGCGATATTTCTGAAAAGAATTCAAGGAAATGTCTGTAATTCTGAAAATATCTACAAAAATGTTCCAGTTAAACATAAATAATGTTCCGGAAACTATTCCTGTTGAACTGTTGGAATATTTTCAAACATATTTCTATAAAACCTCTGACCCATCTGAAAATACTCTGGTTCATCCGATGGAGTATTCCCGGAAACGTGAATGCGTGCCCCGTACAGTTTATTTTTGTGTCATTAAATGTATTTGTTTATTATTATTTTCCTCCTCAGGTCAGCTGGTGATGAAGGGCAGGGATGACCTCCGTCAACTGGCGAGGCGACTGGCGGCCTTGTTTCCGTCTCTGCTGTCGGAGGAGAACATCCGGAGGAGGAGGATCAGTTTCCTGACCAGCTCGAAGCATCGCTGTGTGAGCAGCGTGGAGGCGTTTCAGGAGGGTCTGCAGCAGCACCGGGGAGACCACGGTGAGACCCGCAGCAACCGGCAGATTCTTTAGCGACCTTGAAGCGATCAGACTCTGCGTGCGATCTGGGAGACCACTGAAGTTTTCAGGCTCCAGCAGCGGGGTAGAGGTGTGGTTCACCTGCAACGTGTCACTGAAGCGGAAGCAAAACGATGCTCTGCTCACGTTGTTCTCCGCTGCTGCTGTTGTATCATTAACCGTTTCTTTATGACCAATCACGGATAACGTGAATAACGGCGACACATTTATCAGACAGCAAGTGAACGGTCGCTTCTCGTAGTCCAAACGCTGCATGCGGGAGAAGCGTGCAGGTGCAAAGACCTGAACCACTTTGACAAGGACCAGATCGTTAAGACCAGAGGACTGGGTCGGAGCATCTCTGAGACACCGAGGCTGGTGGGAGGCTCCCGGTCCCGGAGGTGGTGAGGACCTGCTGACAGTGGTCAGAGGAGGGTCAGACCACGAACTGAAGACGGGGTGCTGGGCGACCAAGGCTCATGGATGTGTGAGGGTGTGTGTCAGCGCGATCGTTGATTTGGGAAGAGAGTCCATGAGTTATTCTCAGTTTAACAATTTATTACAAACCAGAGAATCAAAGTTGAACATGTACCTGGACCTTTTCTATTCAGAAAACCACAGTCTGCAAGCAGTTCGCTGTAGCCAGCTTCCTAGGAAAGAGTGTCTGTCTTAGCGTTACACAGGGTTTTCAATGGGAATGTGCATCCATCCGATTGGTCCAGAACGTTGGGGGGGCGCCGTGGCTTAGGCTTAGCGCTCCCTTGGTTGGTGGATAGGTCGGTCCCTCCTTTCTTCCACAGTCGCGAGAGACCGCGTCCTAAACAGGAAGAAACCCGGCACCCTCTCACCTGTAGCTCGTTCTGAAGGTTTTGTTCTATCTTATCCAGCTGACATGACCCAGTACGGGTGTAGTGTAAGAAATTGTTGTACATGTTGTTTCCGTATCCATCTCTTTACACAACGGAAAGAGTTCTAACATGACTAATCAGATATCGCCTTTATGTTTGTGGCATTGTGTCCATCAACTGTCCTCCTTAAGACATCGCCTACAGAATGGCCTGTTTTCATAAGCCAATGCTTTTCTACGTACATACGATAAACTCTGTCCTCGCGGAGGAGACCAGGCGGTGGAGGGATTGTGATGCTCTGGACCCGGTTCTGCAGGGAGACCCTGGTCCAGGCATCCGCTTGGATGCCGCCTACTTAAACACTGTTGCAGACCAGGTACTACACCCCTTCATGGCACTGGCCTCTTTCAGCAGGATACTGCTCCCTGCCACACTGAACATGACAGAGTTCAAGGTCTTGCCCTGGAACCCAAATTCCCCAGATCTCAGTCTGATTCAGCATCTGTGGGATGTGCTGGAACAACAAGTCTGATCCACATCGGCTCCACCTCACAACTTACAGGACTTAAAGGATCTGTTCTTGGTGCCAGATACGACAGGGACCTTCAGAGGTCTTGTAGAGGTCTTGAAGAGTCCAGGTTTAGGCAGGTCAGAGGCGTTTTGGCAGCACGTGGTGTTTTCGACGGCCGTCGTTTTCTGAGCATTTTAGAGCTGCAACGGTTCCTCAGTCGACAGAAACATTCATTGGCAACTGACGAAGAACCTGTTTAGGGACGTCTGTGATTGTCTCTGATGCTGCTTGTCCCTTAGTTTGTTTTTCTGTCTCTCCTTACGAACCGGACAAACGTTTGCTGATTCCAGCCTCTCAAATTCCTGGGTTTGCTGATTTTTCTTTGTCTTACACGACGTAAACAAAATTTCTTTGGGTTCTGGGCTCTTGGTTGGACAAGAGGACATTTTAAGATGTCGCCTTGGGAAGTTACGACAAGAACTTCCACAATTTTCTGACATTTTATCGACAGAATAATCGATTAATCAAAAAGATAATCACCAGATTAGTCGATAATGAAGGTAATCGTTAGTAGCAGCCGCACTCTCCGCCCACACGTCACAGCTCAGAGGAACAAGTTTCTCCTCCCCCTTCTCTGGAGGCTGTTCAGCGGCATCATGGGAAATGTATGAACCTCAGTGACTCAGGAGTTAATGGACGCGTTTGACGTCTCTCTGCAGAGGTCGAGTACAGCCACGAGGTGGACGACGAGCTGATGCGTTTCTTCGAGCGTTGCCGTGGTTACGTGGAGGGCGTGGAGAACAACCGCACGGCGCTGCTGGAGGTGGAGAAGTTCAAGCACGGGGAGGAGATGGAGGGAGTGAGGAGGAGGATGGCCGAGAGACTGGGCCTTCCTCAGCACCGCCTCACACCGGGTCAGACGCACGCACACACACACACACACACACACACACACACACACACACACTAACACGTTCTTCTACACTCTTTGACGTAATGCATTTCATAGCCCCTGACCTCACCCATATTCTAACCAAAGGTACCAGCCACAGACGTTAACTACAACTCCCAAGGTGCACTTCAGCAAGAAACATCCAATCACAGAGCTTATAATTCTGTCGTGTGCACCAGTATCGGCGGAAGATGATTTTAGATGAGGAATTTTAGTGTAATTATCACAATTAAAATGTTTACATGAAGGAGTTAAACATGGTGAAATAATCTGTAAGAGAATGTCTGGTTCCCAGAGACATAAACGTTACTAACGTCTTGTGTGACCAGACTGATGGAACCAGAAAACAGCATTTAATACTGAAAAGTTACGACTTTGTTCCCGTTGTTTTCAAGGTTGTTCTAGAAATCGTTTTCTTCTAAATTGTCCACGTTATCCTCAAAATGTTACGACTGGTCTCGTAAATTTTCAGCTTCACTCTTGATATTTCACATTTTTCTCTCGAAATACGTTTTCACTCAAACCGTTGACGTCCTTCTCAAAGTAATTTGCCTTTGTTTTTGAAATCTCAGGTTTTCTCCTAATATTCGCCATAAGCCTCCAGTGGAGTATTTATTCACGAGCCTCCAAAATTTCCCCCGTTCTCTTTGAAACGACGGTGGTAGTCTTCTGCGGTGACTTTGTATAGAACCCTAAAGGAAGAAGAACGGTGTTGGTGATGAACCTCCACAAACGCAGGCAGTTAACGACGTTTGTCCCTCTGTGTCTCCTGTAGACCTGGTTGAAGCAGCGTTCTTCCTGTGTTCCTACGAGCTCTCCATCAAATCTCTTCACTCTCCGTGGTGTTTCCTGTTCGATGAGAACGACGCCAAGGTACGAACGCACAACGACACGCAACGTACGCACCCTCATCGTTCTCCACTGTCGTGGGGCCGAGACGCGTGACCGATGGACCCGTTCGTCAGTCGACAGAAAATCCTCCCGCAGCGCTTCTGAGGACCGATTAACGGCTGTTACTCCCCGACGTATTCACAACCCATCCACTGACGTCGACTTCAGCCACGTGACCAGCTGTTCAGATGGAGTTTTGGCTAACGCTGGATCACAGTGTTACTGCTATATAGAGAGAAACTCACTGAATGTAAATACATTGAGTGGCTAAGAAAAGACGTTGACCACAAATAGTTTCAAAAACCGGGTTTGATTTCACGAGCATGTTCATTTTCAGGGTAAATCTGGGGGGTAACGTAAAGCGTTACTACGGTTTCCTACGGTTTGTGTGTATCAGAGCTGATCTTTGCATATTTGACCTGCCGTTTCTCTCTGCAGGTGTTGGAGTACAAGTCGGACCTGAAGCAGTACTGGAAGCGTTCTCACGGCCACGTGATCAGCAGTCTGTCCAGCTGTCCTCTCTTCCATCATGTCTTCAGGACGCTCGACAAAGCCGGACGTCCCCGCAGGTCGGACACGTCGCTTCGAGTTACCGTTATAAATCCAGCTAATGAAACACAGTCAGGGACTAAAAATAATAACAATAAGTGACGTACAACAAAGATTTCCTTCAGATCGTGGAGAAAAATGCTTTTTCCCCACTTGACCTGTAAATCTGTTCCCAAATCCGCCTAAAAACCGAGCTCTCGCATGGATTCGTAAACGGAGAGTACAGATTTACACGTGGCTCTTTTTTTTTTTTTTCTCGGCTGACCTTCGTCGGGCTCCTTAGTTTCCAGATAATTGTCAAGATAAAATGTGAATGAAAGCTTGTTGCCATCCTCACTAACTTTTGTTCGTCTCAGCTGTTCGGTGTTTAATTGAGGTTTTTAGAGGAGCTTTATGAACGTTGGACTTCTGATAAATCACATCATTCAGGGAAAACAGAAATGTGTTTTTAACTGACTTCAGTAAGTCTTGCGTCCATCAGGTCCACTGAGGCGTCCCCTGAACCGGCCTCCATCCTGGTGGGTCACGCCGAGACGCTCCTCCCCCTCCTCTCCCTGCTGGGACTCTACAAGGACCGGACTCCGCCCAGTGCCGACAACTACCGCTCGCAGCACGGTAGGAAGCCCCGCCTCTGTCCCGATGTCCAATCGGAGCAGGGACGTGATGCGAGGTCACACCCGTGGGTTCGTAATGTCTCGTCCTACATGGCCGCTGCAGGCGCCCCTCGGTGTGTAATTATCACCCCCCCCCCTCGGGGCAGCGCTGGGCTGTGAGGTGACGTTGGCGTAGTGGCCGCTCTCGGTACTGCAGCTTCGCCGTTCATCGCGTGACGCACACCGACCCAAAAGCATTTATCACATACACAGTCATCGGGAAAGGAGCGGCCGTCAAATGGCGATTAGGTTTTTCTCTGAATGTCACAGAAATGACTCTTTACATCCTCCGAGTTCGATTCATTTGGAATCTGATGTCAAACATGTTTCCGCTGATCTGATGGAAACACGTCGACACCATCGTATACTGCAGTTGCCCGTCGCCTGTTTGGGAAAAAACCGATACGACGACAGAAAAAATGAAAGCCATCGGAGAACAAGAGCCTGTAAAAGTTCATCAGACGGTGTGTTGTGATAAAGCTACAGGTCAGTGTCGATATTCTCTTTGAGCGCTGGGTTTTCAGCCTGGATCTGTCCACATTCAGTCAAACCGTCCCGTTAAAAGCTGCCGAACCAGCTGTGATCAGCTCCTGTTCTCAGCGTAGCCGTGGACGTTCAGACAACTGTCCCTGGGTCACAGGGAGACTCTGAATGAAGCTCTGCAGTTAGAAGGAGCCTATTTCTGATATCTTTGCCTCCTCCCCCCTTCGGCTCGGTGGCGCCCCCCTGGGGAGGCCTTTGTCTTTGTTTCTGTCTTTGTCCTGTTGCATGTCCGTGTCTATTCCAGACCAGATCCTGTCATTTCACCAGGGTTCAAATGTGCTGAGCCACGACTTGCGTTTTACAGGTAGAAGTTTCCGGACCAGCCGGATCGTACCCTACGCCGCCAACCTGCTCTTCGTCCTGTACGACTGCCAGCGGGGCCCCCGGCTGCAGCTTCTCATCAACGAGTCTCCGGCTCGATTCCCGGGACTGGAGGCGGAGGACGCCCCCCTGTACCGGGACGTCCGGGCCACGTACCGCCACCTGCTGGATGGCTGCGACTTCCACAGGGAGTGCGAGGGGAGGACCAGAGGCCGGGGACCAAACACCGAACTCTGAGAGATGAGAGGAAACAGGTACTCCGATCCAGTGAAAACCAGTCCACCACAGAATCCGGTTCAGGCATAAAGACCTGAGTCCTTCCACCGCGGCCTTAATCGGTGTATTGATCCGTGAACACTGGAATCGGTTCCCTGCAACTTTTGTCTTTAGACTCGAAAAGAGTCGTTTGGATTTTTTCATTGAGCTGTCGGTAGGTTCGGACTCGCTCTGACCTCAGTGTTTACCGGATCAAAACGGAGATCGGCGGTTCCTGAATATTGAACCGAACCGACCGACGAAGCCCCGAGGAACGTGACCCCGATGGCGTCCCACTCCGTGACTGAATCCCGTCAGTTAGCTTTCCCTCCCGTCAGAAGCCGTGTGAGCACGTGGAGCGATCTCCTCGGCTTCCCGCGCAGAAGTTTCACAGCTCGGTGACATTTCACCGTGAGAGGAGCTGCGTGTGACACCGTAACTTCGGTGTGAAAAGACCGTAGTCATTAAAACAGTCAATGAAAACCGATGAGTGTAGGTTTGCTTTTGCTGCCTTGCTCACGTTTCCTAAATTTTAACAGTGGATCTCAAACCAAACCAAGATATTTTAGTTCTGAAACCAGTTCAGTCCATCGTCTGTTCTCTGAACTTCACTTGAGGACTAGTTTCACATCTTGACAGGTTAAAATCTGGTCTTAACACGGAGCCCGGAAGTGTTTGATCTTAAATTCGTAAATGAGATATTATGGGATAAAAATACAGGCAAACGCACTGTGAAATAATTGAATGATTAAAACTCCACTCATCATGTTACAGTTTAATCGAGTTCATTTTTCTTCTGTTTTTATTTCGTTGTGGCTTTTCTTCCCAGTGACACTGGTTTGTTTGTAACCGTGTGTCAGTGCTGGGTTTTAAAAGCATGTGGTGGAGAAACATCCTCCTTCTGAAAAGAGTTTGATTCATTTCAGTCCAACTGACACGGAAACTCGCACCAGGTCTGTTTCCATCCTCCTGTTTTTATGAACATTTTTCATTTTTGGATTGAAAAACCTGCGTGGAACCAAGGTTTTCCGTTTGTTTGAGGTGGAACAGCAGCTGTGGATGAAACGGACCGAGCGAATAAACTCTGACGTCCGTGAAGCGTGAAGACAGGAAACCATCAGATCTGTGAGGAGCCGTGAGGAGACTGGAACCTTCCTCACATTAACACATGGAACCAGCAGAAACGTCAGGTTTCCATCACGTTCTCCACGTGGTTCTCCATCGTCTGAGCTTCGACTGCAGCTCTTTTAACCACCTCGTCTCACCGCGTCCTCTTCTTCTTTGGTGGTTCAACGGCAGCGACTGGAGAATCGGCTCCACCTGCTGTTAATCTGCTCACATTCCCACAGCAGCAGTGGAGGGAAACTAGACTTCACTCATGTTTTACTTTGATGATTTCGTGGAAATTTGGTTCAAACTTGACTCTAGAGAAGAATCTGAATCAGTCGGTTCCCAAACTTTTTTCTGTTTGGTTTTGGTGAACTGACCCTTTAATCTTTGACTCTGGTTTACAGCAGTTTACCTTAAATCAGGAGTCGACTGCCGTTTATTTGTGACACTACAGGATTCATTCCACACGATTCTCTTCAGGATCATGAAGCTTTGTTTTTATTGTTTATTTATTCTGATTTTTATGATCACGTGGTGCGTTTGATTTTCTACTAATTTCGGTTTGTTGATTCTACTCGTCTTCGGCTCTCAGCAGATTCCCTGAGCTTCTTCTGCTGTCAGTCTGAGGGAGGATTTTCACAATAAAAGCTCTGGTTAGTCTGCGGGACGTTCTGCAGCGTTTGAAACAGATTTGTTTTGTCTTCAGGGTAAATAATTTTTTGTGTTTCAGACGTCTTTGTGGCTAAATAAGTTTTAAGTTTGAAATGACGGCTCAGCCTTTTATGAAAAACCTTACTTTTGGAGGTTGTTTATGTTAAAACTCTGTATTTTGTTTTTATTTCCTGTGGAATTATTCCTGAAAGATGCCAAATGTTTCTAATTAAAAAGCTTTAATAAACGGTTTTCATGGTTGAAACAGTTTGACTTTGTCAAGTAGAAAGTGAACTTTACAGCATTTCTGTAACTTTCATCCTGTAAAGAAAAGAATCTAAGAAAACAAAATCTAAAAATAGGATACAACACCTTTTATATTCTTCTATATATATATTTTTAAAATTTCCATCATCAACATGCATGAAATCTTCAGAAAAAAACGAAATTCATCGCATTCACTCCTCATGGACGCGGCAGAACGAAGCCAACTGACGTTCTTATAAAAGTTTTATTAATATTACTAGTTATTTGCTACGTTGATGAGCGTTTGGTTCAGCGAGAGACAAAACATCTGACATTTTCAGAACATATTCTAAATATTTTGAAAAAGTAGTTTGAGATAAAGTTAATATTAAAATCATAATCATCAGTTTATAAGAAAAAGTAGGAAAATGAGTCACATTTTTTAGGAAAATTGTAGAAGTAGAATGTCAGGCTGCTAAACATGAATAATATGTACGTTTAATATTATTACTAATTGTCTCACAGATTATGACCAACGCTAAAAATCTTGGATTTTCCCTTTTAATTAAATATAACAGGAAAAGCGTGTGTTTTGACAAGTTTATTACATCATAACAGGCAATAACTACACTATTAAAAAAAAAAATCACCCTGTGCTCAAGCTCTTTCTCTCCGGAGCTTTGTTCATTTACCAAAACTGACGTTGTGATGTACAGATGAAACCGTTGGTGGAAAAACTGATTAGTCAGTCAGACAGAAAATGAAAAACCTTTGAGTTCAGCTTTTTTTCTGTGTTTTATTATTGGAAAGTGAATCTCTTTGGGTTTCAAACTGTTGGTTGGAAACGTCACCTTGGACGTTTTCAGACATTTTATGAACCAAGCTTTTCATCAATGGAGGAAATAATTCCTAGTTGAAGCCCCACTCTCGTTTCTATTTTCTGCAGTGAAGCTTTACTGTGCATCACAAAATAAAAACCACAGTTGAGTTCTTTAGACTCCACATTCAAACATCAGAATCACAGTTTTAAAAAAAAGTGATATTATTAAAAATAAACTACACTTCATGAAAATGATGAAAAAGTCGCCTTCACGCAGTTTCCAACATGTTCAGCTCCGTTTCAGAGAGTTCAGATTTTCTTTCTGCTTCAAACTGAAGTTTCCGTTTTTATTTTACAGTGTCAACGTTTGAGAACCGTGACAGGTTCGTGGGTCAGTCATTTCCTGACAAGAACTAATTATAGGTAATAAGTGTTCAAATGGGAATTCCAATTCATAGCTGATGTATAGACCAGTAGTTCGCTGAACATGCAGAAACTGTGTGTATGTGAGTGTTATCACAATGCACTGAATAATAAATACAGTTGAATAAACTATAACAAAATAAACAATTCCAATAAATACTAAATAATGATTTTCTTTCCGATATAATGAAAAACCGAATCACAGAATTATTTCCAGGAAGTTATGAAATTACCGACTCATAAAATTAAGTGTTGCCCATTTTACAGTTCCATTATTTCCCAATAATTTCCTGGAAATATCTATAATTTGTTGCGAAGCCCTAAAACTAACAAAGTGTAGTAAAAGGTTATCAAAGTTATCGAGCAACACGAGAAATTTAGCTTAAAATAATACGTAATGATGTTTGTTAAATAATCAGAACAAAGCTTGACGTTTTTCCTTTAACCTCCAGCCAGCTGGTAAAATAAATTACAACCTGCAAATTTTAGTTTATAATAATAATCATTTGATGAACAGAGTTACTCAGATAAGTTAAGATGTTACAACATTTAACTGCATTTTTATCCGTTTCAGGGCTTCGTAATTTGGCACTATTTTGGTAACATGATAAGAATTTCTTCATTTAAACATAGTAAATATTCAATTAAATTTTGTCTCTTTCCAGGAAATTCCCTATGAAATTATTAGAAAATTACAGACTTGTACACATCCTATCGCATCCTTAACCTGCTTAATAATTTTACTGATATTTAATCTTATCGATTCATGTGTTTTGTGTATTTTGATCAGACGTTTCCACTGAAGCCGTGAACCAGTCACCGTCTCGCTGCAGTTCCTCTAACGACCACCAGGGGCTGCTGCGATCAGGCTGACTACTGAAGTGAATGAGAAAAACCTGCAACTTCTCTTCACAAAAACACAATTTTTATGCAAGTTCAGCTCTCAGCAGGTTCGCTGAGCTTCTTCACGTGACAGTCTGAGGGGGGGTTTTCACAATAAAAGTTTGACGGCGATATTAGAGCGTCTCTCAGCCAGTTACGGGCCGACCGTTGTGGAAGTCAGTGGGGAAAAAACATACAAATTTCAACCGATTCACTTTTTGACTTTAGGTCAGTTCAGGAGCTGTGGCGCAGAGTTTCGTTCTGTTGACGATACACCCGTGGACTGGGGCGTCTCCATAGCAACGGCTGGTCAAGGCTCATGGGTACTGTAGTATTCGGAGCCGTTCCTCAGACCAAACTCGGGTGAACGAGGTGAAACAAAGTGATGACCAGTACAGAATCGTAGAGAGACGATGAACACGCCTGACTACCGTTAAAACGCTGGGGAAGAAGAATCGAATATTTTACCTGTAATGATCTGTATTTAACTGATCTTCCGTTTTTTTTTCTTGTCAACAAACCCCACGTTCAGTCTGTTACCAAGTCCTGTGATGTGTCTGGTTCCTCTGAGCCACAGAGCTACGCTGTTTCCAGAAACTCTTAAACCACATCAGTGAGCCACACATGTTCCTTCATCACCATGAACACACACACTGTAGTTTATTTAGACTCAAGTCACACACACACACCGTCCAGCTGCCCCACATGCTCACTACAGCACCAAATGTGGATCAATCCGCCGCTGGAAATAGTCCCCAGCAAATGCACAGTTTCCTCCCGTCTGTTTGATAAAAAACTAGAGTGAGCGGCTGTTTGAGGGAAATGACCGAGCCGAGAGCCACAGGCAGAGGAGGGAAGGTGCTGAGAGACGGACCGACTGTTGGTTTGAGTCTAAACGTGAGATTTGATGGCAAGAAGAAAAATACCGAATAGCAACCACCTTTTACTTTGAAATCCACTCCCAGCTAAACGTCACAAGCAGGGATTATTCAAACTAGAACAGGTTAATGAGCCTTTTGCTCCGTGTTGTGTCTCCAGCTTAAACTGTATATCTGCGAACATTTACGTCTTCAATGGGTGGGAAAAAAAGACACTACAAGGAAAATACGGAATAACACAAAATAGGCAGACACATTCCACCAGTGATGGGGGTTTGCAAGTAGACATAGCCCCATTTAAGGTGCTCACAACCCAGAAAGGTTGGGAACCACTGCCCTGTAGCCTGGTTCAAGGACGAGGAGACTCGTGTGTTTCATTTAATTTTTAAAAGAAACTTTACTGATCTACTGTGAGTTTATTGACAGTGGAAACCAGCAGTAAAGCACAAGAGGATGTGTAACGATGAATTCTGTCGCCTCGAAATCTGTGACTCGAGCTTCGTGACGCTGCATCTTTATGATTTTACAGAAATGAAGTGTCTTTAATTTCTGGATCATACGATGGTTCTCGAACCAGAGTTTCTTTGACATATTTTTCTCTCTTGTGTCTGATAGTCAGAGGATCATCAGCAGCATGATCAGCAGATTTAAATAAAAAACAACGAAAACAAAAAGCAGTGGCACACGTTGAACATATTTAAACACAGGTAGAGACAGCAGGTCAGTATGTACACACTGAGCTTGTGAACGGGTCGGGAATCGAACCTGCGACTGCAGGCTGGGCTGAGGTCATCATGTGATCTGTGTGTGTGTGTGTGTGTGTGTGTCTGTATTCAGTCCAGAGCGGCGTGTAGCAGGGCGCTATGTCCGCCCGCCGATTTAGATTTCTTCATCTTACTGATCGCCTTCTGAAGGTCGGACTGATGGATCGGACGAATGAAGTCCTCGGATGAACTGAGACAGACAGAGACAGGTAAAGAGACCTTTCATAGCTTCTTACACTTCACATAAATGGTTTGGCAAAAGTAGTGAGAGAGAACTGGAATATAAAGGGCGAAGTGGTTAGTAAGAGAACGCAAAACTTCACCGTTTGCTGACGATGTGTTGTTTTATGTTGGAGCACGCCTTGCCTGGAAAACCCATGGTTCAAATTCCATGACTTTTCCAGGCTTTTGTTTTACGACTGTACAAACCCTGAATAATAGAGTTCCCTGTACAGGTTTATACCGGGGGTTCTCTATCAGTCTTTTCACCACTATCAAGGGTTTTGCTTATCAGAGATGATTATACACGGGGCTGCATGAAGACCGACTGTCCATAATTCACCGTGTTTGAGATGCAGTGATTTACGTCATGGCGCTTGGTGGGAGTGATGCTGTTATCTTTCATCGTTAAATCGCTAAAGACGGGTAAACGGTCAGGTACCTGTCATTCTGAGTGTGGACGAAGTCCCGGACGCACAGCAGCGCGGCGTCGCGACACATCTCTCTGAGGTCACTTCCTGAGAAACCGTCCGTTTCCTTTGCGATGTCGACGAGGTCAACCGAGGAGTCCACCTGCAGAGACAGAGAAAGTCAGATTCCAATAAAGCGATCAATCAGCGTCTGATCTGGTGTGAGCAGAAGCAGTACAACGTCCAGGTCAGTGACAATCTGACCGTCTGTTCTGTAGCGGGAGCAGGTCAGGTGTTACGTTGCCTCGGTGAACCTGCGTCTGGGCCTCTAACTTTATCCAACGCTTTTGAGCATTTTGAGTTTTCCGATATTTGTTCATTTGTACGTTTGAGGCCACAATAGTACTATTTTGATAGTCAATAAAATTCTACCAACTCGTATGTATGTTGTATCACGGCAGAAGCAGAAATAAAAATAACCTGGAGAAGATAAAAGCATTTACATTAAAATGTAAATGTACAGTGTGTGTCTCTCTCCTCACTGGATGTCCGAATGGCTACAAACAATATGAGGATACAGTCGTCAGAAAACAATCTCTTTGTGATCTGAGAACTGATCGTCGATCATAAAAGATAAAAATCACAGTCCTTGTGTGAATGGACTTTTCTGAACCCGCAGGGAACTCACACTCTCGTTCTCCAGGATGAGTTTGAGGATCTGCTCTCTCTGCCTCATACTCTGCAGGAAAAGAAACAAGCAGGATTTGTGGTTGTTTTTTTGTGGTCCCCAGATCTGGATCGGGGTCAGTAATGTTGTCTGAATCAGATATTAACACTGTAAATAAATCGTACAGGCTGGTTGATGTGGAACCTGGTGGGCATCCTCCTCAGAATAGCAGAGTCCAGATCCTGAGGACGGTTGGTGGCTCCCATTATGATCACCTGACACAGACAGACACTCATAATTACAACATGCGACATTATTAAATGATCAGATACTGACTCTCTTTCATGTCCCTCTTCAGCGTTGATGCTGTTTAAGCAGTACAGCCTCTTACCCAGTGATAAGTGGTCAAAATACTCAGATCAATGCTGAGCTTCCAAAGGAATGATCGCTCTACTTTTGGCACATTCTACAATGTCGATAACTGTTTGTTTTTTAAGTCGTGTTTGCGTAATTTTCTTCTTTTTTTTGTCGGCAAATTTTTACGCCGCCGTCTCAGGCAGGACGAGGCCTCCAACCTCAATGGGACTTCAAGATTTTGGTTAAAAAAGGTTCATTAACAAAAGGAAAATGACTACAAGTCATGTCTCTGAGCTGCGAGCAGCACGAGCTAAATCTCAGGGACATCAAACCAAACCCAGCGGACTGGTGCGTGAATATGTTTGTACCTGGCAGTGGTGGTCGGTGTCCAGTCCGTCCCACAGACTCATGAACTGAGCCTTCATCATGGCTGTGGCTTCGTGGTCCGAGCTGGAGCGACTCCTCAGGAACGAGTCTGACGAGACACACACGTCACCACACTGACTGAACCGCACACCTGACGCCACTCAGGCCACACCTCCTCATTAACATACATCCAGTAAGTATTTTAATTTATTATTATTTTTCTTCCTTCTATTATTTGTTCTTCCAATTCAGTGTTTTTTTGGGGGGTGTGTCTCTACGGATATGAATCCATGTATAGACGAATGTTACGCTCACTCTGTTGTCAGTTTATTAAACAGCCCTCACTAAAACTGGGTCGGTCTGATCCAACTGTCCTGCAGTAAGTCCTCCTCCGTGACGTGGAGTTTGTGCTGCTGTTGACCTGCGTTGTGTTCAACTGACAGGTGTTTCTATTATTCTGTCCACCTCATTTATGTCAATGCAGGTAGACGCCAGCTGGTCTTAGTGGCAGTTAGTGGAGTGACTTGCTCCTGAGATCAAAATCCTCGGCTGCCGCTGTTATTTATAATTAAAGTTTTATTCCAGGTGAAGCTCGGGGTCCGATAGAATACCGTACCTGGTACCTGGTCCGGAACAGACTCGCAGGACCTCAGGCACCTTTCTGATTTTAGCTGCATAACCAACAACTCAGGTAAGTGTTCAGCCCCGTTATCACCTGGACTTAACCGTGCAGTGATTTCCACCAAAGGTGATCAAGGACCAATCAGTGACCCTGAGTGTAGCCCCGCCCCCCACAAACATTGGACGCTGTCAGCCCCCACTTTGACGACGGGTCTCTGTGTGTGTGCGTGTGTGTGTCTCAATACCTCACCTATCTCGTCGATGAAGATGATCGACGGCTGCAGTTTAACAGCCAATGAGAACACGGCGGCAGCCAGTTTCTGGGACTCTCCGTACCATTTGTCCGTCAATGTGCTCGGCTGCAGGTTGATGAAACGAAACCCCGCCTCCTTGGCCGTCGCCTTAGCGATCAGCGTTTTTCCGCAGCCAGGGGGCCCGTACAGCAACACGCCTGTTACCGTGACGACAGGATGGGTATTATGGCCTGGACTGGATACTGTACACTGTCATGTTCCCTGTTCCCTTCCTTCCTTCCCTGATTTTTTCCTTCCTTCCTTCCTTGTTTGTTTCTGTCCTTCCTTCCCTCACTTCCTCACCTTTTTTCCTTCTTACTCTCTTTCACTCCATCCATCCTTCCTGCCTTTGCGTCTTTTTTCCCCCCTTTCTTCTTTCCGTCCATCCTTCATTCCTCCCCTTTTTTCCTTTCTTCCTTCACTTCATTCCATTTTTTCTTTTCTTCCTCCTTCACTGGTTCTTTTGTCCTTTCCTCCATTTTTCTGTCCTTCCTTCTTTTGTATCTTCCCTTCCTCCTTATTCCCTTGCTGCTTATCTTTTCCTTTCTTCCCTCCTGTCCTCATCTCTTTCTTCTTCGTTACCCCCTCGTTAACTCTCTCTTTCCCTGCTTTATTTACCCCCTCATCATATTTCCTGCGTTCTTATCGTGATCTAACTCTGTATAAACCACCTCAACACGTTCGCTCATTAAACTGATGAATCAGGTCCATTGACGTCTCTGTGTTTCTGACCTTTAGGAGGCTGCAGCAGCCTGGATCCCTGGAACAGGTGTCTCTTCTGAACAGGTAAGATCACCGTCTCCTTTAACTCTGTGATCACCTCATCCAGACCTGCAATGTCCCTCCAGGTGATCTGCACACAGTCAGAGGTTTATTTTTTATATTAGCACATTTTAACGACTAATAGTTTAATCCACAAACTGTTAGGTATGATGCACGAAAAGGGTTAAAAACAGAGGCCTGACAACCATTGTTTTCATTATTGATTAATCGAGAAAATAATCAGCAGATTAATCAATTAATCGTTTGGTCTATAAAGTGTTAGAAAATGGTGGAAAATGCCTGTTGCCTCTCTTTAAATTTCTTGTTTAGTCCGACCAACAGTTTAAAGATATTCAGATCACTGTCCCAGAAGCAGCAAATCCTCACAATGGAGAAGCATAAACAAGGAAATGTTTAATATTTTTGCTTGAAAAATGACAAATGATTATTAGATTATTAAGACAGTTGCCTGTTAATTTTCTGTTGATCAACTGATCGATTAATCAGTTCCTCCAATGTTAACATTTTCTCTTTTTCTCTGTTTTATACACAGTGGCAAGAAAAAGTAGGTGAAACCTTTGGAATCACCTGCATTTCTGTATAAATGTGTCTTAAAATCTGGTCAGATCTTCATCTAATTTACAATTATTAACCAACACAATCTGTTTCAACCAATAACGCGTAAATCATCGTGTTGTTCTCGTCCATGTTGAAAACATCGTCCAAACATTCACAGTGTAGGTTGGAAAAGTACGTGAACCCCTCGGCCGATGAAACCGAAGCTAACTGGAGTCAGGATTTATCAAACCTGGAGTCCAGTCAGTGAAACCAGACTGGAGGTCTGGGTCACAGCTACCGTGACTTATAAAAAAACACTCCAACATTTTGAGTTTGACATTCACAAGAAGCTGCTGATGTGACTCAGGATGAAGAGTTTTTAGATACTGATCAGTCCACAGTCTGACAAACTGTCTAGAGATGGAGAAGGTTCAGTTCTGGGGCTTCTCTCCCTGGACGTGGACGTCCAGCTGAGACGACTCCAGAGACACAAACCAGAATGATCAGCGAGGTAAAAAAAAAAAAAGAAAACCGTCCCCAGAGCAACAGCCGAAGGCTTAAAGGAATCACTGCCGCTGGTTAACATCTCTGTTCATTAGTCACCATACACTGATCATGGAGTCCATGGCAGGACATCGTGGAGGAAGCTGCTGCTCTCACAAAAAAACAAAACAAAACACCACTGCACCTGAAGTTTGTCAAGGAGCAGCTTGACTCTCCACAGCAGCACTGAGGAAATGTTCTGTGGGCTGATGGAACTAAGGCTGAACTGTTTGGTCAAAGAACAGGCAGCGCTACGTCTGGAGTAAAAACAGCTCTGCGCCGACACAAAAACATCCTCCCAGAGGTGAAGTACGGCGGAGGGGGCGTCATGGTTCGGGACTTTGCTGCCTCCGGTCCTGGATGGATCACCACCACCCAGGGGACGATGAGTTCCCAGGTCTATCAAGGTGTCTGACGGCATGACGTCAGGGAGACTGTCACCAGCTGAAGAACAGGAGAAGTCGGGTGACGCAGCAGGAGACAGACTCTGAACATGGAAATAAATCCACTACAGAACCACTTCAAACAAAGAAAATCCACCTCCTGGAGTGGTCCAGTCAGAACCCAGACCTTAACCCAACAGAGATGCTCAGGAATGAGCTCAGATACCAGACGTCCTGAGAACGTGTCTGATCTGAAGCAGCTCTGTAGGAAGAACGGTCCAGGGTTCCTCCTGAACGCTGTGCAGGTCGGATCCACAGATACTGAAGAGCTGGAGGAGGTTCCACCAGTTATTTAATCCAAGGTTCACTGACTTTCTTTACCAGCACTGTGAATGTTTAATGGCTGTGTTCAATAAGGATATGAAGGATTATAATTGTGTTTTATTAGCTTCAGCACATTGTGTTTGTCTACATTTATGAAAGGAAGCTAAAAGGAAGCTCAGATCACATTTCATGAACAATCAACACAGAAAACTACGTCATTCCAAATGGTTCACTGACTTTTTCTTCCCACTGTAATTGTAAACTGAATATTTTGGAGGTTTGGACTGTTGGTCCAACAGAGCAAGACATTAAAAGACGTCACATTTTATAGACCCAAAAAAAACGAATCGATCAATGAAGAAAATCATCGGGAGATTAATCATTGATGAAAATATTGCTAGTTGCAGCCCTATTTGCAAATGTAATATACATTTAATGTAATTTAATACACTTTTCTTGCTCCACAGCTCTGAAAGTTAGGCTGTAACTTCCCTTCAAGACATTTCTACAAACATTTATATTGATTTTTACACGACTGTCATGGGCCATAGCATTTACAGAAGGAGAATTACTTTTTAAGACCAATTATATGTTCATCAAAAAATAGACGTATCAATGTATTTTAAAAGGAGGAAAAGAAGAACCCCCCAAGAAAAATAACATTTGTGAAGTACCTTTTGTCTGAATATACATTATATAGGTAACCATCGTCTCTCGTACGTCCATACTCTTGTCTGCGAATCACTCTGTGATACAAATATGAATTTGTAAAGGAAAGTTACCTGCATGCTCAGCGGGTCGACCAGGTGAGCTGCGATGCTCATCTCGTACTCTGAAAGCTTCACGTTTTTAACACCGATCTGACGCATCAACTTCTCGGCCTGAAAGACGGAAAATCAACGTAAGATGTTGACCAAAAAAAAGTGGCTGTTCTAGAGCTTTCAAACAAATGACAGGATCTTCATCAGCGGATGGAAATTTTTAACAACTGAGCAAACTCCGTCCGCTGAGGAAGACTGGATGAAACGATCGAAAGTTCCTGGCTTCCCACTGGTTCACGAACCAGCGGTCAGCAGGACCGAGGTCTGGGTGGACTGTGTGGAAGAGTTCACCAAATTAAATTCAGGACTTTTTCAGACCTCTTCACTTCCACACAGAATGTAGTTCTTCCTCTTTTTCACAGTCAGAGAATGTTGAATGAATTAACTGACATCCATCTCACAGTTTTCTCATTTTCTCAGCTGTGGATAAAAAAATAATTCCCTGTAATATAACTAATCGTCTGATGTGACCTGGAGCCATTTTTCTTTGATGAAGGTCAAATGTGTCACAACGCACCTTCGTAAACGAGGCACTGTGGTGCTGCAGAGACAAATCATACTCTCCAGATGTTAGGCAACATGCAGACCCCAGAAAAAAAAAAATTCACATCATCATTTTTATGTTTTTTCTTCGGTGAAAAATGAAATGAAAAAATCACCATCCCACTATAATCGTGACTCATCGCAACATCTGTCAAAATAATGGCAATACGTTTTTTTTTTTTTTTGCATATTGTTCAGTCCTGGTTTATACTGAAACTACCAATACTTTTTTACTCTGGACAGACACCAGACATCTGAGAGATCACAACAACTTCTCTGAAGATAAAGTCTGCTGCCAGGTGACAGCGGCAGGTCTGAAAAGCCTTAGAAGGTTTTAAAAAGACTTCATGTACAAAGTCTCAAACATTTCTTCTCGTCCGTCCTACACAGTAACATTAGTTGTAACTTTGGTTGTTCAGAATCTCATCCACTGACAATGAATATTCGAATGTAGCAAAAACGTCAATTAACAAATTAACTATTTGATTTTAGTTGATTGATCCATCCATCAGTTTTCTGCCTCTGGGTCCAGGCTCGGACGGATTATGAGTCAATGGGCCCCTGGGTGTCGAACAGTGAAAGGCCCCCCATCCTCCTATACTGGACCCCCAGACTGAAGCAGTCGTTTGTGGTGATGGTTTTGAGTCTTCTGAGATCTCTGACTTCCAAACAACAAATATTAACAGTCCCTTCATACAGAGGCTCTGGACCAGGGGCCCCCTGACCCCCCGGACCCCTCGGGTCCTCAGGCCCCCGGACCTGTGCTCTGTAGGCCCGTTGAGTGATCCATACATGGGTCCGGGTCACGTTAACCGATCAATTAAATGATAAGAAATTCTTGACATATTCAGCTGGGAACTACTGACAGAAATGTGGCGGAAACGTCAGTAAATTCATGACTGAGGAAATAATCTTGGTGCTGTTCTTTGTTTCGCGTCATTCTTTCATCGCTGTGACTGTGAAACTGGCGGTAAATTAGATTCTCTGGTGTCAAAAAGTCTGAGGCCGTGTAGGAAATACTGTGACTGAATGACAGAGTTCAGAGGTCACCTGCACAGCACGACCGGAGACTCCCCCCACCCGTCTCACCTGTTTCTGAGCCTCCACCTTCTGCTTCCTGGTGGGGTCGATGGCATCCACCATCCACTTGATGGTGAAGTAGGTGACAGCTCCGAATATGGTCAGGCGGAAGAGGAGGCCGATGACTTCGTTCCTGCCCAGAGGACGGGCGATGTTTTCGGCTGGGACCTCCCTCAACACCATCGTCAGGGAAAGCGAGGACAGGATATACACACGGAGCTGCAGACAACAACACAGAAACAACAACGAGTTTTTATAAAGTCACTTCATCAGCACTAAAACACGCCGTCAGACAAAAGAATCAATTACATTGTTTAAGTCAGACTGAAGAAACTGTGCAGTCAGGAAAATGAAGAAGATGATTACTCTGTATTTCAGACATTTAAACACTAAAGCAACTCATAAACTTGTTTCTGAGAAAGTGTTGTCTAAAGAAATTTTAATATTAAACGAGGTAAATGAATATAATTCAAATACATGTTAGTTTCAGTCCTACACAACAGGATGGAGTTTGGCAACACCTTCCCTCGATGACCCGGACTGTCACTGATTCAGCCTGGACTCAAACCGGACCGAACAGCAGCTCCTTGAGTAGTTTCTTATCCTCAGCCATGCTCTGGCATCTCTGAGTTTCTATCGAGAAGCGAAGAAACTCTGAATTGTCTGATCTTTAAATGGAGCCTGGCGAGACTCTACCTCCTACACTAAGAGCTGTTGGACTGTCGCTGATACGTGAAACCTACTCTTCATTTTTAAGATTTCCGATCAAAAAGCAGCTTCTGGTGGATCTTTTCTGACGCTCTCACAACTTTGTGTTTCTACCGAGAAACGATGAAATGGTGAATCGCCGCATTTTTTAACGGAGTCTGGCGACAGGTACGTTTCAGTGACTGATTTACGCACACACCGGGTCTGTCGCTGATACAAGTCGCGGGACTACTCTTTATTTTTCCCTGGAGACTCCCGGAGCCTCTCCTGGACCCCCTGCAGGTCCTCGGACCACAGTTTGGGACCTTCCGGTATCTGCATTATACAACCGAAAGTACTGTGCGGGCTAGCGGCTAACTTTAGCATTAGCTTGACCTTCTGGGCTCTCTGGCCGTGGCGGAGCGGCTCCTCGTCGGTAAAACTGACAGATATGACCGGCGTGATCACCCCGCGGAGCTCCGACAGCTCCGTTAAAATCGCGGAAAGAAGGCCACAGAGACTCCCGGTTTATCGGGCAAAACGTGACAGACTCTCACCTCCTCTGGTCGCGTCAGGCAGCGGCACTTCCCGGGTCCGTTCTTCGGTGGTGCCGGTGAGGGTTGGCTTCCTCTACCGAGTTTGGACTCACTCCCGCCCCCTGCAGTGTTGGGCCGAAGAGCAAACAGCGGGTTTAGAGTATTCACACTCAACCACAGCTTTATTCTTTATTTAGACTTCCTTGAACCATCGTAACATCATTGTATCATCGCAACCGTTCAGGTTTCGCTCTCCAGATATTCAGGTCGGAGCTGGAAAGACTCCTCTTGTTTGAAACTCAGCTCCTTGCTGGAGACCGTTTCTTTCTGCCAGGACAGAAACAAAAAAATATAGAAAAAGAAGAAAAAAAAGCATTCTGAACTTACAAAAGGTTACGAAATATATATCTCATAGTACTGGATTTATATACACATACACACACTTATGTATAGTATCAGTACCCTGGTTGCAAATAAAGAAACGTGGATGTATCGGTTCCTCGTCCATCCTGCAGGTGGCGCTGTAACACAACGAATACGATGACATTTATCACCATCATCATCATCACCGCGGCTCTTCATATTCACTGTTTCCATTGACGGGTTTAGTTAAAGATTTGTTTGAAAGTCGCGTTGAAAGACCTAAAAATGCTGAAAATGAAAACGAATTAAAATAAAACTACGGGCGTTAAACTCCCCGCTGTGATCGCGGGGCTGATTATGTAATGTCAATGGGACTCTGCGGGTTGCCAGGTTGCGAATTATTCCCGCTGATGTTACTCTGGGGGTTTTTGTGACGGAGATTTTGAATGGGAGGATAATCAGATCAGAACCTGGCAACCCAGTGTGCTGACAGGATGGGCTCGACTCAGGAAGCCTGCGCCGTCAAGTCAGACACAGTGACGCAACGACAGGAAGCGGAGGGTTTTGCAAATTAAAAGCGCAGTTCATGCCCCACAGGATATAAACTGTATGTATCACTTACTATTTTCGTTTTACACTGAACGATCATACTTACATTCATCCGGGGCTGTAGACAGGGTTTTTAAAATTACTGAGGTAAAACAAATTAAATACACTGACAAATAAAAACACGAATAAAAGATTAAATAATTACAGATAAAAATCATGAAAATAAAATAAGTAAATGCATTTTAAAATCATAAATAAAAATAATAAAATAACACCAAATAATTCAAATGGAATCAAATGATTAAAAAAAAAAATTAAACAAAAAAGATTGATCCACACTGCAGGAATAATCTCTGCTGTTCTTCTGTTGGCGATGTTTTAAAAATGTGCATACATACTGTGAATATTTAAAAACCCTGGAATTGGCCTATACCACTTCTACCATGTGTTATTATTAATTTGTTTGTTTATTTATTCATTTATTTATTTTGTAAAATGTATCTCTCCAGCATGTTAGAGATAAATGAAAACATAAAAGTTTGTTACACAGACTACTGAGGACATGACCTCCGTGTCCTTTCTCACAATAAAAAAAAAACGTTTCCTTTCTCATAAATACGGGTTTGGGTGACATGAAAAACATCAACACAAACATGCAAAGCAACAGGAACTGCAGATTTCACCTCAAATACATTTTATCTACACTGAGGCCTAAACGTGTCAACACAAATGTTCAAATATAAAATAAATGAAAAGAAAATATGAGTTCATTCTGGTCCTTAGAAACAGTAGTTTGTCAAAATAAATAAATGGCTAAAGGTCCACTTGCTAGCTTTTTCTGAGAGTTTTCTGGAAAAATGTAGTAGAGGACTCTGAGTTATTTCTTCATTACATTTATTTATTGTCACATGTTAAGGTCATTTGATAATAAATAGAAGGGAACACAAATCCCCCACATAAATACTTTATTTTTTTAATGAAACTTAAATCGGTTTGTCATCTTTTGTCTGCTTTTTAAAAATTGATCCTCTGACAGGGAAACATCAGGCTTCCTTTTCCTTTTCCATCCACCACGTTCACTAAATAACAAAAGGAACAAAATATAATGAAAAGATTCAGTATTTCTATTAATTTGTTTTAGTTCACTTTATAGTTACGATTTTTTACATTTTTTTTCTATTTCTTTTATTACTTTTGAATTATATTGTTCTGTTTTGTGATGAGGTCTTTTTTTTCTGTCAATACTGTAAATCGGCTGTAAAAATGCTCAATATCAAATCATATATTACACACACTTTAGTATTTCAATACTTATGACATATTTATAGTTTTTTTTAACTTTGAATCCTTTTGATTTTTTGTATATATATATATATATATATATATATTTTTTTTTTTTTTTTTTTTTTACTCTTATTATATTATAATTTTGATTCCTGCCTCATATGGAAGGTTAGTCATGATTTTTTTTTTTAAATGTTGATGGTAAGTCAAAACCTTTTTTATCCCATATTTTTGAGCTTTTAACTCATAACTTGACTTATTGAGTCAAATTTTGACTCAATATGAACATTTTTGAACGAACAAACAAACCGATGAATAAATCAATCAATATATAAATAAAGCTTTTCGTCTTTATTTTCTCTGTTACTGTCGGAGCTGAGCTTCCACAGCCTCGGGAGAGAAAAAAACAAGAACAACCAACCAACCAAAAAAGCCACCCCTGAGACTTTTATTTTGAAGGGAGAGAGCGGATGTGCCCTGACTCTACTGTGACTCGGTGCGTCGGTCCCGTCTCTTCCTCCGATCAGAGACTGCTCGGAGAGATTTTCTCTCCGCCTGTCTGCGTTCAATCACGGCGTCTCTGCTGCTCACCGAAGCTGGGAATAGTCTCACTGTATCCATCCGACGTCTGGAGGGCTGGATCTCCACCGAACATCGAGCCGTGGATGGTTTTGTCTCCGGGCGGGGGACCTGGAAACCAGGGCCCACAGAGGGAGCAGGGAGGAGGCCCCGACGCCCCCTTGTTCTGACCCAGAAAACAGCACCGACGGCCGGGCTGCCCGTCTACTAGCAGGCCGGCTAGCTTCTGGGCGCACCGGAGCTCGCAAAGGGGGCAGCGAAGGAGTCCGGATAACGGGATCGGTCAGGACCTGTTTTTGTTCTTGTTAATCAGCAGGAAGGATTTTTTTTTTCTCAAAATATTTTGATTTCGGTGAGCTGGCGGTTAGATAGCTCCGGGCTGGCTGTTCCAGTTAGCTTCTCTCCCCGGTTACTATACAGCGGAGGCTCCGGAGCTGGGACGGAGGAGCACAGTCTGCGTACTTTCTCCCAATTTTACGTGCCTCACGGAAACACCGGTAATGGCTGCCTTAATCAAGGAAATCGTGAGCAGAAATAAAAGGCGATACCAGGAGGACGGCTTCGACCTGGACCTGACCTGTATCCTTTCACTGTCAGTTAACGGGGCTTGGTTAGCCTGGTCCGCTAGCTGCTTCGCTCTCGAATGTTGTGCATGACTCCATTCATAAAAGTGTTAATTTAATGATGCTGTGCATGTCGGCAAGCGGGCTGCGCAAGCTAAACAAGACTTTATGTCAGATAGAGCTACTGTTCATATCGGCGTGAGTGTACCTGTTAAACAGCCAAAGCGACGTTAGAAAAATCTGAACTATTCGGAACAGCTCAGTGCTCAGGGACTGAAACTCCGAACCGTTGACGGCAGCGATACGCGTCTACAAATTCTTCAAAATATCTTAAATGTTATAAAGAGCTCTTTATATAGGCTGATGTTTGCTTCATTTTAGCTGCTTCTAGACGTTAGTAGAATTGTATCTGTTGAATGTGCACGTCAGTTTGCATGTTTGCGAGTTTATCTTAAATTGGCCTTTTTTTCAACGGAGATCGTAGTGCGGTTTACTTGCCATTCGGGAGAATGGGGCTGAATCGGGCTAGGTAACGTTATGAGGGGCTGATCTTCAGTCTGTCCGTAACGACGCGGGTGATCCGGCTGGTTTTGGATCGGATCTCAACAGGATGCCAGTTAAAGCTGTATACGGGTCGGTAGATGAGGATACTCATTTGCTTGTGAGTTGTTTTTATGTGTGTTATGTGAGCGGTTGCTAACAGGCTAAGCTAACGGTGGTGTCAGTGTCGTTGCATCAGCAGCAGTCCGGACAGGGGAGCAGCTAACAGACGCACCTGAGAAAACCATACCTGGACATACTGAGTAGAAATCGAACTGTAACCACATCTACAATCAGCATGGATTTAATGATCAAATAAAACGATGTCGCCCAGTTTTAAAGTCAAGGACACATTAACAGTCCAGGTTTGTTTAGTCCCCACATGCACTGAGGTTTGGTTAATAAATATCACTGAGCTCAAACAGGTTTTTTACAGCAAGAATGGGTCCAGCTTCTCAGATGTGAGTCTGCTGTGACAGTCAACTGCAGTTTGTTCTTCTCTTGTATCAGAATCAGATTTTCCCTACAAATAAAATCCCGGTTATGTTTCTAAAAACCCAGAAGGTGGTTTGACAACACTTCCCTCGAGTCTTACGACTCAAATAACATCTGGATGAAAAGAAAAAGTTCTGTCTGCTGCAACACGAAAAACATTTTTAACGTGTTTCTCCAAATTGAGACTCTATTTCCGGTCCACAGACAAAATATTTACAGGATATTTTGTATGTAAAAAGAAAATAATAGGAAACCACATGAATATTGAAGGATATAAGTTCATTTTTATCATTGGGTCAAGTACAAATTGTGCAGATACGTATTTTCATCTACCTCAGCAGAAAGCAGAGTTACGACCTGAGACGTATTAAAAATCTTGTTAATGTCGCAGTAGACGATATTTTTTCATCCAGATGTTTGAAGAGTCTGAGGATTCTGGAAAGTTGACGTGTTCAAATGTCTTGTTGTGTCCAAAACCCCAAGAGACCCAGTTTACCGTGATAGAAGACTCAGAAAACCAGGAACTAATCCCATCTGAGACGCTGGAGCCAGTGAATTGTTACCAATTTGTCTTAAAAAAATGACAGATTGATTATCAAAACTTTGCCAATGAATTTTCTGTCGATCGACCAGCCACAGTTTTTCATCTGTCACCGTTACACTCGAATCCCAGAGCGAAGCATCAAAGAGTAAAAACCCAGGGGGATATTTAACACGTCCTGTCCTGCTGCTGTGAAGGTTTTCCAAGATCCTCAAACACTCGTTCAAAATAACGTGAGGTTCTATGAAAATATAAAATGTTGGACGAGAACCTTCAATATAAAAGCAGCAAATTCTCACATTCTCAACCATCCAGAGTTTTGGGATTTCTGCTTGAAAAAGTGACTTAATTTTCTGACGACCAGTCAGTTAATTTAGAGCTGCGACCAATGATTATTTTCGTTATTGATTAATCTGCCGATTATTTTCTCAATTAGTTGTTTAATCTGTAAAATAGTAAAAAAAAAAAAAAAGATCATCATCATTTCCCCACGTGATGTCTTCAGATGCTTTTTTTGTTCAACCGATCTCAAAAGGTCGGTCAAAGTTCACCATAATCTAATACTGAGCCAGAACCACCACATTTTCATTTTGTCGTTTGAAAATTGACTTGGATGATTGATCGATTATCCCAATAGTTGCCGATTAATTTTCTGTGGATCCACTAATCGATTAATCGACTAATCGTTTCAGCTCTGGGTTCAACATGTGATGTAATCAAACCTGAGATCTGACTCTTCACACTACTGAGCTCAGGTCGGACATATTCATACTGTTGAAACTGATTGTGTGGTCTGATGAAAGCCGAGGGTCAGGTTAGCATTTTTTAATTCCCACCACATCCTACATGTGTAGAACTGCAGCCGTTAATCATTAATCGATTAGTCGATCAAAAGAAAATCGATCAAAACTGTTTTAAAACTCGATTAATCGTGTAAGTCGTTTTTCAAGAAAGCAACATTTGCTGGTTCAAGCCTCTCAGATGCTTTTCTTGGTCACGCGTTACTGTAGACTGATTGTTTTGGAGGTTTGGACGGTAGGACGGACAAAAGAAGACGCCACCTCGGACCCCAGGATGTTGTGAGTAACGACTGTGACGATTGTCTGGTGCTTTATTGATCAGAGGATTGATCGAGAAAATAATCGGCAGGTTAATTGATAGTAAAAATAGATTATTTGTGTTATTTGCAAAATATGAATACACAATTTAACAAATATGAAAGATAACATTGGATCGTTAGCATTAGCACACAGCGAACGTAATTCTGATCGATTATCTGCAGTTCTGGTGTTAAAATCGTGTTCAGTTCAGACTGAGTTGTGTTGAAGTGTTAGAGGATTGTACCAGGTGTGTACAGGTGACCTTTGGGTGACTGTAGAAATGAGACCACCATGTACAGACTGAGGTTCAGGTCTCAGAAGCCTGATCAGACTCAGTCACAGAAACCCAATGAGCTTCACTTCACTGCGACAGAAGTCAAAGAAAAGCATCAAATCCTCATATCTGAGAAGCTGGAACCAGTAAAAATGTGGTGTTTTTAGTTTCAGACATGACCACAACGACTTCACCATCACTGTGATAGCTGCCCGTTAATTTTCTGTCCATTGACTAGTCAATCAATCAATCAATCAGCCAGTTGTTGCAGCAGGTCAGGTCACAGAGCTCAGGATCTGATTTTTTGAGAAATAAAAAGCCGGAGATGAAGGTGGTCTCACGACTCTTCCTGCAGGTCTGACGGCGTCTCCAGAATCCTCAAACTCTTGTAACATCTGGATGAAAAAATATTGTCTGCATCAGATCAAACGAAGATTTTTAATGCGGTTTTTAATCCATGCTAATGTGGGGTCTGGAAGTCTGCAAATATCAAAAAGCTTTGAAAAATGTCCCCCTCAGTTTCTCAGAGTCCAAGATGAGGTTTCATTTCTTGTTTTATTTAAGCAACGCTTCAGAACCTGAAGAGATCCAGTTTACGGTCACGTAAGACGAAGAAACGGCACTTTTTAGAAGATTTAGAACAATCTTCAGAAACCATTGTTTAGAGTCGGATTATGTGGGGGCCAGTCTCATCAGTGTCTCCAGCACAGAGCTGGAGACACTGATGGCAGGTTTGTCTGGGTTAAAGGTCTCCAACCCGACGGATCAGTCCCTGTTCTTCAGGAACTCATGAAAAGATCCCGATTGAAAATCCCCCAGGATATCGTTCATGTACACGTTCGTATAGAATATTGAAGATATTGATATCTGTATTGGTCCGGGCTCTGGTCACTTTCACACCCGGTCAGATTACTAATGTCATGTGACACAGCTGGGTTGTTGCCATGGTTACCGGCAGTGTCCCGGATACGATGAACCAGTTCAACTGGTGTGCAGATGAACAGCGATTTTAAATGTAATCTTTCTGTGGTACAAAGAGTTGATGCAGATGTGTGTTATCCAGACAGCGTCAGTACTGCTACTGTAACTGCTGCTCAGAGCCAAGAGGACGTCTGACACCTAAAACCACAGCATGTCATTTTAATACTTTGGTTTTCGTCGAGCTTTCTGTATGTTTGAAAGCAAAGATAAAAGTGAAGTTACTGTAAATGTCACCTTTGAATTTAAATGGTGAGGTGATTTTAAAAACTTACTGCGAAAACACCCTAGGGAGCTGTGGCTAATGACTATTGTGATGATCAATTAATCTGTGAATGATGATTTTGATCAACGTTAGCGTAGCTCACATTCAGGCATTTGAACAAGGACCTGGTGCTGTCGTCTCTCAGGGAATCCGACTGTAACAGGCTGAAACAAAACGACGCGTTTCTGTCCCCGGCTAGAGTCCGAGTCGGCCTGAAGCAGCTTCGAAGTCGAGAGGTTTGAATGCTGTGTTTATTGATCCTTAACAGAGCGATCAGATATTTATCCCAACATCATAGCGATGGGTTTCCCTGCGGAGCGACTGGAGGGAGTTTACAGAAACAACATCGACGATGTCGTTCGGTAAGACAACACTCTGCGTGACCTCTGACCCCTCCTAAAAGCAGCAGTCTGTTGGGTTTAAATGTTAACTACCAATCGTTTACTCTTCCTCCTGATCATTTTCAAAAGCTTCCGTTAGTGTTGAGATCGATTGATCAGTTCAGTTTGTTTCTATTAAATCAAGCCACGGAGAGATTCCCTCACTCAGTGTTTGGTCAGTTTAACCCGTTACCGTAGAAATCTGTATGTGCGCTTGAGGGGGGGCTTAAAATTAGTTAAGACGGGAAAAAGAAGAACTGTTGGATAGTTAAAGCTGGCTGTCGTTCATGTAGTGTTTTACTTTTTACAAAATTAGTGATTGAAAGTAAACAAAGTACAAATGAAGACAATTCATAAAGCTGTTGGTTCACAGATGAAGAGTTGTACCTGATCTAACCGATGAGTGGGATATCAGTTTGATCGTTTTATGTGATTTAGCAAACAATTACCACATTATCTTATATATCAGTATTAGTTTGTGTATCGGTCCTTCACTAATCTCTCTGTGCTACTAAATCTCCTTTACTCATACTGTGTAACTGTGCTAATATCATTCAATGTGGGGAAACGTGAATCGACACTTACGACATTGACTGTAGAGCGAAAGCTTGTTCAAAGACTGAACCTGTGTCTCTGTGTCAGATTTTTAGATTCAAAGCACAAGAATCACTATAAGATCTACAATCTGTAAGTACTGTGTTTCTGTCTGAGTTTATTTTAGTTCAGGTGTCAGGTGGATTTTAATGCTAATATGACTTTTGCTTACAGCCCGACCGATGACCCACGAAGGGTTTTTGTTTCATGTAACAAACATTGTAATGTGATTTTGCATCAAATATTGTAAAAGTATCTGTATTAAATTTGTGAATGAATAAACACATTGACCAGCCCTACAATGCATTGGTTCATTCAGGAAAGGGTGTTACATTTTCTTAGCTGACGTCTTTAACGTATACATTTGATTTTAAAAAGTGCGAAACCTGATCAAGTTTGAACAGGCCTCCTGTAGATTAGACAGAAACAGGTTGGCTCAAGTAAGAGAAATCTAAAAGAGTATATTAAGATGAAGTCGCGTCTCGCCGTCCTTTTTCGAGTTGAGGATATTTTTTACATTTGGGGTTTCTGCTGTTACTACGGTAAATGTCTTAACATCTGTCTCTGTCCACAGATGTGCAGAGCGACATTACGACACGGCAAAGTTCAACTGTCGAGGTGAGATTCCTTGAGGAAACTGAAGGAGTGGCTGCAGATGGACACTAGTTTCTCCTTTGAGCTCGTGACCTGTGTACTTGAGGTCAAAGAAACGTGGTCAGGAAACAGAGAACATACCTGTTTGATTCTCTCTGTGTGCCTCTTTCAGTCGCTCAGTATCCGTTCGAGGACCACAACCCCCCCCAGCTGGAGCTGATAAAGCCGTTCTGTGAGGACCTGGATCATTGGCTGAGCGAGGACGAGCAGCACGTCGCAGCCATCCACTGCAAGGCGGGAAAAGGCCGCACCGGCGTCATGATCTGCGCCTACCTGCTGCACCGAGGCAAGTTTCAAGAGGCTCAGGAGGCTCTGGACTTCTACGGAGAGGTCCGCACCCACGACAAGAAGGTAACAACACCACTGTTAATGCTTAACATGAGGTTTCATGGTACTTCTACCGCGTCTGCTAATCATGAGATAAAAAGGGTCATTTTACGGGACCACCTGTGTCCGATTAACTGTAAAGAAGAAACACGAGTACGGCTGGACGACATTACCTAAAACCTGTATCATGACATATATTAACTGATTTACCTTGACAACAAAAACTTTAACACCTTTTGTCTTTAATTTGTCTCTTTGCTAGTACTAATTACATCTTACTCAGTGGTGCAGCAGTGGGGTCTGGGTGGAGCATAATTTTCAGGCCGGACTCTGTGAACAGAAAACAGAAGCAATGAACATCAGGTGATACTGAAAACACAGGTTCAGAGTTCATCATACGCAGGTCACCTGAATGAAAAGGTTATCAGTGAGTCAGTGGGTGGGGCCAAAGGATGTGCTACCCTAAGATAATCAAATATGTTTGATGGTTTTCAGCCGTGGAAATACTGTGCACGAAGAATTCCATAAGAAGAATGTCTCAAATAAAATGAAAAGTACAAGCATGTTTGAAGCATGCATTGAAAATGCTTACTGGCACATGAATGATTTATTATTGTGTGTGTGTGTGTGTGTGTGTGTGTGTGTGTGTGTGTGTGTGTGTGTGTGCTTTCAGGGTGTGACCATCCCCAGTCAGCGACGTTATGTCATCTACTACAGCTTCCTGCTGAGGAACCAGCTGCAGTACAAACCTGTCGCTCTGCTCTTCCATAAAATGCTGTTTGAAACCATCCCCATGTTCACTGGAGGCACCTGCAGTAAGTCTGACCGACTGTCTGCAGCTGCAATATTAATGGACAGCTTCAGAAAATAAACTGAGTAATGAAGTCAGAAACTTATAAATAAAATACTCTTGTGTTGCTGTGCTCTCGGTGCAGACCCTCAGTTTGTGGTGTACCAGTTGAAGGTGAAGATTCACACCTCCAACCCCTCCCACACCCGGCGGGAAGACAAACTGATGCTGTTTGAGTTCCCACAGCCTCTTCCTGTCTGCGGAGACATCAAGGTGGAGTTCTTCCACAAGCAGAATAAGGTGATGAAGAAGGTGAGGGGGAGTCGTTACAGCTGATCATCCTTTTTAAAAGTTGATGTAAACAAATGTAAAATTAATTGTTTGCGGTATAAAACCTGATATTTACAGAAATGAAAAGAATCATAACAACTATGATTTGCAGTTGTGGTATGTGTGTCGTGTGCTGTTTTATTTCATCATACTTAACTTTTAATTTGTTTATCTGGCACTTCTGATTTTCACAGATTTTTTTGACATTGATTCCTCAAATGTGTCGTGCCTTGACTTAGATGTAATTTACAATGGATAGTTTAAATGTACCTTTGGGCAATGAATTCTACACAGAATAACCCAAAATGACCAATTAAAATTTAATAAAAAAACAATAACTGAAGCCACTCGTTTACGTAAGTATTCAGACTACATTCAGTACTTTGTAGAAGCACATTTGGCAGCGATTACAGCTCAAGGCTTCTTGGTTACGACATCTTGAGTATGTGGTTGTTTGCATAGGTCGTCTTGGATAAATCATGTCAAATGTGCCGTCTTGTGTAGGTCATCCAGCATATGTTGTCTTAAATAAGTTGTCTTGCATAAGCCCATGTCTTGGGTAAGTCATCTTTCGGTGAGTCTTCTTGGTCGCCTCCCTGACCATGGCCCCTCTCACCCAGTTACTGAGTTTCGTTGGACTATCAGCTCTGGGAAGATTCCCTGTTGTCTTTGCGTATGCCATCTTAAATAAGTTTTTCTGGCTAAGTTGTCTTGGGTGAGTCTTCTTGGTCGCCTCCCTGACCAAGGGCCCTCTCGCCCAGTTGCTGAGTTTGGTTGGACAACCAGCTCTGAGAAGAGTTCCGGTGGGGAATCGTTGCAAATCTTCTTTCATTCACAGCAATGGAGCCCGCTGTTTTTCCTGGGTGCATTCAGAGCTTCGTGAAGGGTTTTACACCCTCACCAAGATCTTTGCCTCCACCGTTTGATGGCTCCTTAAAGTTCATGATTTGGTTTTTGGTCTCACAAGCGCTGTGAACTTTGGAAGGTTTGATGAGCTTGAGGTCAGTTGTGAAGTGGCATACCAAAGAGTGCTTATGAAAATGAGGGATTTCTGTTTTTTATTGTTAGTAATTGTGCACAAATTTCAAAATATTTTCATTATTGGTCAATGTGTGCATAATTAATTGTCAGGAAAGTATATTTAATCAGTTTTAGATAGAATCTATAACACAGTCAAGTGTGCAACAAGTGAAGGGGTCTTAACACTTTCCAGCTAAATGTCTGCTGCAAGTTAGTGTTACTGATTGAGCCCAAAAACTCAAATCATAAATGAGTCTTGGCGGTCTTTACAGTCTGTCATCCTCTGCCCTTAGACGAGTGATTTACATCAGGAACAACTCAACACAGAGATCTGCAGTAGATGTTTCTTTACAGTGTAGACAGCTGGACCAGTTTCCTCAGACTCCTCCTCTTCTGTCCAGGAAAAGATGTTTCATTTCTGGGTCAACACGTTCTTCATCCCGGGGCCGGAAGAGAACCCAGACAAACTAGAGAACGGCAGCGCCGGGACGCTGCGGGAACAGGCCGACAGAACGCACCAGAACCTGGGAATGATGACGACCATGATGATGGGAGGAGAAACCAATGACAGAGACTACCTTGTTCTCACTCTGATCAAGAACGACCTGGACAAGGCCAACAAAGACAAGGCCAACAGAAACTTCTCCCCGAACTTCAAGGTAAAACATTTCTGTTGGTTTCGTCGCTCAGCATCATTTAATCTGGTTTGTTCACCTAATGTATTTCACATTGCAGAAGGTAGCTGCTCTCACAGCTTTATTCTTTGATACAGAAAAAAAAACTTTGGTTGCACCAATTTATTGGCAGCTGCTAAATTATCCTCTTATTAATAGATGTTACTGATCTGATAATGTAGTTTCAGCGTTTCAGCTTTTTCTCACACTTGTGTGGTTCTCCTGTGATTTTGAGTAAACAGTACAAGGTAAAGAAGATAATAAATTTGTATGAATTCATATCTGTTGTATAGCTGCATGGCCTGGCCGATCCAAGGACGTCATTAAACAATCCTGTCTTTAATAGCGACAGGCTAGGACTGTTCAAACACATTGATTACGGGAAATCACTGCAATCCCCAAAACCCTGTCATGAATGTGGTGCTGCGGGTTATCGACCCCGAAATTTCAACATTCGTGCATCCCTAGCAACTCATTCAGTGTTTCCGTGTCTGCGTCAGGTGAAACTGTTTTTTACCAAGACGGTAGAGGAAGGAGCTAACTGTGACGCAAGCAGCACGTCGGCCTCTGTGACCCCAGACGTCAGCGACAATGAACCAGATCACTACCGCTACTCTGATACGACGGACTCGGACCCGGAGAATGAGCCGTTTGAAGAGGACCACCACAATCAGATCACAAAAGTCTGACACACACACACTGACACACACACACATTCAGATACATACGTGTGTATGTATGTATATATACACACATATGTATACACGGTATACGCATATATATGTATAGGTGTGTGTAGATCTATATATATATATATATATATCTCTCTCTATATATATAAATATAGATATATATGTGTATGTGTGTGTGTATATATATGTGTGTATATACATGCACTAATGAACCCCCAAACTAAGACTAGCGAGTGGTTAGCTTATGGGGGAATATAACCTATGGACCAGAACTGATCTGTGGGACTCTGGGATCAAAGAGCTCATATCAGATTAAAAAGCCCCCCTCCCCGCCAATCTTCTGCTTGGTGCACACCTGGACAATCACATGTCATGGCAGTCGGGGGTGAGGAGGGTGGGGATAAACACGTGGGCAGGGACAGGCCGGAAAATGGACAGCGAATGGACAATAAATACAGATGAATGGACAGACAGGAGATTTTAAAAATTTAAAGGGGTAAAACTTGAATATAAACAAACTGAAAGACAAGTAGACTTCTTTAGTGACTACACCAAGATGTTTGTTGGATAACTCCCCAGTCCCCGTGTGTCCTTCCATCCTTCTTTCCTTTCCTTGCTTCCTTCCTGAACAGTTTTAGGAAACTTTATGCAGACCAATCTGATATTTGTTTTTTTTTGTTTTTTTTCATCTCTGCCCTCTTCAGTTTTCAGTTTTGTTAAGCTGTGTCAGAGTGTTGACTCTTCTCTATGTGCGCTGACATAACATTTTTAAGCCCAAATTCACATTCGGTTATTTTTATGCACTACTACGGCTTATTTTAAATTATTAGTCTTCTTGTCAAGTGTGGACCCATATGGACTTTTGAAGGCCAGTACTGATATCTTTGAATTTCAGCAAAATGAATTGTATAATGTATTAATATAAAATTAGGCTATTTTGATTCCCTGCATCATGTCCTCAAGAGTTGGCTCTGAAGTCGACCTTAGACCTTTGTGGGACACTAAAACAAATTTTACTGACTGAAATTATGAAACCAGGACATTGATGAAGGTAATCAATTAAACCAAATATTAAATTCAATTAGAGTGTCACTTTAGATGGAAATGACGGCATATTTTTCATTATAAAAAGAGATTATTTACTAGACCTATTGATGAATGGCATTTTTAAAACTCACTATGAGGAACCAACCAGCAGGTTAAAACCCAATGGTTTAAAAAAAAAAAATGGTGGACTACAAAGGCACCATGGGATATTATCCATAAGGTTCATGTTTTTGTTTTACCCAGATTGTTATAAAAGTCGATTGGTTTTGAATAAATTTCTGGATTACTTTGTTGTGTTCTCACTCATCAAAATATAAAAACGGGGAACGTCAAAGTGGAGAGTTCAGGTTTTCACCCAGGTCTTCAGAAATCCTCCTGACAAAGAAAGAGCCGATTGGAATGGAATGTGCTGAGTCGGTTGGGCTCAGTCAGTCTTAACTGGTTTGGGTTAGTCTGAGTCAGAACTAGTCAGAGTGAGTTTGAACCCGTCTGAGCTGGTTGGGACCATCCTGAGTCAGTTCGGACCAATCTGAGCTAGTTTGGGACCATTCTGAATTGGTTGGGACCAGTCGGTCATTTTGTGGCCAGTCTGAGCTGGTGTAAAGCAGCCAGTCTGAGTCAGTTTGGACCAGTCCCATTTTGGGAATACAATAAAGCATGGCACCCTTTTATCACAGTAATCTTTTGTTATGTGGGTCTACCCCAATTGGAACACTCCCCACCAAAGACCTTTTGAGCCCTGCAAACCTATTTTGCAGGGCTCAAAAGTTTGAGTCAGGTTCGGACCAAGCTGGACGAGCCTCATGGCTGGTCTACACCCAGTTTGCACCAGTCTTAGCTGGACTGGACTGGTTTTGGGACGAAGCAGCGCACAAAGAGAAGTGACAACCTGTTGTTTGAATGTGACAATGAAGAAGAGAAACTTGTATTATTCACTATCTGCTGCAATTCTGTCAATCATCTACTGTTTAAAACCACATACAGTACAAACCTACTGTGAACAAATGCTATTACTACTTTTCTGACTGTCTCTCTGTCTACAGTTTTGCACAGAAGGATTCTCTTCAGCCCTTCAATCAGTTCCTACAGTTACACAAAACGTATTTTTGTTATACTCTGACTTATAGCAATCATTAAGCTAAACAAACAAGCTACACACATGATAACCATTCCTTCAGCCGGATCTGCTTTTAAGCTTTACACCTACGTAGGATAACCTACCCCGATACAAACTAAAGCAGAAATCTACGACTCCAGAGCGCTTAGTTTTGATGTGCCTGGGATGTCAGGCGGGTGGGGTTTGCACTTTATAAAGGACAGTTGGCTTTATATGTATTTCCGGGCAAGCTTAGTCCATCCAAGAAAGCCTGTCTGGCTCATGTTTGTGCTGATTTCTGTCAAATTGAAAGATAAAGTCCTTTTATAAAGCTGCCATTTGGGAGGTTTTAGCACAGAGCGGTAAGGAACCAACGTGGGTTTGCGGTAGATTTCGTGACCACAGTCGTTCTTGAGAGTCACAAGGTTTAGCCTTTTTTTGTCTTTGGTGTCTGACATTTCAAAGAGGGTGATGCCCCATAATTATTACTCTGTCTGTAGACTATTAATCTTAATTATTTTCACTACTACTTTGTTAAGCACTTAAATTCTTGCAAACTGTACCTTTAATGCCAGGGACGACAGTTTGAGGATCACATTACCATTACAGAAGCTTTGAGACTATTCCATCTGGATTTTACAGGAGCAAATGAACATTAGGGATTCTTTGATTAGGTTTTTTTTAGATTGTAGATTTAATCTGGTTAGAGCAAAACAGTCCAAAACTAATCCCCAACTGGTTTGCGTTCCTTGGGATCTACCAAATGCTGGGGCTCACTTTGGATGATTATTTTGTGGATTTGTACCTTCTTATATGTCCACAAAGTAAGCTTCTTCCTGCTCATCAGGTAGTTTACTGCAAAAACTGAACAAAAGTACCACTTTACAGTTGGACTGTGGATGCAACAATTAACTCCAAGCACCATCTGGGCTGGATAGGGCTGTGAACTATGTTACTATCACTGCGCAGCCAGTAACCAAAAGTGAAAGCACTGTTTAAGGTTTATTTGCTTCACGCAAGTGAAAAAAAAAAACGTTTTTTTAAATTAGACACCACCCATGAAATCATCTGTAATTATTATCAGCCCATTCTAATTGGCACCCAAATGATAAAAGCTTCCCTATTGATCATCTGCCTCCATATCCTGTGTAGGTAGATGCTTTAGTCCTGATGCCTGATTTCCGTCCTAACATTTGGTGCTACAACCGATCATTAGCCCTGCGTCGGTACTGTAGTTAATGATCATTCTTCTTAAGTGTGATTCAAGACTGAGTTGGGACTTCAATTTCCTGTTGTCGACCCTGTAGACCTTGTCAAGACCACGATCACACAGGACGCACTCTGGAGGCTTGAAACATGAACAGCTTATTCTGAGACTCTGTGAGGGCAGAAGTGCTGACAGTGTCCTTGTAAGACCCACTAGATGATGTTTGGACAGGAGGTATCTTACATTTCCTAACCTTAAATTCGTTCTCGACACCAGAACAGTACCTGAACTCAAAAAGTCAATGACACATGGTAGGACACTGAAAGGCCAATGATATCAAGCATGTTGGGTTACGATCATGATATCCCACTTATGTCTAAGAAGGAGGTTGACCTTTAAACGGCACGGGGTGACGAGCTTCCTCTGGGACTGGTCTGGGATTAATTCCGACGCCCAGAGAGAACTTGGCCATTCTTAGTCTTGAAACTCCAAGTTTGAATCCGTTTACAGCCAATCGGAGTCTTTTAAGCAGCAGTAAGAATGGGAATGGCATCTTCCTGTGCCAGAGGCAGAAAAATGTCCACAAAAAACAACAAGCTGTACAGGTTGTTGTAAGTCGACTTGCTTTGTGATGAAGGAAGGAAGGCAAACAAAATGGACACTTATACTAATTATGAAATTGTAATCACCTTGGTTACAAAAATAGGACTCACAACCTCCTTGAAGTCACCGGAACAAGTAGAAAAAATGCTTGCCGCTGATAAAATTGCGTCCTGTGTGATCACATTTTGAGGAACAGCGCCCAGCCTCAGTGAAAGCCACTAATTCATCTCTGGCTTTGTGCTACCAGCAAACCAGTGCTTTTGAACAGCCAATGTTGGGCTACAGTCCGCCATGTTGGGTTTTAGGTGCTAAACTGAGCTAGCCAGGGCTGATGCTGAACCTGTTGTCCATCTGTGGTGCTTTCTACCGGCAGCGATTGTTCGTTCAGTCTTGATCTTTGACGCTTAACGGCTCTGTTGTCAGTGTGGCAATCTGTCCACAGGCTCTGTTTGTGTAGCAGCCAACATTTTACAGCAACAACAACACACTTCTTGCTTTGAGACCTGTTGGGTGCTGTCAGGCCTGGCCTCACTTCCTGTCGTCCACCTGTTCAGACATGACCGATGTGTAGACCCGTTCAGAGGAGGGGTTTAAAACCTGAACGTGGTCCCCCAGAAAACACCACTAACTACTGCGAACTGGTGTGGACTCAATAATTGGCAAACGGCTGTACTGATCCAGAAAACCTGGATTAAATTTTCCACCGTATAACAAAAGTATGTGCAAAAATTTTTTTTTAAACAAGCCACAGTTTTAAATTTTCTTTCAGGATGCAGTCACTTGTCCTTTGCTGCAAATTATGCTTTAAAATGTGTTGGTTTAAGGGTCCAATTAGGCTGATTATAAGGCCGGTTCTACAAAGATGTACGTAAATGGTGTTATGGGTAACTTTAGGACACTGAGGAGTTGATGCCCAAACCGAGAGGCCGTATGCTTCAAACAACCCGACTGGTTCAAACAAAAAAATGTACGTAATACATTCTTGTTTGTAAAAGTGTTAAAGAAAAACAGCCACGCGACACTCTCCAAACAACACCTGTGCATTTTGCGCATGTTCCAGCCTAAAAACCTGAGAGTGTACAGCTAAAAATACAACCAAAAACCTACACTTTTTTCCTCTTAAAACAGACATCTCAGAAAATTTAAACATTTTTCATGAGAACTGTTTTCTTATCTTGACTGACCTGAATAATTTTTTTTCCTGGCATCTCAGGAATTTGTTTCTGGACCTATTTTCCATTTTGATTCTATGGGTCCAGAAACTCTGTGAAGATTCTCAGTCACCCAAATTCTATACGAAGGCAACTGGACTTAACTGAGCAAACTAAACATACCGGCATGAACTGAAGAGGTTTTGGGTATTTGAGGCCAGGCAGGTGCTGTCCACGTCTCTGTTTCAGGTGCTCCATATCTTTTTCTTATGACCATTTTATAGTGGACGGTTGTAGACAACAAGTCCTAGTTCAGCTGCGTCAAATCCACGTGGTAGATTTGGACGGAAAATACTCATTTGTAAGTTAGAAGAACCAGGGTCGATTCAGGAAGAAGATTCTTTCCTCAACTCAAATTTCACAACATTTGGCAACAGACATTTTCTGCATCCAAAATGATTCAACAGAAGTTTTTAATGAAGTTTCCTTGTCGATCCTGCTCTGTTTTGACATGTTCAGGGTTCCTGTACCGATCCAGAAAGTCAGAAAGGAAACAAAAGGGGAAGTGATTAAAAACTTTGGAGAGATTATTACCAAAGTACTTTTCTGCCTTTAGAAAAGCACTTTCTCTGGACAGAGAACTGAAAGCCACAGAAAAGTGTTGCGGAGAACACAGAGTCGAAATAAAAACCCGAACCCTACACGTTGAACTCAGTGATGTTTAATTGTTAAGATAAATGGATTTACTTTTGGCGTTAACAGGGAAATCAGCCATGTTTCCACTGATGTCAGGGATGTCTGAACGTGTCGGTCTGCAGAATTTGGATAGCATCTGGACTCTGTAAAGGAACCTTGAACTTGGTTTTAGCACCTCGTGCCGCACCAATACCACTCTGAGTGAACTTTTAACCTCCGACAATCAGAATTAACAAGAACAGTTTTACACATACCCAAATTCCCGTACTTCTTTCAGTGAGAAAGCTTCTTTGTTTTGTCTTCTTAGCCGACAAGATGATGCTTCAACTCTTTTCTGTTTACATCTCATCACCAAACCTGCCAAAATGAAGCTCAGACTCTAATGTTGTATTTCTAAATTTTTTCGTCTGGTTGTTTTAGTTTTGGAGCTGACAAGGTAAACGTGGTCAATGTTAATGTTCTTTCTTTGTTTTGCCTTAAGGTACGGTCACATTAGCCGTCCGGTCAACAAAACTGCCCCACACTCAGACCCATTAAAGGATGCGATGTCAGGGTCGTCTGTCAGTGTCAGATTGTGCAAAAGATTCACTATAATAACTGAGTCCACTTTTCAAAACCAAATGTATCAGTGTTTCTATTGGCTGAATGTGCGAATTCAAAGGTGGAAGGTTTGCCGGAGATGGCCAAAGACTGCACCAAAACAGGAAATTCATTATTGAATTTGTCGTTTTGGCTTTTGTTGAGGTGAACACGAGACGGAGCAAGTATTCGCCGGACGGAGGCGTCATGTGACCGTACCTTTACTTGAAGCCAACAACAGTTTTCTGCATCTCAGAGTCAAGTACACCAACCACATCTGTAGGTCAGAGGTCAAAGGGGAACAGCCTTACACATGTAGGTGTACGGCTGTTGGAAATCAGCAATGATGAAGAGAGTTACCTCCGGCACACTGAACACTGAGAAGTTGTTTCGATCCCAGTTGGATCTTCTTTGCTATTTAAAAATGGTCACCACAGCAAGAGAACTACGTTAATGGTGGCAGATTTACAGTCCAAATTCATAGCGACGGGTCCGTAATCTCTGTAGACAAAAGCATTCCATTTAGATTTGATCAGGGGTAAATAGCTAGCTAATTAAGCTAACGTTAGCTCCATGAGTCTGTTTTTAAAAACACCACCTCCTGTGGACTTTTTAATGTTTCAAGCTAAATCGTTTCAAGAACAAAACTCTGTAAAAAGGTTAGAAAAAAAAAAAAAAAGACTATCATTGATACATCTATGACATCACGCTAACATCCTCAGGTTAAAGCTAACAGGTCCCAGGTCAGACTCACCAGATGATGGTCCATGTGGACAACATGGAAATAAAAGAACAGCTTTGTGCTTGTGCTCCAGTGGAGAGCTGGTTAGTCCTGGTGTTTAAAGTCTGACAGGTAAAAATGTAAAATCAGACTCACTTCATTCTAACGTAACTCTTCAGCTGCTTAACCTACGTCCCTGGTTGTATTTTCACACATTATGTTTCACTTTTAATGTTACGAGAGAAGCTGGAGCCGTCGCGAAGTCAACTGTGTGAAACTAGATCAAAACTACCATTTTGACCTGACCAAGATCCAACTGGGACATCCAATCCAAAACCCTTGTTTGAAAAGCCAGAGCTGCTGTTGCTGTTTTTTCCCGATATTTTGACCCAAAATGTCCCAATGGAATGAGTATTGATGAGTACTGATCAGTTCTACAGTGAGTCTGGAATCGTCCAAACTAACCCCAGTTTTCTGACAGATGTGGTTTTGTACTCAGCTCTGATCCTCCAGTGTCTTTCCATCTGCGGACACTGTTTTGAGCGGAGCATCGTTGTGTCGTTCAGGTTCAGGTTTCAACTCAGAGGTCCAGTGTTTCTGTTCATCATGATGATTGTGTGGTTTTTATTTTATCAGGTATTAATTCTGTTTTTCACTCAGTTAACAAACAAACAGAAAACTCTACATAACTACCGGCCTGTATCACCATGGAAAACATGTAATGTTAAACTGACTCCACCTCCCCACCCCCCAGTTCTTTTACTCTTTCCCTCCTTGTTTTATAATGAAATAAAAACACTGTAAAGGTGAATAAACTATTTATAAACAGCTGTTTCCGGTGATGGTTGTGAAATTATTTTAGGAAGTACAACTCTCATAAGTCTTATGGTGTTTTCACGCTTAATCCTCCGTGACAGATTTTCACCCAGCGAATCCCCACCGCGCTTTTTTCCACCAAAAAGTTGTATGTTCATTTTATATCTCTCAAAACGACTATAGAAACACAATCTTAGCGTGCTAACAGCAGCTAATTAGCAGCAACCACGGCATCCAGCTGAGGCTGATGGGAATGTCTTTAGTCCTGCAGGTATTTGTTAATAAACCGAAGTATGGGACAAATGCAAATGTCGACCTGATGATGGCGCTAGAGGAGAAGTCAGAGGATCACCGGGGTTGTTCCAGTTCATCCTGAGGGGAACACGAACGTCTGAACCACATTTCACCACAGTCCGTCCAACAGTTGTTGAGACGTTTCAGTCTGGACCCGAGTGGTGACCGAGCGACCGAAAGACGTTATAATCCACAGAACCACGAAACTGGATTTATATTTATCTTTATTTCCGTCACACTGGAGGGAGGGAGAAACACCTCAGCCCAGTTTAGACAAATAAAATCAGACAAATCGGCAGTTAAACTGATCTCCAGTGCGACCCTCGGTCTAGTCTGCACGCTGTAGGAACCAGGCGCGTGTGGTGATCGATCAGTGACTTGGCAGAAATGATAATTGCTCCCCCCACAATGCACTGCAGCAGCACTACTGAGCGCGCTCCAAACGACTGGAAAAATTAGGTCACACTCATACACGCTCAGTGAGCCTTGTGGGCACCCAACCATAACTAATTCCGTCTTATCTGCTGCTATAAAAAGACCAAAGGAAGTGAAAAGCAGCAGAGAAACCACAAACCAGCAGCTCTGCAGCTTCTTCGCGCCGCCTGTACTGGCTCTGATTTTATCCATCGGCAACAGTCTTCACGTTAAACCTGGGCAAGTAAACGTGGCAGTTACATCGGAACCAGTCTGTCGGCACATCTGATTTATTTTATCTGCAGGTGACAGGTGAGACACACTGACCTCCCCCTGCCACATTAGTGCAAACATGGTGAAGTGATCTCTTCCATTTGTCAGATGATCCAAAATGGTGAGTTTTCTGGTTAACTAAGACTTTTTAAATTGAATTACATGATGTGACATTAGTTTTAGTTATGGCAGAGTCGTTCTCACAAGATCATACACAGTCCTATGAACCGAGCTGCAGAAATCTGCAGATATACTGAGCTCTGAATGTTAAACCGCACAGGTTTAAACGAAACCTCACACACGACGACCTCTAGCCGTGTTCTTTCTACAGGACGCAGCTGCAGGTTAAAGCTCAGACATGCAAATATCTGTGGATGTATGAGGCAACAAACATTCAAATGATGTATAAATCCTTACAGAGATTTATTTGGTTTCAGACAAGGCACCGAAACAACATCAATCACTGGAACATTTCTACGCTAATTCAATGAAACACTTCATAAAACCTAACGTCTTAACCCTCGTCTTTAACAGATGACTCCTAGTGATTACCGACAGTGTCAGTATCAGGTCAGATCCTCCTGTTGGACTCTGGAACTCGTCCACAGCCTCGATGAGGTCCTGTTGCGGCAGTGGCATCAAAGTGAGGCCTTCAGCACACTGAGCACGCTCAGTGCAGACTCCACGCATCCGTCAAAGTTGGAGTGGCTGAACGCGTCGCCGCCGCAGATGAGCGGCGGCCGGTCGAGGACGGTCATCTGACCCGGACAGTCTGGCACCGAGGTCAGCACCTGCAGGAGGGACGGGAGGGATCGTGAATCCAGAGTTTCCTCACTCAGAGGAGCATCTCTCAGGACTTTACCCGGTGAAGACTCACCTGGGAGAACCGCCACTTCTGACACTTGATGCTGATTGGCTGAGGCAGACCGGGGAGCAGCTCGCGGAGCTCCTGTAAGATGATTGGCTGGACATCCTCCTTGTCTCGCTCCAGGTGCTCCAGGCCAAAGGGGACGCTGGTGTGGACGACGAGGGACGGACCGAGACCGGGAGCGTCTGAACGGACAGAGGTAACCAAAGGTTAAGGTAAATGCAAAGAGCTAAATCGAAGTAGCCGAACGTTTTGCCTTTTCCTGTCCCATTAATCAAGTCCTGACCTCCAGGTTTACGGGACTCTACAACTGTAGAAGGGAAATCTTAAGACACGTCTTTTTAACAACTACTTATTTCACATTTTTCTGAGGTTTTTGTTGTTTGACATTTCATGCCTTAGTTAAGATTCAATACTTTTATTAGATAGTTGACATTAGAGATGGTGAATTAATCACTTCAGAGACTCTGAGTCTTTCTGGTCCTGACTGATGGACTTTCAGCCTCGTCCCGCAGACCACTTCAGGCTCTGAGATGTTTCGGTCTGTCCTGCTCACACAGCAGGTTTAACATCCGCCCACAGATGGTCAGGGGGGCTGTGGGGGCTGCTCCAGAAGCGGTTCGTGGTGGTTTCTGGGGTCTGCTCTTGATCACGGTCCTGTTGTAGAAGCAAGTGTCTGTTCAGTTTCCTGACCGACTGCAGGACGTCTGCCTCCAGAACCTGCTGATTTTTAGTGGACTCCATTCTTCCCTCTGTCCGTGCAGCGTTTCCTCTGCCACTGGCTGCCACCCCCCCCCCATGCTGAGCAGCTGGCGGGGGGGGGGGTCACCAAGTACTGACTTTTATACTGTTTAATCATTTTCTGTTCGTTATGGCTGATGAAATAAAACATAATAGAGCATTAACATTTCAACATTTCACTTATTTACTTCAAAAATCAACCAAATACGGAATTTTCCCAAACAGTTGCAAACTCTACTTGGTCGGTGTCATGAACCTTTTGTTCGCCAGGACACTCTTTTCTCTCTTTTTAATTTGTTTTTGTCGTCAGTCATGATACGTCACTTCTTTTTTTTAATCATTCACTTTTAAGTGAAACCAAACTAAGGTTAGGGTCAGGACATTGTTCAAAAACAGTCCAGATTGTTCATTGCATTTTCAGGTTGAGGTTGGACACTGTCTGCCGATTTAAAAATGAAAAGTCCATTTCACAAAACGGACAGTTCAAGTTTTAGTCCTGATACCAACCTGAGTCCATTAATACTTATTATCCATATCAGATAATAAAGATATTAGATATTTTACTTTGCTCAAGGATTTCATTAATTCCCTAATTTTTATACATTATGGTGTTAAGAGCTTTTGGATTTTGACGGGGTGAGGCGTAAATTAATTAATTGATCTTAACGGTACAGGTAAGAAAGACGGGTGAGCTGACAGACAGACCTGCGTTGCGTTTGCGGGGGTCCACAGCGATGTAGCGGATGCAGGGGTTGTCGGTGACGTATCGAGCCGCCCAGGGGAAACTGAAGACAACATCCGGAGGGAAGAAGAGCGCGACGGCGAAACGAGACGAGTACACGACCCCGTCTAACTGCTGCTTCTGCTGGACAGACAGCACTGGGAGACGGAAAGGCAGAGAGACAGAGACAGTTCAGTACATTTCTAGGAGCTTGTTTACCAGGCGGGGAGGTCTACCAGCTGCATTATGGGAAGTGTAGGACCCATTGTTCTTCCAGCTTGACCCACTCTTGAGACTAACGCTCTGTTGAGATATAGTATAAGTGGCAGCTCTGGCAACGCTCATGTTTAGCAATGAACGCATAATTTACATACTCAGCTCTGATTGGACAGTTATTCGCTACTTTTCTGTCATAGCCAATGAACGTTCTATCAGAGCTGGGGTTAAAGTTTCATCGTAACCGGTTAAAGTTTCATCGTAACTGGTTAAAGTTTTATCGTAACTGGTTAAAGTTTCATCGTAGCAGGTTAAAGTTTCATCGTAACCGGTTAAAGTTTTATCGTAACTGGTTAAAGTTTCATCATAGCAGGTTTATAGTTTCATCATAGCAGGTTAAAGTTTTATCGTAACTGGTTAAAGTTTCATCGTAGCAGGTTAAAGTTTCATCGTAACTGGTCAAAGTTTCATCGTAACTGGTTAAAGTTTCATCGTAACTGGTTAAAGTTTTATCGTAACTGGTTAAAGTTTCATCGTAACTGGTTAAAGTTTCATCGTAACAGGTTAAAGTTTCATCGTAACTGGTTAAAGTTTCATCGTAGCAGGTTAAAGTTTCATCGTAACTGGTTAAAGTTTCATCGTAGCAGGTTAAAGTTTCATCGTAACTGGTCAAAGTTTCATCGTAACTGGTCAAAGTTTCATCGTAACTGGTCAAAGTTTCATCGTAACTGGTCAAAGTTTCATCGTAACTGGTTAAAGTTTTATCGTAACTGGTTAAAGTTTCATCGTAACAGGTTAAAGTTTCATCGTAACTGGTTAAAGTTTCATCGTAGCAGGTTAAAGTTTCATCGTAACTGGTTAAAGTTTCATCGTAGCAGGTTAAAGTTTCATCGTAGCAGGTTAAAGTTTCATCGTAACTGGTTAAAGTTTCATCGTAGCAGGTTAAAGTTTCATCGTAACTGGTTTAAGTTTTATCGTAGCAGGTTTATAGTTTCATCATAGCAGGAGTTTCATCATAGCAGGTTAAAGTTTTATCGTAGCAGGTTAAAGTTTCATTGTAGAAGGTTAAAGTTTCATCGTAACCGGTTAAAGTTTCATCGTAACTGGTCAAAGTTTCATCGTAACTGGTTAAAGTTTCATCGTAGCAGGTTAAAGTTTCATCGTAACTGGTTAAAGTTTTATCGTAACTGGTTAAAGTTTCATCGTAACTGGTTAAAGTTTCATCGTAACTGGTTTAAGTTTTATCGTAACTGGTTAAAGTTTCATCGTAGCAGGTTTATAGTTTCATCATAGCAGGTTAAAGTTTCATCGTAGCAGGTTCAAGTTTTATCGTAGCAGGTTAAAGTTTCATCGTAGCAGGTTAAAGTTTTATCGTAGCAGGTTAAAGTTTCATCGTAGCTGGTTAAAGTTTCATCGTAACTGGTTAAAGTTTCATCGTAACTGGTTAAAGTTTTATCGTAGCAGGTTAAAGTTTTATCGTAGCAGGTTAAAGTTTCATTGTAGAAGGTTCAAGTTTCATCGTAGCTGAATCACTTGCGGACTGATTTAATGATGGCACTGAAACACCTGAATGCAAAGCCTCCACTGATAAAGCTGAAACTGTTAAATCTGTATGTTTGCCTACATTTGGTTAACTGACAACTAGCTGGTTAACTAAAGCCTGATTAAAGCAGCCAGTTCAAACATTAAACATCATCTCGGTCTGGTTTATATTAAAGTTTTAATCTGTTTCAGTTTTCTCGTTTTCATTGGTTTGATATTTTCTCCCTTTTTCATGATTCAGATTCCTGATACAGAAACAGTCTGCAGCTTCATACTGGGCACACACACACACACACACACACAACCAACCTTGTTCCACTGTCCTTGTGGGTACACTCATTGGCATAATGCATTCCCTACTCCCCTAACCTAACCCCACCCTGACCCTGACCCTGACCCAAACCGTACCCCAACCTAAACCTCATTCACACCTGAATCCTAAAACCAGGTCTGAACCCTCAAACGAAGGTGTGAGGACAGGACAAAATGTCCTCACTGTTTGGTTTCAAACCAAAATTTGTCCACACAACCATAGAAAGACATGTAGACACAAACACATACTGTCAGTGTATCTAATAATAACCTGAGTGTGTGTGTGTGTGTGTGTGTGTGTGTGTGTGTGTGTGTGTGTGTGTCAGCAGAGAGGAAATGGGCGCTGTCCCCTGCCAGCCAATCAGATGAGCTGAAGATGACATCATCATCATCTAGACAGACACACATGTGCAGGAGTCTTTGTCTGCAGCACACACACACACACACACACACACACACACACACACACAGAAAATCCAGAAAGTTCTGCAGCTTTTAAGAAGTGTGTGTTAACCATTGACCAATCAGAGACCAGGAAAGTAATTTACCATCAGAGTGTGTATTGATTCTGTGTGTGTGTTATTCGACAGTTTCCAGGTCTAAACCCTCTGCAGGAGGAGGAAGTGGTCATCACCTCGTCAGAGTAAAAGCCCTGACAAATATCCAGTCCTGTTTTCTGGCCTCCAACCCCTGGTCTGGGGTCAGGTTTTGGATTCTGGGGTCTTTGTGAAGATCAGAGTCTCTGAGGAGAGGAGGGGTCCTCAGAGACGCCTCTTTCTTGCTGAATATCTTTTAAAAAAAATAAAGATTTGGCGATTTAAAAAGGTTCCCTAATCAATAACCCCGTTACAGTGATGAAAATGACGAACATGTGTAATAACCGATCAAAATGAATCAATAAGTGTTTTTAAGTCATCGTGACATCACGGCAGCTGGATTTGAGCCTTCCGCCCCCGTGTGGTGAAACTACGTGACTGCAGCTGTGTCCCAGTTCCGGTACAATGCTGCACAGTGAGTACTTCTGTAAATACTTCTCACAGTTTACCGTTTTTTGCAGTTAGTAAACAAGACGCCAGTGGACTACACTGTTTTGTACCAACAGGAAATGATGCAATATGTGCGTCAGAAGTCGGCAATCCGACTGTGACTTTGGAAAGTCACCGTTTTTTCTTTCATCTTAATACTAGTCATTTATGTCTTTTTCCCGAGAGCTTTCTGAAGTCGTCGTCCCGTCGCTGAACTGTAGCACAGTGGCGTCCGGTTGAGGGGTCTTTCTCAGCACAGAGTTCAAATGGGCCAAGTTGAACTCAGGAGTCCAAGCTCCTGAGAACGGGAGGAACTACCACCACACGTTTTCATTAAAACACCGTCCTTAATCTTAATAACTAAATCTAGAATATCCATCCATCCAATTAGCTACACCCACTCCAATCCGCACAGCTGAAATTGAAATCTGCTGATGAATCAAATACGATTCAGAAACTTTGCGCCTCTAATCGTCTCCTCCATGTTTTTAATCTTTTCAGTAAACAGATGTCAGTGTGTCACTGGTTCTCTCCAGTGTTTCACTGCACACGGCAGATTATCCTCTTCACCAGCCGTCAGCCACTTAACTCACAGGACTCGCTGTCGATCAATACATAGCTAATAATGAGCCAATCGAATACACAGTATGAAAACACTCTGAAAGGAGCCTTTCTGCATAATTTGACTTTTGATACTTTAGTACATGTGTTTGACAACTTACTTCGCTTTACTTTGAATGCAGGACTTGTAACAGAGTCTTTACAGAGTGTGGTATTGTCACTTTTACGTGACTAAAGGATCGGAGTACTTTCTCCACCAGCGTCTACTTCTGCCTGAAATCAAAGACCAATCAGACTCTTCGTTTTGACGGCAAACGTGGCGCCGTTATCTCTAGGCCTCTCTCAAAACAGAGTACGCGGGTTCAGACTCGTGTACTCGAGAGTTTGAACTCGGTGAGTCCACGCTCCCGGTGTTGGGGGACCAGGACTGTTCATCTGTTGACTGAGAGCGAGATCGACCAATCGGTTTGTGTGCACGCTTCATTAAACGGCGGGCGGGGCTGACGGGGTTAACCTCCTGAACGGAAACGGATCAGACCTATTGTGTTCACCTGCAGCCTCAGACCGTGTCTGTGTTGTTGCACGTCTACCTGTGGGAGGACCGGACCTTCGGAGGACCGTCTGACGGTTCAGGTTTTAGAGTTCAGGTTAGAACCAGGTCTAGGTTCAGTTATAGCATCACATCTCTGTTAGAGTCTTACAGTGTCCCAGGTCTCCCTGCAGCTGCAGTATCTGAGGGACCGGCATCGTCAGGACGACGGCGTCGAACGTCTCGCTGCCTCCCACCTTCCTCTGAACCTCCCATGATGCACCGCGGCGGTACAGGCCGGTCACATGATGCTCGAAGAACAAGTCAGCTCCTGACACAGAAACGACACAGAATCAGTTTTTAAGCCGTTCCCGTCTTCACCCCGTCCGTCCAACACTGACTTCAGATCAGTTTATGACCCCCCCCCCCCCAAAAAAACCATCAGTCAGAACCAGAACTAATATGAGAGTCAACACGTGAAAACTGCGTCTGTGTCAAGTTGAGAGATCCGGTTTCTTAAAATCCGTTTTTTGGTGTCGGGGGCAAAACGTTTAATGTTCGAGTCCGTCAGGGAGGTTTTTCCTGAATGAGCCTCCGGTCGTCTGTTTGTAAAAATCTTCATTTGTAAAACCAGAATCTATAAATACTAAAGTCCAACATGTCCCTCTGAGACGTGCTGGAGTAGAAGCAGAGACTAGCAGAACACAGAAGGACTCGTGAAGTACAGTACTCATGGAGTAATCTCCGCCAAGACCATGACATGTGGCTGAAAGGTCTCGAAGAGGCCAGTAAATGGTCAGACTGAGGTTTCGGAGAGACAGACAGGCAGGCGGCGTTTACCTGACTCAGACAGGAAGTGCTTGACCACACTGCACATGCCCAGTGGCGTCACGTAGTTCTTGCTGTCGTCTTTCTGCTTCAGACCTTCGACCGGACCGTGAAGAGGCTGCAGGACGCCCGAGGACAGCAGCTCAGAGTAAAAACTGCAAACACACACACACACACACACACACATTATTGGCTTTTCTTTTTCAAGAGAAATGAAAACGGATACAACAGACAACAAGCACAGACTAAACACAATGTCCATCAGTACAGTACCAGTCAAACCAGAAGAGAGAAATTAAAGGAAGAAAAAATAAATGATTATATTAATTTGGTTCATGAGCTTAATGTCGAACTGCTGAGACGCATCTTCTCCTTCTATCAAAGACAAACTGATTCCAGACCAGCAGGTACGAAAATCGGCTGTTGTCAGCTGAAACGATGCGTTCGCCGTCTCTATGTTCAGGTCGAACTTGGCCTCTCCAGCCGGGGATGTGGGGGTCCTCAAGAAACAGGATCTGTCGCCTACGAGACAAAGTGAACCGGTTCAGGCAAAGGTGGACCTCTTCCCTGAGCTTCTCCTGTAAACCAGCTCGTGCTGGACATTGTCTTCACCCAGGGGTCTCAGAGCCTTACTACTGTTCAGATTCACGAGGTTCTGCCAGGCGAGTCTGGGGTTCTCACAGGTTCCATACACTGCACGAGCTGCTGTCTGACAGAGGCTGAAGGATTATTTTATCGGGGCCATTTCCGACGCTTTCGAAGCCTCTGAGGCGTTTCACGTCTTCTTTAACACATTATCTGACAGTTGGTGCCTGTACACTCACACTAGTGCCTCATCCTGGTTTCCATCATGTCCCGGCTCTGATGCGGATCGTAAGGAGCCTGGTTTTCTTGTCCCTGCACGGTTCTGACATTACTCAGCCGTGGTATCCATTTCTGATTGTTTTCTTCTTCACAAAACATTTGTTTCCTTCCCTGTAAAACTTGGAGGGCAGACGTCCACCCACGTGTCCCTCCGCCGGTGGCCACCAGATGTCAGCAGACATCCTAACGCCCGTCATCTTTAAAGGTCCCCCTTACTACTTTCTGCTGCTAACTTCTGCGCAGCTAAAGATGCTGAGGTAAGTTGATCTAACATCTTGACCGAGGTGGACACAGAAAGACACTCGACTGATGTGGTTCAGAGATGCATGGGGGACATTTAGACACCGGTTTGCTTACTTGTCCAATATTTCCCGACACAGGAAAACAGTTCTCCCCGGGTGGTCGGGGGGAACCTGAGCTCGTGCTGCTCAGTGTTGAAACGTGAGCTTCAACAGGTTTGTGATTTGGGTGAAACGACCCTTTAAGGCAGGTGGGGTTTGTTATGTTGCAGTGCTGCAGGCAGGTGCGTCCTACCTGTGGTGTGACTGAGCGTAGGCCGGTGTGGCGGTGATGTACTGAGCTCCGAGATCAGCTGAGTGAGACGAGGGGTCATTGGGACGACTGGTGGACATCCTGCCCCCTGAGAGACAGACAGAGAGACGGAGAGACGGGTTCAGTTCTCTGTAAATGAGTAAAGAGTTACGTGGTGGCTCCTGGCACCTTGCACGGAACTCTGCTCCTCCCCCGTCTCCACACCAAAGTCCGTTATAAATTTCACTACTTTTATGTTCAATTACGTGAGATAAAGCGATAAGAACCGTTGGAAGAGATTTAATACATGGCTCTGAAGTGGAAGGAAACCAAGTGTCGTTCAGCCAACTGCTAAACAGAAAACACCTTCAGAAAAAAGCAAGTTTTCACAGGACAGGACTGAGGACATCAGCAGACCAATAGACGCAGTTTACAAAAAGCTAAAACTTTATCGTAATTTAGTGAACTTTATAAATCTGTTGTGGGCCAAATCTAAGAAGAGAGTCTACTGGTCTTGAATCTGAATATAAAACTGGAGGACCGACGGAATTTCTTCTAACTCGGTCTGCGGCAGATCTGCAGGTTTCAGGTGAATCAGATGTAGCCGGTAGAAGGGAATTCACCCGTTTTCTGCTAAGTTTAGTGTTGCTCTCGTCTATAGGTACTAACCTCACTCTGTACCCAAAAACAGGCTTGCGGACTGAAGTGGGGCAATCAGAAGTCAGTTTAAAAAGTTGGCATTTTAATGAAATGAAGTCAGTTTCATAGGTCATCTCCAAGCCGAATTAAGCAGAAGAGTCCGCTGGTGCAGAAACGATCTTCGCTCATGTTCTGCGCTGTAACCCCGAATGGCTGCAAGCCGGGGAAAATTAAATTCTAAGATTTTTGAATCGAGATCTGACTGTATGACACTCACCCGAGCCCCTAGCTTTGTCCCAGACCACTATCTGAACTTTGTTCTGCAGCTCTCTCCTCAGGAGACATGCGCACAGGCTGCCTGTCAAGCCGGCTCCCACTATTAAAACCCGGGACATTTTAGCACGGACCCGCAGCAGTCGGGCTAACTCTACAAACCGAATATAACCCGGGTTTAACCGTTCCAGTCCAGCATGTCTTTGGGTCCAGAGCCACAGACGTTAAACCCTCCTCCTGGGTTATAAAATGGCCAAAACGCGACGGACCAACAAAAACTATCCCTGGGGTCTGAACGGTGTCAAGGTAACCGGGAAAAACACGGGACATCCGACTGAGATTTTCAAAATAAATGTCATCTCTCGCCTCCAAATAAATCAAGAAGTGAAGTCAGAAGAAGAAAAACCACAGTTTAGATAAAGGGACACATTTATAGTAAAGTAATTTCAGCTTTATTCTGCTTTTATATTATTATATTATATTATATATTCTGTACCCCTCTACAGTTATCGCAGATGGTATTAGTTACTAAATATTCCAAATACATGTATGTCTACAAAAAACATTATTATGTAATATAACGGCAACAAAACAAACATGTTTTACATATATGTAAACACACAATATAGGTTCTTATATTGTCCAGACTTTTCTACATGTGATATATCTGGGTATAAATCAGATTTTATTGGTGTTTATGGGGAGATTGTTTAGATTTTATTCAATTTCAGTTCAACAATTTCTTATTCTGTGCAGTGACAGGCTGTGCTTTAATTTTGAAGGATTCATTTTGGAAACTTTACAGCGAAATAATCAAACAAACCTTTAAATACGTTTTTGGTTTTCAATATATTCCCCATGAAGATCGTCGTCATAATGTGATATTTTTGACCGTGTTTTCTGTTTTTTTATTTAAATTTCAGTTTTTCGTTTTTGGACCAAACTGGCTGATTTCCGCTTTTGCTCTTGTTTTCTGTTTCCGTTCCCCGATGATTCGATCAAGGAGGAAAGTCGATGAGAAATCTTAGTGATCGATTAGCAGAAGACAAAGGGTTAATAACCCGAGGCCTGGGTCTGACCAATCACAGAGAGGCCCTCCCTATGACGCCACAGCCGCCCACCCACTCAAGAACCTAGAAAGTCGCTCAGGTGGTGAAGCTCAGTCAGAGACCGCCCGAGAGCAGAGAACCGGTGAGTTCGCCGCCGCCGCCGCTGTTGTGACCTGTTATTAACTCGCTGTTAACTCCTCATTACCCTGTTGTTTCCCGCGTCGGCTCACGTGACGCGTCCTCGTTTAAACACGTTGATTCCCGCCACTTCTGACCGGAATGTGGTTCTGTTGACGTCTCCGCTGCTTTTGACGCTCAGCTGACGGTTTCCCGCAGCTGCTCCTGAAGTGACCCGTCAGGACAGAAAACAGGCAGGAAACTTCCTGTACCTCCGATCTAAGGAAGTTGAAACCAGGCTGGAAACAGGCAGAATGTCATTCAGTGGTCAGGGGGGTAAAGGAGGAGGTGGAGGAGGTGGAGGAAGGAGAGGGGGAGCGGAGGAGAGAAGGAAGTAAAGGAAGAGGTCGAGGAGGTAGAGGAGGAAAGTGTCCACCGGAAAAATCTCCCAGTTTGTGACACAGAGACGACCAGAGACAAACGGGTCCTGAGTGGACGTTGGTTCGATTTAAAGGTTCACGAGATAAAGAGACTGAGAAACACTGTTCAACCGTCGTCTCCTCCCAAACATCGTCTCCTCCCAGCCGTCGTCTCCCCCCAACTGTCGTCTCCTCCCAACTGTCGTCTCCCCCCAACTGTCGTCTCCTCCCAACTGTCGTCTCCGCCCAACTGTCGTCTCCTCCCAACTGTCGTCTCCGCCCAACCCTCGTCTCCCCCCAGCCGTCGTCTCCTCCCAACCGTCGTCTCCTCCCAACTGTCGTCTCCCCCCAACTGTCGTCTCCTCCCAACCGTCGTCTCCTCCCAACACTCGTCTCCTCCCAGCACTCGTCTCCTCCCAAAAGTCGTCTCCTCCCAACCGTCGTCTCCTCCCAGCACTCGTCTCCCCCCAACCGTCGTCTCCTCCCAACCGTCGTCTCCTCCCAGCACTCGTCTCCTCCCAGCACTCGTCTCCTCCCAAATCGTCTCCTCCCAACCGTCGTCTCCTCCCAACCGTGGTCCATACGACTGTTAAAAAACAACACATGGACAGTTTTGTGACCTGCCGCTGCTCTGGTTCAGGTTTAGGTACTAAAACTACCGGGTCAGGGTTGGTACCAGAGGGTGGTCAGACTGGTGGTCAGACCATCATCCCTGGTGTCAACGCTGCGGTTCGTCTCCTCTTGTATCAGCGTCGGGACAAACTTCAGTCTCGTGCAGAATAAATGTCCACATCTGATGGAAAGACCGTTTGAAAACAGCCTCTGCTTCTACTTCGTTGTTTGCGAATCAGTGTGTTGACTTTACTTCGGCAGGATTATTCCACTCAGTCTCAAACGAGCAGGTCAATGAAATACGCTTGAGCTCCTTTGTAAATGAAAGGAAATCAGGGATCTTACCTGGAAATTTGTCTTCATCAAGATGAAACTCAACCAATCAGAAGATCAGGCCCCTGAAAACTCGTCCCCTTCATCTTCTGGGACACCAAACCTGCGGGTTTCCGAATGAACACAAAAAGAAAATATGACGGAATAACTTTCCAGACTCACTGGCGTGTTACTCGGCCTGGACCGGGTTTTATCTTTTCACCTGAACCTGAAGCGACAGGCTGACATGCATCAGCACAGAGTTGGTTTTATTTCTAACGCAGGGCTGTTTTCAGTCTGAAGGCTGATTAAACAGCAGTTAGAGACCCTGCTGACCCCTCCTCAAGCAAAAGATCCTCTTTCAACCATTGGTCAGACCCTTAATCTCTCCCACATGATCTTCAGCAGCTTCAATGAAATTCATTCAGTTTTTAAAGAAGAAATATTTTAGGTTTTACCAGAAAAGCACAGAAAAACAAGTTCTACTGACAATTTATAATGAACCATGAACACATCAGTCTGACTGCAGTGTGTGTGTGTGTGTGTTCAGACAGATGATGTTGCGTGTTGTAGTGTGTGTGGTGGTCCTCTCTGGTCTCGTCCACACTGGACCGACTGACCTCTGGTCATCTATGCTGAGACTGTCTGACGTCCACCGATGCTCCAATAAACCACAGCAGACGCTGGACCCTGAAGTGCACATGAACATTGTGAGTACAATCAGTTACTGTCAGATAACTTTCAGCTAACATTCAGGTAACCTTCAGCTAACCTTCAGGTAACCAACGGCTAATGTTCAGGAAACCTTCAGCTAACATTCAGGTAACCTTCAGCTAACGTTCAGGTAACCAACAGCTAACATTCAGGTAACCTTCAGCTAACGTTCAGGTAACCTTCAGCTAACATTCAGGTAACCAACAGCTAACATTCAGGTAACCTTCAGCTAACGTTCAGGTAACCTTCAGCTAACATTCAGGTAACCAACAGCTAATGTTCAGGAAACGTTCAGCTAACATTCAGGTAACCTTCAGCTAACATTCAGGTAACCATCAGCTAACGTTCAGGTAACCTTCAGCTAACCTTCAGGTAACCAACGGCTAATGTTCAGGAAACCTTCAGCTAACATTCAGGTAACCTTCAGCTAACGTTCAGGTAACCAACAGCTAACATTCAGGTAACCTTCAGCTAACATTCAGGTAACCTTCAGCTAACATTCAGGTAACCTTCAGCTAACGTTCAGGTAACCTTCGGCTAACCTTCAGCTAACATTCAGGTAGCCAACAGCTAATGTTCAGGAAACCTTCAGCTAACATTCAGGAAACCTTCAGCTAACCTTCAGGTAACCATCAGCATATTATCTTTTTTTCGTCTTTTTTCTTGAAATATTGCGAATTTTGTCTAAAAAATGTTACGGTCCTCGTCATCTGTACCTGGTTCAGAGACAGACGCAGACCGCTGTGTGTCCTCCGCCCACATTAACCGTCTCTTATTAGCCAACGCGGCAGAGTCACGGTGGTGGTTTAGCCCACGGTTCTGCCTCGCAGGAAGTTTCCCTTCAGACTAGACTTGAAATCAAGTGTTGTCCTTTTGTAAAAAACACATTCAGATTTGTCGAGGTCACGCTCACACGTCTGTACCTGTCTTCTTGTTTTTCGATCAGGCAGACGTGTCATCACTATTAACTCTGAATCACGGGATGTATTGATTTTATCTGTGTAAGTGTGTTCGCATTTGACGACATCTCAGCCGTACGTGCAGGTGTGTCCACACCTTCGGCTTTAGCTGACAAGGACGACGTGTGGTTGAACCGCTGCCAGCCCGATGTACGTGCGTTCCCACCAGAGCTTTCCTGCTTCCCCGTGTCATGTTTTACCGTGGAACCAAGGCGTCCCCTTCGGCTCTGAGGCGTTGCCACGGGCGTGCTTCGACTGTTTTGGACAATTTTAAACGAACCGACGACCTGAACATAAAACATCTTAGGATTCAGCTTTTAAATCTTGATTTGAATGCGTCCGTGTCTTCGTTTCTTTGTGTCATTTCTTTACTTCCTTCCCGTGTGTGTGTGCTCAGACGGAGATAATCGAACGCTGGGGTTACCCCGCGGAGGAACACGAGGTGCTGACGGAGGACGGGTACATCCTGACTGTTAACAGGATCCCACACGGACTCAGACACACTCCAGGTCAGACTCTGCTGTCTCTGTGAGGACCACCTAGGGTTTTACCATGCTTGTTGTTTAGAGTGAGAGCGAGGACGTTTTGTCCGCAGTTAGGTTACCTGTCGGGTACCTGCGAGGACACGACCCGGTGCAGGACGCCGTTCCTGATCCTGTGACCCAGAATCGAGGAGGAGGAACAGGAAGCTGAAACGTGTCATCAGACCTTCACTTCCTCTTTTTTACCGGATGAACTTTCCTCTGTAACGTGCTTGAGACGGTTTCATGAAGGTCACATCAGTTTTAAAATAAATTGAATTCTGTGACCGTAAAGACAGACCAGAGCTCACTGAGGACGGTCCGCGTTACGTTTGGGTCTGGGTTAAATGTCGGGGAACAGAGTCCCGGTCCGGGTCATGTACCTAACCTGCAAAAACTGTTGAGTCACGGTTCCAGGTCACTTTTGTCTCAGATTAAGAGAATTGTTGCATAAAAAGCAAATATCACAATAAATAAACTGAGACGAAATGACCAAGAAAGCGAGTCACAGAGTTCTTCGCTGTTAAAAACGGCAGAACAGTCAGAGGAGTTTGGTGCTGAACTCTCGGACTGAAGAGGTTTGATGAAGTAAAACTTTTTGCATCGTGAATCCGTCAGGAGGAAGAGGAAACCGCTGAACTTTAATCTGAAACATTCACCAGAGACACTTCGGTGTCATCACCTTTTTATTGCTTAACTGAAAAAGAAAGAACAAAGTACATGACAGGGCAAAGCGAGCAACAGAGCACGTGACAGAAGTTCCTTCCCCACAGCAAAGGTCTGTTCCAACTGGAATAGAATAGAAAAGTAAGAGAAGAATTAAAAAGCACAACTTAAAAGAATATTTAAAAATATACATATAAACCTACTAGAAATGAATATCAGACAATCAATCAAAGATGGAAGGTGAATATAGAAAAACGCGTCCTGCTCCTTTTTATTAACCTTTTCTTACATCAAATTTTAGTTCAGATTTAGAGATTTTTTTTGGCTTGTAAATAACAAGTTTCAGAGGAAATTAAAATTGTACCAAATCATTTAGTTGACTCATTTAGTTGACACTAGTAAATTATAACAAGTTGAAAATCGTCATTTGTATTCAAATGAAAGCGGATTCATTCATTCCAGAGCTTTAACGAGCTGGTGGAGTCGTAACGGTGGCAGTCTGGTCTGAATGTCAGATAAAAGCCCTGGAAAGTCAGTGAAAGCTGATTTTTAGGATTTTATTCTTTTTGTCTTTATTGAGTAACCGACAGTGGAGATGTTTTAGAGGTCCTATGCAACAAATGTCCCCGGGACTCAGACCAGGAATATTTCATTTTCAGTTCAATTTTTATTTTTTAACAGGAAAACCAGCGGAGTCACAAAACCACGACCATGTGACTCAGACTGAGACGCTCTTCATGTGGCGAGGCCAAACAACAACAGCGACAACCCTGTTTGTTTTACAGTGGACACAAACACGATGCACGTTCAGGATCTCAGACCTCTGCTCCGCCGGGACTCTCCAGTCTGGTTTAAAGGTTTAAGTACTTTCTGGTCTTTGTGTGCTGCAGGTCCGAAGCCAGTGGTGTTGCTCCAGCATGGCCTCCTGGCTGCCGGCAGTAACTGGATCACCAACCTGCCAAACTCCAGTCTGGGATACGTGCTGGCCGACAACGGATACGACGTGTGGTTGGGAAACAGCCGAGGAAACACCTGGTCCAGGAAACACCAGACGCTCCGACCAGACCAGGAGGACTTCTGGAGGTTCAGGTACCAAACACCTGTCTGACATCACCACACCTGTCTGACATCACACCACCTGTCTGACATCACACCACCTGTCTGACATCACACCACCTGACTGACATCACACCACCTGTCTGACATCACATCACCTAACATCACACCACCTGTCTGACATCACACCACCTGTCTAACAACACACCACCTGTCTGACATCACATCACCTGTCTGTCAACACACCACCTGTCTGACATCACATCACCTGTCTGACATCACACCACCTGACTGACATCACACCACCTTTCTGTCAACACACCACCTTTCTGTCAACACACCACCTGTCTGACATCACATCACCTGTCTGACATCACACCACCTGTCTGACATCACACCACCTGTCTGACATCACACCACCTGTCTAACAACACACCACCTGTCTAACATCACACCACCTGTCTGACATCACATCACCTGTCTGACATCACATCACCTGTCTGACATCACACCACCTGTCTGACATCACATCACCTGTCTGACATCACACCACCTGACTGACATCACCACACCTGTCTGACATCACACCACCTGTCTGACATCACACCACCTGTCTGACATCACACCACCTGACTGACATCACATCACCTGTCTGACATCACACCACCTGACTGACATCACCACACCTGACTGACATCACACCACCTGTCTAACAACACACCACCTGTCTAACAACACACCACCTGTCTGACATCACACCACCTGTCTGTCAACACACCACCTGTCTGACATCACACCACCTGTCTGACATCACATCACCTGTCTGACATCACACCACCTGACTGACATCACACCACCTGTCTGACATCACACCACCTGACATCACATCACCTAACATCACACCACATGACTGACATCACACCACCTGACTGTCAACACACCACCTGTCTGACATCACACCACCTGTCTGTCATCACACCACCTGTCTGTCATCACACCACCTGTCTGACATCACACCACCTGACTGACATCACCTGTCTACCCGTGTGTCTGTAGTTATGATGAGATGGCTCTGAAGGATCTTCCAGCTGTTGTAAACTACATCCTGAAGGTGACCGGACAGGAACAGATCTATTACGTCGGACACTCTCAGGGAACCACTATAGGTAACGCACGCACGCACGCACACACACACACACACACACACACACACACTCACACGCACACACACACACTCACACACACACGCACACATGCGGAGAATGATATCGATCCTCTGTCAAACTCCTGTAAACGAGCCAACAAGCTGCAGCGTAACTTGGATTAATAACTTTAATACTAATTACTAAGTTTCAGAATGTAATGTAATGAGTAAATGTCCATTAAGGTGCCAGATTATTGGGGGGGGTCCGACCACTTCTGTAATTTACATTTATGTATGGAGTGACCTGTCGTGACTCCAGCGTCATTAAACTGGTTTATGGTTCTGTTCAGACTCTCACAGCACCTGGGTCAGGTTCGGGAAAGATCCCGGTCTGGTTCAATCCAGAAAAAGTTCACATTGAGTTCAGACACAACCTGTTTATTTACACTGAACCAAAACCGCCATCTTTCCCGAACCTGAACCAAAGAGCTGCTGTTGTCTAAACCGCAGACGGGACTCTGGATGTGAACCTGGTCTCTGGTCTGACAGTCCACCTCCTGGAGGCTCTGCTGCTGTTGCTAAATGTGTCGCTTCATACATTCAAAGAAGGAAAAGAAAGACTTTGTCTCTGAACATAATCCAGCCAGATTACGTGTCCGTCTTTTCTGGGAGCCGTGGCTGCACATTCTAATAAATGTGAGTGTGGAAGCTCGCTCCTGCCAGAAATATTAAATCCATAAGTCCTGGAGCGTAAAAATCTCACGGTGCTTGTCAGTAATGTCGTTCAGTACATTCATATAGACTGTAAGTGTCGAAATGGTGACTTGTGAGGTTGTAACTATGAGATACCCTCGACATGAACGTATCTGGCATGAACAGGCTTCCATACCTGACAAGAATAATTACTATGCTATAGGTTTTGTCTCTGTTGACATCACTCTAGCAGAGTCTCTTATTTCCCAGCATTCATAGCGTTCTCCAAGCTGCCCGAACTGGCCAGTAAGATCAAGATGTTCTTTGGTCTGGCTCCTGTGGCGACCGTCGCCTTCACCAGCAGCCCCATGACCAAAATGTCCTGCCTGCCAGAGTGGTTCATCTGGGTAAGACCTGAGCTCCTGGTAGTCATTAGTACATGACCGTTCCCCTGGTAACAAGTTCATTAATGCCTGATCAGTCACCTGTTAACGAGTCATTAATACATGAGCGAATACCTGTTAACTCAGTTCGATTTGAATGAGTTATTAATACATCAACGGATGATGTGATTGGGGTCGTCCCCCTGTAGGACCTGCTTGGTAGGCGGGACTTTCTGCCTCAGTGTCACATCATCGAGTGGTTCGCGGAACACGTGTGTGCGGAGCGGCTTCTCAGTGAGCTGTGTGGAAACATCTTCTTCGTCCTCTGCGGCTTCGATGAGAAAAACCTCAACATGGTTCGTATCAGACAGACTGAAAATGACAACGTCTGGAAACTCATGATATTTAACAACTGAAAATAACGTGTCGAGCGGCAACGATACGTTTTCTGTGTTCTAGACAAGAAAAATGTGTTTGTAAATAGCTGTTTGTTTCCAGACCCGGACTCCGGTCTACGTCACACACAATCCTGCTGGGACCTCAGTCCAGAACATGGTCCACTGGGCCCAGGTAACGCTCACTCACACACACACACACATTACTTCTTACTGTACCTGTGAGCACCGGGCTGCTGCGTCCGACCCTGACGCCTGACCCTGATCTCTCTCCTCTGACACTGTTCACAAGGGCTGGGTGACATGGATGAGATCGATATCAACATATAATATGGATAATATTTTTCCAATCGTCATGTACGCACTCAGTCGTCAGTTTATTAGTTCCGGCTCAAACCGAGTCAGTCTGATCCAACAGTCCGGCGGTAAATCCTCCATCACGAAGGTTCCGATGTTCGGTTTGCGTCGAAACTGTTTCAGAGACGTGTTGATTCAGCTGTGCGATCATTGCAGAGGACGGAGTTTGTGCTGCCGTTGACCTGCGTTGTGTTAAACTGACACGTGTTTCTGTTATTTTGTCCACCTCATTTATATCAACGGGGGAGGATCTGAAGATGCAGAATGGGTAACGTCTTCATCAGTAGACGTGATTGTTATCGCCCAGGTGGACTAATGTCCTCCCGACCACACCTGAATGTGTTTTCCATGCACGCACAGATTTTTAACAGACCGTTTGCTCATGAAAACTGTTTTACAGTCATGGAAAAGTCAGTGAACGAATGTTTGGTAATAACATGATACATGACGAGACATCATCAACTTTCACGACTCAAGTCTCAACCATCATCTAAAAACAGCGCAACCAACCCACATGGAGACCGAAGCTTTATGTGAGCTGTTGTTGCCGTTTCAGGCCGTTAAAGGAGGGAAACTGATGGCGTTTGACTTTGGAGCTGCAGGAAACCTGAAGCACTACAACCAGGTGAGTCTGAACCAGGACTCGGCAGAGTCTAGTCCCTGTAAACCCTGGAACCGAGTCTCTTTAAAAACCAGGTGCAGTTTTTTTAATCAGAAAATGAAGGTGAGGTGTTCAGATCTGGGTTTGGTCCTTTCGTAGCTCATAGTGAAAGAAGTCTGGTTCTCTGTGAAGTGGATCCAAGTCCTTTTGCTTTAAGACTGGGCCACTGCACAGAAAAGCTCTGACCTCTCCCAACTTCACAGCTTCACCTCAGAAATGCCAAGTTTAGTTGCTTGTATTTGATGAAATACAGCACATTTGAATCGGGATTAGATTCACCACGACAAACATCGAGCATGTAACACTGGCGTCAGAGCATGTTAGCGACGCTGCGCTAACGACGTCACTGGAAGCAGAAGTACACAGAGACGTGAAGCGTGTGTGAAAACATGACAAAAGATAGAATAAGTTCAACAGCTGAAGGCAAACAAAAAGGTGGTGATGATGATGATGATGATGTGTACTTTATAAGATGGCGGACGAGGTTTTTAGGAGAAATGGAGACAGTTAAAGTCCAGCACCAGCCAGAGACTGAGGGGAACCTTTAAAGTTAGATGAAAATGCTTTTATCGTGAAATGTTTGGTCCCGTAAATGACTTCACTGTGCTGAAGAAGGAGGTGATGTCACGTTTCTGATCATTAATAAATATTGATCAGTGTCCTGCTGTGATGATGGAGCAGCAGTGTCTCTGTATCCGGTCCTCACAGACCACAGAGCTTCTCACAAAGTCCTGATGCTTGTTTCTCCTGCTGCAGGTGATCAGACCAGGTCTTTGTCTGACCTTCACTTGAGTCTCATTATGGGACCATTTCTCCGTTTACTGTCTCTGTCTCTCTGTCCCCCATGTGTCCCCCCTCAGTCCACTCCCCCTGAGTACCGCGTCCAGGACATGAAGGTTCCCACCGCTCTGTTTTCGGGGGGACAGGATACGCTGGCGGACCCCAAAGATGTGGCTATGCTCCTCCCTCAGGTGAGTCCTCCGGTCCAACGAGGTCAAAGGTCGCGGGTGACGACGCACCGCTCCCCAGCAGCCAGAGTGTGATTGCAGCAGCACCTAGTGGACATCAGAGGAGCTGCAGCTCTGAGGCTGCTGACCGGTTCACGTGCCCAAATTTTAATAGTTTTCCAAAACAAATCTCCTCTGCTGTGCAGTTTATTTAGACGCCATGTTAGTTAACGAGCTGACGTCATTCCATGTATAATTGGTAGCAAAGCTCGACACACGATGAAGACGAACCACCATCGGTACCTGAAGAAAAGCCCGATTAACTGTTAAGGCTCCCACAGAAACAAATATTTCAAAATGTCTTAATAGTGAATGAACCATTTGTTGGGAGAAAGACAGAAAGAGAAATGCAGCAGAAGGGATCCCACAAAATGTATACAAAACTTTATTACAACACTTAATGGACCAGGTAGACGACAATTCAAAAAAGAGCAAATTTAAATTCAGAACCAAAAACATTCCAGTCTCCTGCATCTTACGTGTAAACGCGATTTATCAAATCGTTAATTTGTCAGTCGGGTCAGTGACAGGTCTGGGGAAAAGGCTTTATATCAAAATCCTCAAAGGAGCCTGTGCAGGAGAAGAAGGCCGATGAAAAAGTGAAACGCCACCTTCTTGGTTCTTTCACTGTCAGAACGGTTCAGTCTAGAAATTCAGGGAAATAAAGTCATTGAAAGAGTATTTTAGGAGGTCGTGTCATCATTCATAGTGATTCTAGCCAAGAAATCATACCCGTCTGCCCGCCTGTCTGTCTTTCTGTCTCTGCAGGTGTCTAACCTGGTCTTCCATCGGCACATTGAACACTGGGAACATCTGGATTTTATCTGGGGCCTGGACGCTAATGAGCAGATGTTTCCCTTCATCCTGAAGCTGCTGCAGGACCACCGTTAGAGGCCGACGCGCCGAGCAGACCGATGCACCTCAGGGAAACCGGCAGACGAACTCAACACCAACACCTCGTACCCAGCAGCTGCATCAGACCGTTTCCATGTTATTCATTCAGACGCTGCAGGTTCACTCGCTCCACATCTGTGCAGCTTGACTTTCCGGGTCAGGAACCAAACGCATCATTGGCACTGACGAGACAAAACACGATGACCACCTGTGCACCACCGCCCCTGCAGCCCTGCGTGTCGAGAAGCTCCGGTGTCTTGGCCCGGGTGTGGTTTATGAACTGGTGGGTGACGTCTCGACAGGGAATGAAGACATAGGTGAACACAGACGTCCTGCACCAATCAGAGACTGAGGGGAAACTCGGTCTCACATTTCAGCTTAAAATGCTTGTATTGTGAGGTAATAAGAGCCTCGGATAAAGGTCATTTTATTGTGGAGCAGCAGATGAATGAGTGTAACTGTGTGATGCAGCTGGTGTTTAATAACTAATAACGTAACAACTGGTTTCTAACAGACTCTGACGCAGCTGTGACCAGATCTCAGTGTTTATCAGCGTCTCTGTTACCGGCTCCAACTCCTCCATCAGCGGAGGCTGCTGGATGAACAGACGATGAACCACAACACAGTAAAACACATCTGGAATAATATCAAATAAGTAGAACACTGAACGTTAATAAACTTGTTCTTAGATCTGGTCATAAACTACACGACAGTCCGTTATAAACCAGTTGTTACGTGTTTATTTACTGATCAAAAATGGGAAATCTGGGACTAAAAGTAAAGCGTTAACATATTGTGATTTTATTTTCCCAACAGTTCTGATGAACTGTTTTCTGTTTTATTTTTCACCAAATCGTGTAACCAGCTGGAACAGTGTCACGTGTTTTATTATTGTGTGTAATGAGTCCTATTCGGTGTGAGCCCTGCGTTTATCTGCCTGATAACTCAGAGGTTTTCACATTTTTAGCTACACTAGCAACATGGCCAGAAAACACGACAAAGCATCCCCACGTGGCTCATGGCTAACGTTAGCACGCTAGCATCAGAAACATAGATTACTTCGACTGGTTTTTCTGGTATTAGTCCTTTAGTAAAAATGAATCATGTGCCTTGAATGGTTGTGGGCTAAACTCGATCGGGTTCAGATCTCTGACTGTGGCTTTAACAGGATTTCTTTAACGTTTCAATCATTCATTTTAAACCAAAATATAAATGACAAAGAGTATGAGTGTGTTTCTGTTTCATTTCAGTTTTATTAACAACCGGCTGACAGAGGAATAAAGGTTTGATTTTCAACGAATCAGATGATCTGTGACAGTTTTTCAGTTTTTACACTCACAAGTTCACTTGCACTCTTTCTACTTTTCTACTCTTATTCCATCTCGTTAATCAGACGTTAATCTCACGTCTGAGTGTTCGCTACAGAGCTGGGGTCAGGACGTGGTTAGCCTAGCTTAGCACAAAGACTGGAAACGGGGGGGAACTGTTAGCCTAGCTCCATTAAAAGAGACAACCTCCACCTTTCAACAGCTCCACATGCTGGTGTAGTCAGACAGCCTGACCCCCACCACTATGACAGTGAAGGTGTTTTTAAAAGGGAGAAACCTTGCACTTCAGTAAAGTGCCGATCCAGAGGGGTCTGGGGTCTGGGCCACAGGCAGGGGTTTGAGAAGACCTTCAACCATCACGTACATGCCTAGTGACTGTATTACGGTGCATCACTGAAGCCTCTGACCGTCCTCTTACGACGTTCTTATTACAGGTGAGTCACTGAGACACGCCGACACAATGTCTACGTCTTCTACGCCTGTTCAATCAGCAACACACAGCAGGGACACACAGCTGGAGCTTCCATTCATCCTGCAGCTTCACAGCTGTCAGGTGACTTTAAATGAGCAGAGACAGGAAGTAACGGTGGAGACGCGTTACTCACCTGTCTCTGTCTGTCTGTCTGTCCTCTGTCTCTGTCTCACTGACTGTTTCTCTGTCTTTCTCACCGATTGTCTGTCTGTCTGTCTCCGTGTCTGTCCATCATTGTGTCTTCCTCAGCATGCTGACGATCTTTTTGAACTTCAGTCTGGTGGCGATGTCCAGCGGTGTCTCTCCGTCCTGTAGAAGACAACAAAGACAGGATTCAGACCTGCGAGGTGTCAGCAGGTCTCAGAGGGTGCCTTGGTGGTCGTCCTCACACGTACGTGATTCTCGACGTTGGCGTCGGCGTTTCTGTCGAGCAGCAGAGGGACCAGACGGTGACTTTTCCTCTGACAGACGTAATGAAGCGCCGTGTTTCCTTTCTACACAAACACACGAAACACATTCCCACCGTCATCAGACGGATGATTTTCATCTCCAAGAGCTGGTGAGTAAATTCAGCCGTTCATATTAAATTTAACTAACACAGAATGTGACGGATGTAAGACGATTACAGATGAGTAAACAATCATGTACCAGAAAGTTCTGCCTCTTCAATTCTCTAGAAATGACTCCAATCAAAAAAAAAAAATAATGAATCAGTTTTTAATTGAACTGGGAGCCACCGTCAAAATGTACAGGGTTCATATCCTTCAATAAATCTTTGTTGATCCAAAAAGAAGTAACAAGGCTCAGTGGACAGGGCAGGGTTAACCTGCCCGCTAACATCACCGATTCACAAACATCTGTCGGTCATCAGACCAACTCATCAGGCAGCGGAGATGACGGGGTGTGAAACTCTGAACTACACGAGCCGAACGCCTCAGCTGTAGTCCCTGTTGTCATGGCCACCACCAGATTTCCCTGCGAATACAGCTGAGCCAACTGCAGGTAAAACACCGGACATGACTGAAACTCACGTAGTCGACAGCGTTGACGTCGACTCTGCTGCTCAGCACGGCCTCCATCAGAGTGACATGCTGCCTCTGTTTCTGTAACTACCCCACACACACACACACACACACACACACACACACACACACACACACACTGTACGATGATTCAGTTTCTCCGTTTAGTAAAATTTCCCAATTGAGTTTCTGCGTAGGACCTTAATTAAAAATGTCATTTGGTTCTAATCAGAAAAACTAGAAACAGTTCAGAGACAAAGTGAGTGTGATTGTGTGTTAGAGTTTGTCTTTACGCTGACGATGCTCCGTTTAAACTTTCTCCATTTAGTTGATCATCATTATTCAATTATTAACTTCACTCTCTAACTTTATTGAACTTTATTTTCTGTCAGAAACTTTATTAATCTTAATTCATTATCAGAAACGAAATTAGCGGGAGACGTCGGACCTGTGAAATGAGCGTACCATGAGAAAGTACCCGAGCAGCAGGATGGGCATCAGGATGGCGATCATCAGATACTCCAGCAGAGAGAAAGTTCTCTTGGACACATAGTGGAGACAAGTCCTCTGTTTCTGAGACACAGACAGAGACAGAGACACAGATGTATTGTACCTGTATTAATGTCAGTTAGCGCTGACGTAATATAACAGTCTTGTCAATAAAGCTCTTTTGAATTTGAGACAGACGGATACACAGGCTCAGTATTTTCTATTTTTTCCTCACTGACAGTAACGTCATGACATCATCAGGTGAAAGCACCTTATTGGTCAGGTGGACGTCGGCCCGGTTGTCCAACAGGTATTCCACCACCCTCAGGTTGCCGCGGCGACAGGCAGCGATGAGGGGCGTGTCCCCGGTGTGTTCCTCCTGAACATTCAGGTTGTCTGGATCACTGTCGAGGAGTTGATAGAGCTGGTGGACGTCTCCGTCATACGCTGACTGACAGGTCGGCTGGGGGGGGACACAAGAGACGCTTTGAGGGACACTTCGGCGGACTATTCTGCATAAGCGACTTGTTCTGAACCAAGTCTGAAGGACAGGTCCGAGGACATTTCTCTGCCGTCAGAAACACAAATCTACAGAGTTTGACCGGATCGGAGGCGATCGCACGGACACTCCAGAGTTTTTCACATTTGGGGTCCGGATGTTTTCTGTGGTTCTCGGTTGATGGTTTCCAGCTGAGACTGAAGCTGCAGTCTGGCTGTGGATCAGGGGAAACCTGCTCCGTCCTCGCTGGATATGACAAATGTTGACGCTGTGTTCAGGACTCAACTGAAAAAATAAATAAATATAATCACATTTCATAACTGTCTATAAAATGGACAAAAAACTAAAAGTCAGAGTTTTTATTTTTTTTTGCTTAAAAAGTTTCTAGAAGGGTTAATTGATCATCAGGACTCAATGTCAAAAATCGGTTATAGTGCAACATGAAAAAAGCTCATTTTAATGTCAGTCCTGGTATAATTCCACAATAATCAATAATTATATCAGTTTCAAATCAGTCAAACTGTCCCAGGAAAAGCTGCCGAACCAGCTGTGATCAGCTCCTGTTCTCAGTGTAGCCGTGGACGTAGAGACAACTGTCACTGGGTCACTGTGATACTGAAGGAAACCTAAAAACAGCAAGATTCTGAATGAAGTTCTGCAGTTGAAAGCAGCATGTTCTTTCTGGTTAGAAGCAGATTTCTGGAGGTTTACTCTGGATGGACATCAGGGATCGTGATGTCCCCAGGAAGTGGAAGTCACACGGAATCATTTCAACATGTGTCTTCACGTCTGCGTTCAGGTCTGACTGGTTTGGGACTCTGAGGAAGAGGAGGAGGACGGTTGTTGAGGCCACCGGCCTCCAGGTGTTTTGGAGTTTCCTCATCTCCTCCCTGATCTTATCCTGTTGATCAGCAGCCAAACTACGATGACTCACTTCCTGTTGTTCTTGCAGCACCTGTTCTGACCTGATGCGGGTGAAATCATGAACCCGTTCACCCGGTCAGGTGAATCAGCGATGAAAATGATAGAGTAGGACTCAGTTTTATGGGTAGAAACGGGGACGTCCGACTCCGGAGGGTTGACTCACTGGACTCTGACATTCTGATGGTCGCTCTGTGAAGAACCAACGGCACAAAGTCCAACGTCTGAAATCCTGCTTCGGTGAAACTAAAGTGGTTCAAGTATCCAGAGCAGAAGCCGTGGACCTGTGAAGGTCGCGTTCTGCCTGCGTGTGACCTGAAGGACGTGAGGGACCAGGTGCTGACAGCGGTGCCGCTGCACTGGCGCGACGGAACCGGGGCTGGTTGATCCGGTCTGGACTGTCCGCTCTGCGGTACGAGAGCCTCCGGGTACAGGTACCGGAACCTCTCTAACGCCTGCGCACTGTTACGGTGGCGCTGCGTCCGTCTCGTGCTGAACCAAACTCACCTGTCCGGTCCGGAAGTGGGCTCGATTAAAACAAAACAAAACATCGGATTAAACAAAATAAAATCATCTGATTAAGGAATAAAACAGTTACCTCAGAGTAAACCAGCCCCATGGCGGCAGGAACACACCTGGACACGTCCGCACTGACGCCGTCAGCACGCAAACATCCGGTTCCACATTTCACAATAAAAGAGACAGGAGGCGTTGAATCCGACGGCCACACCTCCTCCTGTTTCCTCCTGACTTTTGTTTTAGGTCCCTTTTTCCAGATAAACTGAACAGTCCGTTCATTCTAGTTTAGGCGACAGGTACAACGTTTAAATCGTTATACTGAAATAAATGATGAGCGTGAATTTTAAATTATTATCCATTTTTTGATTCTGTTCTATTAATAACGTAAACTGCTGTTTGTGACGTTGGTGTAAGTTTGAGTCGGACACATTTACATCCACCACTGAGCAGTTTAAAAATCGTCAATCATCGTTTCTTGTTTGTGTTTGTGAGCTGATCCTGATCAATCAATCAGTCAATCAATTAATTGGACAAAAGCACACACACATCTACATATCTATATACATCTACACATAAATACGTATCGTGTGCACACACATACATACACAAACATACAGACATGTACGCCGTCAAGACAAAAAGCAGACTCATCTCTTTCACATCTGTTTTCCTTTTTATATTTAATTCACAGTCTCTCACCACATTCAATAATGAATTCTGTTTTTTAATCTTATTATCATCCTTTTCTAAAAAACTTTAACTGTTGTCCTTGGATATTTCTGCTTTTCCCG